>NW_017805820.1:249308-281894 GCF_001891065.2 Hippocampus comes
ACACAAACCAGATTAGAGATTCACACACACACACACACACACACACACACACACACACACACACACACACACACACACACACACACACACACAAAAGCCTCCAGCCACTTCCACTTCAAAGATCCACTGCTTGATTGGGCCACAAGAGGTTTTGGGGAAAGACGGGACAAAGTTACTCCTCAGAGGACAGGTTTGCTTGTCTGCATCATTAAAAGCAATCTGTACAGCAGAGCTTGAGGCTTGAGCAGTAAATAACAGAAATAATAATGAGTGAATTAAATCACACATTTCTTGTTTTCAGTGTAAATTTTACCGTTGTTTAAAAGGCACCGTGAGATGGAGTTTTAAATCAATTTCAAGATGGGGGAAAAAAAAACTTTTGTTGCATTTAATTGCTCATATATGATAATTAATGAACCTAAGTGGGTAAGTTGACCTTGTAAAGCTTGAATATATAATTTTAATTGTTGTTTTACCGTTTGAAATAAAACCGTCGAAGAGATTTCTCTCAAGTAATTGGATGGTGGTTTAAATTAAAAACATAAATGGCTTCGTCACAGTGATTCTTCTCACCATTATTGGGACTTTATTAGTGCTGCAGCTGTTGAATATTTTGGTGTATATATTGGTGACACAAAACCAAGTATTTTGTGACGACAGGGAAAAACCGCAATACAGCAAAACGAAAGCCTATCCCGTGAATGAAAGTTCTTTCAAACTTGAAACCAAACCTGTATTGAACAGAAGCAAAAGATCGATACAATGTATACCTATTGGAGAAAAAAAAAACTAGGCAGACATTGGCATTGTAAGTGCGCCAAACGGAAATGGAGGCAATATATTCTTCTTCACACATAGCAAGACTCTTTTACAACAAAGTCTGTCTCATCGCAAAGGATCACATAAAGGACACCGTTTTTTATTGATTACGGTAGTCACCTCAGTTATTTCATTCCACATGGAAAAGACGGAGTGATATTGGAGATCTCTTTTTGTTATGTGCTCTTTTCTGCTTGAATACCTTTGGTGCACTCTCCCAAGACACTTTGCTTCCTTACAAAGGCACCAGATCCACTTTAACTTTATATTACTTACACACTTAAACACTTGTCCCCCCCCCCAGTGAATGAACCTTTGCGACCTAAAGAATCATTATGGTCACACAAGTCACACAATACATGTTCTTTACTGTTTTTTTTCTTGAGGTTATTAAAGTCGCAGTGGATGTTCTTTTTCTCCCTTACTCCGCCAACTTTTGATGCCAAATTCTAACGATGCATTTGAAACGTGCCAAAAATATCAACATAAATCATTTGTATAAAAGCAATATTTCTTTTGGAACATCCCATCTACTTCTTGAAAAACAGTACTGATGCGTGATATTATGAATGTACTACCACTGCAGTGGCCACTAGTTTGACAGATGAGCAAAATATGCTGAATAAAAGATGAGACGAGGCATGACAAGAGTCTGTATTTACTGTTTTTAAGTGTTTCCTTTTGACTGTTCTTGTTTTTTTTTTTTTTTTTTATTTCTCATTGGATTTGAGACTCAAAAATATCCCTCATGAAGCATAAAAAGTATGACCTCGAAGCACTCTGGTCAAATTTTTCTTCTTCAAGACACATATTTGCCAACACACACACACACATATATATATATACTGAGCTCGTGAGCCTGAGGCAGGCCTTTCAGCGAAAGATGAAGTAATCTAAACGTGGACCCTTCCGACCTTGTATGACCGTAAGGACTCACCATTGTCGTTCTCCATATCTTCCGTTGTGAGAGATCTCGTGATATGCAACCTGTTTGCACATGTATCTCATTATGTCCTTTTCATGAAAGTGAGATGTGAATTCACTTGGAGGGAATGTTGATGGATGAATGCAAATGTTATCACTGCACTCCATTGTAAAAGCCTTCGCCTACCACTTCTTCTATCCTGCCAGCGTGAACAGATACAAGCGGGGATCAGTCACGTGGTGTCAGGAGCTCAACTGGTGGCGTGAAAGACATAACCATTTCTTATTTAAAGAAGGGGAGTACATTCTGGGCACACTTTTTATGCACATTATGGAAATAATATAAGGAACATTTAGAATAAAAATTGGAATTTGATATTGAGGCGGCCCGGTGGTCCAGTGGTTAGCCGTTAGCGCATTGACCTCACAGTGCAGAGGTACCGGGTTCAATCTCAGCTCCAGCCTCCCTGGGTGGAGTTTGCATGTTCTCCCCGTGCCTGCGTGGGTTTTCTCCGGGTTCTCCGGTTTCCTCCCACATTCCAAAAAACATGCATGGCAGGCTGATTGAACACTCTAAATTGTCCCTAGTTGTGAGTGTGAGCGCGGATGATTGTTCGTCTCTGTGTGCCCTGTGATTGGCTGGCAACCGTTTCAGGGTGTCCCCGGCCTACTGCCCGAAGACGGCTGGGATAGGCTCTAGCACTCCCCGCGACCCTTGTGAGAATAAAGCGGATCGGAAAATGAATGAATAAATTTCATATTGACGGATTCCATGCCAATAGCTAGGGGTAGCTACTGGGTGTCAAGGCATTTGGTAAGGGTAGCTGCCACCCCTTACCACTCTGTAAAACCGCCTGTGCTGCATATCCAGTACTGTAGGGCGCTGAGTGTGTTTGTTTTGTCCACTTTGCTGTGCACTTAGAGTGGCTTTTAATGGATTCAACATCTCTCTGTATGTTTATTGGCTGATGATGAAAAATGCAGTGGCTAAAATGCCCCGAAAGATACCTTCACAATGAGACATTTTGTTGGCAAAGTCATGTACTGTATATGCATACAAATCACCGGTTCTCCTTTCCACACTAAAAGTTTAATTCATCTGGTTGCTTTCAGACTACAGCACGCCATTTAAATTCAATTTAAGCAAGGCCCCAAACTTACTTTTATTGTATTTCCTAGCACACACAAACCCTCCTGCATTTATTTATTTTATGGTTTGTAGTGGTTGCCTTCTTCTTTTTTATTTTTCTCTCTTACAATCAGTCAGTTCAATTTACTCTGGGAAAGACTGCGGGGTTGAAGCAGCTGAGCTGTCACAATGAATTTGTGTGCTCTAAACAAGATTAACTACTGCTATTTGTATCCCCCCCATATCTCTGAAAGGGTAATCAACGCAGGCGGTTTAGTTTGCTAATTTTCACCATGGTAACCACTTAAAAAAAAGCCCATCACGGCAAATAGATTGGCTTCAAATAGCATCGCTATTATATATATATATATATATACATATATATATATGTACACACACACACACGTGTTTGTGTGTGTGTGTGTGCGTGTGTGTGTGTTTTAAAGAGGTGTGTGTTTCGGGGTGATGCAAGTTTTTTTTCATGCCTTTTGGCCTCTATGTATGGGAACACTTTTTTTTTTTTTTTTGGAGGAAATGTGGTTGGATTAGGATTAAACCCATATTCATGAGTGATTCCGTTTCAAAAAAAGGAAGAGAGATATCGATCACACATCGAAGCATACATTTTGTTGTGAGAATTGACAAGCATTCTCTCAATGTAGTAATGATTAGAGCAAATACACACACTGGAGCAGCCGGGGTAACTCATATAGTGCTCAGGGAGCAGGCCAGAGACTTTGCTCAAGGGCACCACTTAGGCAACTTCTCCTTTTGGTTGCCCCAGCCAGTCCATACATATGATACGTGTGTACCGAAACATGGAGTGAACAATTTAATTTTTCTTGTGGCGCTGCTAGATTTGTGCCAAAGAAAGATACATTATGTTTGTCGTTCATGAATATGGAATCTTCACAAATCCTCAGGCATGACACAATCAAGCCGAGGAGTTTGCTCATTTCGCTGAAAGGAAAACTGGACGTGGTGAAGTCCAGGAACTGTAATAAGAGATTCAATGGAATGACGGATTTAAATCATTCCCATGTTACGTTATGTTACATTAGTAGTTCATTTCGAAGCTGAATCCAAGTGCCCACACTCAGGGTCCTCACACTTGTCTTAATCTCTCCACCCGTGATCCTTTTTTCATTTATTTTTAGGAGAATGCTGGATAAGTGACAATATCAACTACAACACCAACTCACAAACTCACTTCACGAAAGGAAGATAGCATCCATCCTTTTTGAACCTTCCATTTCGGCTTGAAGATCTCACTCTCACATCTTGGAACAGCAACACAGAGGCTGAGAGGTGCGAGAAAGTGAGACACCCGCGAGCTCAACACTTTTAGATTAAAAAAAATCTATTAATTAACATGGAGCATTTTTTTTTTTCCAGCCACTGTCGATTGATTACCTGATGAGAGTCGGACAAGCAAGAGGAAGGTGCGATACCAATTAGGAAGAGTGAAGTGTTTCTAAAAACCCAACTCACTTCCACAGTTGACAGACTTTCATGCTGGCGCCGTGCTGCTTATCGTCTGCTCGGAATGAAATGGCACTGCAGATTTTCCCACTTGATAAAAATAACCTCTATAACAGGCGTGAGTTGAGCTCATTGTACAGGGGGTAACACGCAGCTGAAAGAAAATGATGCCTTGTGTTGTCTGCCACATCAATAACATTTACACAAACCATTTGTTGTTGTTGTTTGTTTCTTCGGGACAGCAGTTATGTTTTGTTAAGGAAATCAATAAAACACATGCTCATAAGTCGAACAGCTCTTACAATTGAAAATATTAATCAAAATTAAGTGATGTCAACTTCAATTTACTCTTTCATTTTCCATCCATTCTCTGATCATCTTACCCTCACAAGGGTCGCTGAAGCCTATCTCAGCTGACTTTGGGCAACAGGCGGGGGACATCCTGAACTGGTTGCCAGCCAATTGCAGGCTGACAAGAAACAACCATCCATGCTCACCTTAACACCTAGGGACAATTTAGAATGTTCCATTAACCTGCCATGCATGTTTTTGGAATGTGGGAGGAAACCGGAGTACCCAGAGAAAACCCACGTAGGCACAGGGAGAACATGGAAACTCCACACAGGAAGGCCAGAGCCGGAATCGAACCCTGCACCTCTACACGATGAGGCAGACGCACTAACCAGTTGACCACCAGGCCGCTCTTCTTTCATTATGGGTGTTCTAAATGATTCTCCTCGCGTTTTAACATTCAGAGTTCATCAAACAATATGAAATTGACTATTAACTTGTTTGGTAAGAGACACAATGGCCGCAAGAGTGTGTTATGGGTTGCACGAGGCAAACGGTCTGAAGGAGACAGCTATCTCGGCCGTATGGCAAGAGAAGAGCTTGTGCTGTGCGAAGAGGAGGTGAGAAAAGAAGGAGGGAAAATGACATGAGGCTGGTGAAACGAACAGATCATAAGAGCCCCCGGGGTAGAGACAATTGAGGCATGAAAGAGCTTTGGAGATGTGGGTGGTGTGGGGTGAGGGTAGATGCAAACTTCACATCCACTTTATCCGTCTCCAAATTTTTATCAGAACTTGTTAGCTGTCTGCAACTCCCTTCTTTCTCCATTTGGCTTCACTTTCCTTTTCTACTTCTCATTTTGCCGCCCATGGATTCTCTTTTGTTTCTGGTGAAAAAAAACGACAGCTGACATTTATGTTAAACAACTCTCGGTTACACTGTATATATTTACAAAGTTGAAAGCCTCTGAGATTGAACAGTTTTGAATTTGATCAAGATTCATGCATTACACCTCTACGCCTAACATTGAACTCTGCAGTACACTCATTGTAGTTTAAAAGCTTTTGCTGACAGCTGATCGGCTTCCACACATCCCATGTTGAACTCTTGTTTTTTAGCCCCTTTCTGACCAAGGATATTCAAACACGCGACAATCTTGTCTGATAAAATTATCCTTATCCGTGAGGTGTGTCAAGAGTGCATTTGTTGTGCCGTCAATGTTAAGTAATGAACGTGTACAATATTTACCACCAAAAATCTTTGTGTGTGTGTGTGAACGTGTGTGTGTGTGTGTGTGTGTGTGTGTGTGTGTGTGTGTGTGTGTGTGTGTGTGTAGAGGAAGCTGAACTCTCCTGAGCTAGTTGACTCTGCAAACTGTGACGTGACGGAATGTAGGCAACCAAAGAAGCTCTCTGACTGACAAATGAGGAAGTGCCAGTAAATGAAGCAAAGTAATATCCTACCCGATGTTCATCCATCAAATGATATTGAAAAAGAAGTGCATATTTTGTTTTATTGTCCTTTTTATCATAATTTGAGGAGACAGAGATTTTGTAAATTGTCTGATGTAGCTCTATATCTCCCTACACTGTCAGATGAAGAACGACTCAAGCATTTGTTCGAGCACAAGCCATTTTATTTGGTTGAGTTGTTGTTAAGTGCTTGGCTGACACGGAATTTTGGTAATTTTGTGGATGTCTGCCTTTTGTTCATTTTTGTGTCTCAATCACAGAGTAAGTAAATAAACTAAATGTAGATCTTCAAATTTAATTGAAGAAAATGCTTCAGTTTCATCTGGGTAGACTGCCTTCAATAAAAGCAGTGTGTCTTGTACGGCGATAATGAGCCTGGATTGTTTATTTTAGCGTTCATACAAATGCGCACCAGCCTGGCAAGTCTGTGATATTAGCATCAAGATAACATGGTCAACCATTGACCACAGCAGCCTCCAAACCCCGGTCCGCGGACCAGTACCGGTCCGCACAGAAAGAATAAATAACGTACATTAATTCCGTTGTGTCGAACACAACGGAATTGCTCTGTTTACCTTCCATGTCCATGAAGAATGCAGAAGCTCTCAAATGTTCACTCTTCTTCACTCCTTTCTGACGAGGAGGGTGTCGTGGAGCTGAGAGAGACGTCATTAGTCTGCCTTGCCAGAAAGTGTTTAACGTTTGGGAAAAGCTGCTCTTCCTCCTTTATTTTCTGACTCTTTTCAAACCTGCCCTCCATCTCTTTCTCGCCATCTTTCCCAAATAACTCTGCTGTCCTCTGGCTGAACCACAGCTGTTTAATACTGGTGCACATGTGTGTGACTCTGTGAGAGAGCAAAGCTAGTGTGTGTGTGTGTGTGTGTGTGTGTGTGTGTGTGTGTGTGTGTGTGTGTGTGTGTGTGTGTGTGTGTGTGTGTGTGTGTGTGTGTTCATGCTAAGCCATCCATCAAGTCTCAGAGTATAGCTGAGGCTTTTCTGCCTTGACTCTGCAGCCTCAAAAAGTTGATTTACTTCAAACCTGAGACACAATGTGACTGGATAACAGCAGCTTCCACAGACAAATTTGATTTTTTGAAAGGATTTTTAAACAAAATTTATTTAATAACTGCGCATTGAATGACTGGTTCAATTTCAGCTTTTAAACAGTCGCCGTTTTCTTTCTTAAAATGGCGCAATGACCATAATTACTACATCTTGTACATGTGCAACTGATGTGTATATGTATATATTTTTTTCCAATTTAGTTTCACCCACAATTACTTTTTCATTTGCATTTTGTGTTTGATTATGATTTTTGTATTTGCTTTTATGACTGTTATTTTTATGGTGAGTCTTCATGTCATGAATTTTATTTTGTTCATTTCAATTGCGTGACCTTTGACTTCGTCTCATGACATCACTTCTTCTCTTTTTGCACTGATCTCGTCAGTAGTTGGTGAGCTTGCTGCGTGAGAGGTGCGCGTGTATTTTGCTAAAAAGGTTGCTGCACTGATTTGTGTGTATACACAGACTGCTGCGAGAGAAAATAAACGCGCCTTGTGGCTGACCAGAGAATTTCTTTCTCAGCCTCATCATTACCCATCACGAGATATCGCCTTTTTAGCCAGGATCAGATCGGACCGATTACACTTGGAATGATTAGTAGAGGAAAATCAATCATTAACCTTTATTAAAATTGAACAAAAAATTCACCACGAAATGCTGTTTGTGTTCTTAAGATGCATTTATAACAATTCACCACCACAAACTAGTCAAAGAATTTAGCAAACTGGCCCTCGGAACCTCAATCTGTACCTGATTAGCAGCCTTCCTCAGCACACGTGACAATTCCCCCCAGCAGCGTGATCGTCAAATTTGCTGACAACTCCACCATTGTACGACTGATCAAGGAAAACGATGCGCCAGCCTGCAAAGTTGTGGCTGGGCGGGCAGTGAGCATTTGTGCTTGACCGTGCGTCGGCTGCATCCGTGACGAGCACATATCAGCACACAAATTGCAAAGTGTAAGTCAGTAGCTGCCTCCATGAATAAAAATACAAATGATGTCACTAATTAGTCTTTATGGGGGCTCACTTATTACAGAACAAGCAAGCACACGCAAACAACCGAGTGCTTTCAAGTGTCACGAGTGCCTGTTAAATGTGCTGTAGTGCTTTGTCCTTTGCGTGTTATCAGCTTTAATTCAGACACCCCGGAACTGTTAAGAATGGCTAAAATGAAGAAAAATTATATGTTTAACTACATTGTTTTTGCATCCATTCAAAATAGCTGTGCCCCTCTGTCCATTTAATACCAAGGATTTCATAAGAACTTCCGTCAATTAAAACAGGATTAACAAACGCTCCTATTTGCTTCCCCTGGATTGACTTCTCCGCGTCAGCTTCAATATCGGCGAAACTAAAACAGAATATTCTAAAATGAAAAAAACAACAAATTGAACTTTAATGACACAGAACTGATTGTTTATTGGAAGGGACGCTTGAGGATTCATTCATCTTCACCAATTCGTCGAGGATGTCTGGCCATCCCCTCTACAAATAATATCGATACACAAACAGACCTGCGAGAACCACTCAAAACACACAAGTACTGGCATTGCTACCAGAGTGTCAGTTGTACGAGCATCAGCCTTGTCAATGAATTATTTCCGATGTTGGGGATCGTCCTCCCAGTGATGTTTTATCTTGGACATATTTCTTGAGCATATTTCTGCTGTGCGAAAGGCAGTAGAAGATTGTTGAACTGATGCGGGGATGAATAAAACACAGCCTTCTGTGGAGTGGATTAGACGAAAGGAGTTTGTTTCTAACGGTGGTCCCTTGGTGCACTAGTTTAGTCACATGGACCGCAATTAAGTGGTTCACATTATTTAGGGAGTACTTTATTTGGTGGCGATCGGCGGGTTTTCAGTTGGACCCCATCTTTGCCAGGGAGCTATAAATAATGCAAATCAACCACTTTAACCACCAGGACTAGTTTTGTCAAATTTGACGTTCCCTAATAGTGCATATTTACCGCTTTAGGAAGTTGGACCCTTAAATAAGTTTCTAAAGATGCGACAAAATATTGCGGAATGGATTTGTGAGATATAGAAAGACTTGTGAACCTTCAGATAGACATCTGCTTGCACCAAGAAGCTGAGTTTCAGATTTAGTATGGAAATGACGTCTGATTAAAGAGCTTTTGCACAAGGCCAGATGGGCTTTGACTGCAGGTCATTCATGCGCCTGCAGCTGAGCAGGGGGAAATGACCTCGTTTCAACTTGTTGATATCGTCCCCCAGCATTCTTGGAAAACCTGTTGACTGACCTTTCGAGTAACTGCCCACTGATAATAAATGATGCTCATTAAATTTGGATTATTATTATTACTAATATGACGTCTTTTAAATTGCCCCACACAGTGTCGAGGTTCACTAACCGAATTTGATATGTTGGTTCCGGTACCACTGAGTGGTGGTGAGCAAGTGAATCTGCTTCTTACGTTTTCAGATTTTTGTGCATTTTGGTTTTGATAAGATTTTAGTTTTGTCATGCTTTCCTTGTGTGGTGTGTGTCGTAAGGTTATCGCGTTCATCTGTGCTTGTCAGCCCAGCCCCCTTGGGTCAACCTTTCAACTCCTTCAGGCACTTGTGTGTTGTCCAAGTGTTCCTCTTTGTCTCCTCCGTTTTTTGGGATTTAGTTCCCAGTCGTTCTACCTGTGAGTGTATTTCTAGTTATTGGTTTACAACTTTGAGGTTTTTTTTTGGGGGGGGGGGGCATTGTTGCCTTTTTTGTTCTTTTGAGAAACATATTGTTCTGAGTGTAATACTGCCTTTCCTCTCTGCTTTTGGATCCTAAACCGTACACACTTTAATTGGTTCTGTTTTTAGAACAAAATTTGAAAGCGCAACGTTCAACCACCAATATAGCTCAACCATCTGTTGGCATGTCGCAGGACAGCTGCTTTCAGCGAGCTGTTTAAAACAACTGGTTTTCAGTCATCGTCGTAATTGGTTTTGAAAATATGCTAATTGGAATGAAGAATTATATGTCACTAAAAGAGATCGCAATATCAATTACATGAATCACAAATGAACAAAACACCCAATTGAAGACGTTAAAAAGATATCAAGAAAATAAGCTTGTGCTCCTTCATTTCTTGTATCGATCTTAGAACTGATTTTTTTAAAACCCTTCCATAAATAATGTTTATGGCCATCTCTCCTTCAGTGGCTGACGGAGTATTACATTCACGCTGAGTTGCAGAGCTGTCAACCTGTAATGAAACAGCCTGATTTGGAGGTGAACTGACCTGAGCTGCCCTTGTGAAGGGCCCCGCGCTTTATGACCTCAACTCATACAAAATGCATAGAAACACACTGACTGACCTTTTGACGTTTGATTAAGCCCTTCACACGGAACTGGCAACAGAAACTGGATTGGTTTGATAAACCAACAAGGTCTGACCATTGACATGACTCAAAATACTAAATCCCGATAGGAACGGACAAGTCAATGAGAACGTGTAATTCGAGTAGAATCAAGGAGAAGAGTGAAATTCTCCTTTTCAGTACATAGCAATCAATACATCCTCAAGCGCAGAGGCAAAGACTGTGGACAAATGCTTGCTCAGAAAGAGATCCAAAGGAAGCGCACGCAATAAATCATGTGCCGAAATAGAAATCTGAAAAAGTGCCACCTACATTCACTCACGCATCCGCATTCTGTACAAGTACATCAAATACACAGACCTCCTCCATGTGCTTCCCTTGAGCTTAATTTTTGCAGCTCTGCAGAGTGTTCTGAAGGTAGCAAGAAGCAGAAGCAAAAGCATGACTGAAAAGACTCATCGTGAGTTGTGTTGTTCACGCTCTGGAAAATGTAAACGTTTGTAATAGAATAGGCCCTGTGTTCTGGGATGCTGTTGAGCCTTTGTTGGCATTTCGAAACAATTTTCTACATGGCGTAAGAAGAAGATGACTCACGTTGATAAGGGACTGCAAAGAGATCGCCGGGGAGATCACAGATCGCCGCTGTGAAGTGAACTGTTGGAGACAGCTTTGCATCTCGATAAAATAATATTTTACATTTTCAACATTGAAGTATTGGGACCAAAGTGATAGATTTTTTTTTTTTTTTTTTTTTTGCAGGGCCCCGGATACCTATCATAAATGAAATGTTTCCTTTGACGGCTTGTGAGATCGTTAGCGTAATCACAGTGTTTGCTGAAATGATTTTTTTTTTTAATGATTAATTTTGACCATGCATTATTATACATAAAGAAACAAAAAAAGCAAAGCAACACAAAGTCTTTGGAGCCTCATAAATAGTATAGATGTAACTTTAAGTATCAAAATATGGTGCTTGCAATTTTTAGAATTTAAATGCAGCATTTATTACCCTGACACTATGAAAGAATAAATTGAAAACAGCAAATAGCCAAGAATGTTTTGACTGCCCTCTAAACTGAGCATTATTACCACAGTGAAAGCACCGCAGAGGTATCCTGGCATTCCCACTCACTCCACTTTGTTAGCATAGCACCAGTGCCACCTTCTGTTTGCACATTTTGTCAAACATGATAGGGTCTTGCGAGCTTTTGTTTGAATTTGCAACACTTTTTTTTTTTTTTTTTTTTATCCCAAACCTCACATCTCATTCCCCCATCCTCTTACCACCAACTCAACGTCAAGTCTCCGGAGACCTAATGAGTTTGAAGATGTCATCAGCAGAAAATATGTTCTTTGTTTAATTATCCTGATTTATATCCACTGTGAATCACCATTTAATTAATACATGATTGAATCTCAATGACACCGTTTCTTTCCGATACATTTTATTAATGCATTTGCACAATATAACTTCAAATGAAAGGAAGTAGGGATAGTATGTCGAATTTAGATAATGAACGCAAATGTTTTGATATAAGGATCGTGATGTGAAAAGACCGTTTTCTTCAGCAATGTCACATTCGGTGTGTTGCTAACTATGCTGTGATACTGGTGTTAAATCTACCAGGGCAATGTCACAAGATTCATGCAGCACCCCCTTATCAAAATTTAAAAGGTTCTTTGCGATCATAAGTCACCACCAGCTTGCGAGGCCGAAGGCAGAACAACTGCATGAGCTCTGCCGTGAATTATTTAGAGATTTCAAATGACGAGTAATAGGTTTTAATTAGTAGATTTTCAATTGTGGGAGATTACTTCGAAAGCTTCCTGAGGAAAAAAAAAAAGTCTTTCGGAGTGCATTGCTGAAGGTATAGGCGCACATGTGAACAGAGCTTGCAAAGGTGTGGTGTGCTGAGGTTGTTGGAAAACATTGCAATTCAATAGTGTTACCTCTACTTACGAACGTCTCTTCATACGAAATTTTCAAGTTGCGAAAGGTCTCAAGAGGAAAATATTGCCTCTCTTACGAAAGAAATTTCGAGATACGAAAGGTAAAAATACAGTCTGGTCTTCTGCTCGCAGCTCCGACTTTTCCTGAGCGCAACATACTTGAGGCTGCTCTGCCATTGGCTACTACAGAGCATCATCCTGGCACCCCATTGGCTAAGAAGGACCTCTCCCTTATATGCTTTTGTGTCTAGAGATAGTTAGGTGTCAACGCAGCTCCTCGTCATTCTCCCAGGAGGTGTTCCGATGGTTTTACGTAAATGTGAATCACCCAGAAAAAGTGTTCACCAGTCGGGCGATCGCTCACTATGCTGATGTTTGCCTTGGACATTTTCGAAGGATTGTTAAAAGCCGACAAAAGCAAACGTCCTTGGATACGTCAAAACCCCCTTCTCAGAGAGAACATGGACTAAAGAGGGCAAAAAACGATGAGGACGCACTTAAAAGTTAAATGACCATCATTTTTATTCTTTATTCTTTGTTTTTTACATTATGCACAACTCTCATTTATTGTGCATTAATTGAATTGTAACATGTATTTGTTACATATCTTGATGCATTTTTATGCTCTAGGAAACATTTATGTCTGAATTGGAGGGGGGGGGGTGTCTTGGAACGGATTAGGGCATTTTCATGTACTGTAAAACGCGTCTCTACTGACAAAGTTTTCTAGTTAAGAAATTTCTTCCAGAACCGATTAATTTCCTAAGTAGAGCTACCACTGTATACTGTAATATTCTTCTCAGTACTTGTTTTTTTCCATGCTGTCTCCAAAGCTGTGGGCTCATGTTAAGGGTGTTTATTTACACTAAATATTTGAGTTCTCTCAACAAATCTGACAATTACTGATGATCGAAAAGTATTACTATATCCCTGGACCACCGTTTTCTTATTCTAATACAAAGACAAAGTACAAAATTGAAGTCAAGTCACGTTTGTTCTTATTCAGTACATTACATGTTTAAACCCCAAGAGACATACAGTCTCGGGGAAATGGCTAAAGCACTCTTCTACAATGCATGTCCACACGTGGCCTAAGACACAAGTGCAAATGCGCAGGGACCTGCACTGAAATGAATTCACAAGGCTTTCATCAACCATCAAAAAATACCCTGGAGACAATTATGTTCTCCAATTTAGAACACGACAGGGAGGAGTAAATGAGGCTTTATTTCCACATGGAAGTCGGAGTGAAGGTGTAGTTAAATGCAAGGTGAAGCGGGGTAGAAGGAAGAGAAAGAATTGGATTTTTAGAGAGATGGCAGCTAAATGAAGCTGTGGAGTGTGCTACAGATGGAGAATGGCTTCAGACACAAGGTAATTATTTCGTGGCTGGTGGAATGGAAGGAGCAAGGGCTCCATCATTAACTGGCTGTTCATTACTGATGGATCAAGGGATGGACACACACTCATTTGGGCAGGCATGCACACGCGGGCGCGCGCACACACACACACATTTTCAACACGTTGAACTATTGAATCCAGAGAAATGCCAAGACCAGAATGTAAAATGCTTTTCTTCCAACCTAGATGACCTCATTGTTTTTGTTGTTATTACCCAGAACTTCGTAGAACCGATCTCTTTTATGGAACATTGTTGTCGGTTTTTGATGCAGTGCCACCTGACGGATTGAACAGGCTTCCAATACTGGTTTTAGGCCTTGCCGCTTACAAGCATTGATTTCTCCAGATTCTCTGAATGTTTTGGTGGTTATTATGGTCCATCGATAATGAAATCCCTCAATTCATCACAAATGTACGTTGTCGCTTCCCGCATTCAGATAATTATTCGATGCGTGGCACCATCAGCACCAGCGTCTAAAAAAGCGAGAATTTGTTTCAACACCAAGGGGCAATGAGTCTCGTGCGTTCCTCCTGATTTGAAGTCGGGTAAGATAAAGTTCATTAGTTTAAACGGAGGTTTTTAGCTTTATGTTGAAAGACGAGAGAAAGAGTTGGGAGGGGCGATGGTTGCCATGTTTATGCCTCTCATAAAGATCTTGTCAGCTCTGCCAGCCCAAAGGAGACAAACCAATTTGCAAGTTGACACCATGTGACGCGCGTGTGCGTGTAAATGTATGCGTGTTTGTGCAGTGCGTGCATTGCAATTGCCGAAAACTATTTAACCAATGTTCTTTAAATGGACACGGCATAGGTTTACACAGACATAAAACCAGATATGAAATGACCTAGCAATTGCATACCGTATACTGTGTACGGCGGAAGGAAACCTGCATGTGCACACCTTACCAACGTGGTGACACACGCAAGCGCACACAAATAGACAAACAAGTTATGAGCCTGAATGCAAATGAGTGTCAGGATGAAGGATGCTGCAGGCTGTCCATTTAGAAGAGTCATCACCTCTTCCCCATCTGTGATACCTGGAGACAACATTGTCAGTTCTCATCTATCTCATACCAACAGAGGCACATACATAAACGAAACAAAAAGCACGGAGGACATTGATTTGATTTGCATGTGCAAAGCATTTCGCAAGTTTTAAAAAAATATGAGTAGAAACAACGGAGTTCTCCTCTCAAAATATTTTGAAGTGACTTCGCTGATTTGTATTTGAGGACAAAATTACCGTGATTTCTTGACGACAAGCCGTTACTTCTATCAAGTAGATACAGCAAATCCTTGCCTCCAAATCTTTTTTTCCATCTTATTTTGTCATGTAAATAATTCATTTATTTTCGTGATTTCTTTGTCTGTTTTCACATGAAAGCTTCTAGCTTGTGAAAGCTGATCGGCCTGGTCACATAAGCACTACGGAATAAAGAGCAGCGTCAATGTGTATGACCACTCTGACTGTTGAAGTTCACCTTGGTGTGACTTAAAATAATGTAAACAGTGTCTGGTCCCCTCACATATTTATTCCCTCCAAAATTCTCTCACATCTCCCTCCAGTCTTTCGCAATATTCTTACTATCTCCTGCTCTCTTCCAAAAAAATGTTGTATTTCTACCCTCAGGATAGTGTTCATTAGTATGATAAATCATTCTTGCCCTCCTGAAGATTGCAGTCACTTTCTAATGAGACAAACACGCAGATCAAAACCACTCTTAAGGCAATGGTGTAATGATCAAAGTTTGACATCAGCCAGAGAATGCAAGGTAGGCACCCCCAGGACCTGTCATAAAAAGAAAACAAACAAAAAAAAAAAAACATGTACCGAGAAGTTCGCATCAAAAGTTGTCCAATTTGGAGTTCGACCAAAAATGTAATAGAGAGACTTACTGTATCTACCTGTGCGCATGGTTGTGAAAGAAGTTTTTACTGTCTC
This sequence comes from Hippocampus comes, assembly GCF_001891065.2. NCBI lineage: Eukaryota > Metazoa > Chordata > Actinopteri > Syngnathiformes > Syngnathidae > Hippocampus > Hippocampus comes. Next base: position 265,115 of record NW_017805820.1, read on the forward strand.
TCTGACTTTCCTCTTCAGTGCCTCTTAAGAGTCTGTGGCGAGTGACACTTCTTCAAGGGTCACTTCTAATAAATGAAAGCGTCAGAATATCTCTTTCTGCCTCTACTCCCCTGCTAACCTCGACCGCCTTCTGCAACCAGGAGCTTGACCCTTCCACACGCATTCACATCACGCTTGATACAGTAGGTTACCTCCCTGTCACACACTGATACATTCACAGCCTCCTTTGCCAGAGCTGAGGGAAAGATTATCTGTGACACTGTGTTACCCTGTCACCTTTGACCTTTCACAAACTTCTGAAAATGCAGACCCTTCATTGTCTATCCATCCATCTATCCACTTTCTAATCCGCTTCTCCTCACAAGGGTCGCAGGTGTGCTGGAGCCTATTCCAGCCGTCTTCGGGCAGTAGGCGGGGGACACCCTGAACTGGTTGCCAGCCAATCGCAGGGCACGCAGAGACGAACAACCATCCGCACTCACACTTAGGGGCAATTTGGAGTGTTTAGTCAGCCTGCCATGCATGTTTTTGGAATGTGGGAGGAAACCGGAGTACCCGGAGAAAACCCATGCAGGCATGGGGAGAACATGCAAACTGGAAGGCCGGAACTGGAATCGAACCCTGGCTCTGTGCATTCTGAGGCCGTCGTGCTAACATGTCGATCGCTGTGCCGCCCCTTAATCGTCTATTTAAACACAATTACAAGAAGGCGGGCAACAGGAGTGTGTGGTCGCATGGAAAGGTGGGCTATTCAAGAATACATTCATTCGTGTGTGTGTGTGTGTGTGTGTGTGTGTGTGTGTGTGTGTGTGTGTGTGTGTGTGTGTGTGTATTTATTTTTTAGATAAGACCGATTTATAAATGGTGGGGGCTTGTGATGCTGTGGCTCTCAATTGTGATCCATGTTTTTCCCCTCCAACCATTCCATCCCATTGTTGAAATCCCTGGTCGTTTCCTTTGCCAATATTTACCATCTATTTCTGTCATTGTGTGTTTGTTGCATAATGCCTGCAGCGAAAGACAAGACCAAGAAAAGTGCGGCCAAGTGTTGCGAGTTCAGCAGAGTCAGCTAATGAGCTTTACGTTATTAGATACAAGCCCTTGTAAGATGTTTGGTTTGTCTCCGTTTCCTGATGGCTTGTACCCAAATTAAAGCATTAATATAAGTTCGTTTGAACTTTAAAAAGTTTTTTTTTATTATCACATATTCGTGAGTATCGTGATTGCGTCTTTAATCTGTCTTTTGAAGGTCGTAAAAAATCCCTTTTTATCTTATCTTTACACATCTATATCGATTTGCAAATCATAGTTCAGGCAGCTTTTATCAAAGGTGTGTAGAGACTTAGATGTAAGCCTTGATGTCACATTTCTCTCCCTAAGGGCCCACTGCAGCTTGATAATCAGCATTATCAGCAAAAAGATCACTTTGCCTGGCACACGGAATCACCTCCAATGCTGTTCAACATTAATGAATAATCTTCGGCTCTTACGTGTAAATTCATGCCGAGCAGGTTTACAGTTACACACATTTAAAAGTACTGTACAATTACTTAAATACACCATTTTCCGAAATGAATTGCAATTAATCACAACTATTTTACTCACTTGATAGCACAAAAAAAAAGGATAAATAACATAACAATAATGCAAAACATCACGCTGGTGGATTGTTTTAGTTGAAAACACTTTCAGATGTCTTTCAATTACATCAGCTCACAATCTGACAAATTTGCTTTGCTCTTCCCCAAGGAGTCAGATATGTTTTGTACAGACAAACACAGTCAGTCGCTCCTTTAAAAATGCCTCGTTCTTTCTTTCATACAAGCAAAACATTCTTAAATTCCTCTTATGTATTAATCCATGCTCGTTGCGCCTGTCTGTCAGGACTATCAGTGGTTGTGTGCTGGTGCCAGCGCATTAGCAGATACACTTTGTACAACCTAGACAGATTTTGTATCCTGGGGACATAATCTGACTTTAATTCCAATCACTTGCATGACGAGTCAAACACACAGAGACACGCACCCACGCATTCAAAGATCAATTAGGATCGGCTTTTTTTCATTCGGTATAGCTGCATTCAATCAACTTTTCATTTCCTGTAGGTTTCCCTTTATTTTAGTTTGGGATAATGCACATTAATGAATGTTAAAATCACATGCTAATTTCTGCTCATTGTCTCTATAAAAGGTCGTATGGTCGTGATGCCATATGACGGGCACCTGAAAATGGTGATAAGCAGCAAACTGTCTCATGACGCCATCTTCATCCTCCCTCGGTGGTGCCGCCAGCGGCAACAATAAAATCCCGTCCGCATCTCAAAAAATGTACCCCACTAAAAATGGGGTTCAATGACTTTTCTGTGACAAGATTGCGCAAACCAGAGCAATCAATTTGCGCGGCCTTTCCAGCTCAAAAAAAATGACATGGCCACTCAGAGCTGTAATACTTACAGTGAGTCAGCATTGAAATTGTAAAGTCATTTTCGCAGCCTTTTCGAGCTTTGATGAAAAGAGGAAACATAACTTGAATTCTTGACAAAGGCAGTTTTAAGCAAACCAGTTCAGGGTGTGCCCCGCCTACTGCCCCAAGACAGCTGGGATGGGCTCCAGCACGCCCCGTGACCCTTGTGAGGATAAAGCGGATTCGAAAATGGATGGATGGATGCACGTTTGGGGTATCCCAGTTTATCCCATTAACTACAATTACAATTCAGGAAACTCTGATTGACTTTTGTTTATAATTAGCTGGTGGCACTGTGAACAGTGACAACCTAATCTTTGTTGCTAACCTCTGTTGTCATTGCTAACGCGGTTGAGAGTGTTTGTTGGGTTCTTGTGCTTGGCCGTGAATGGTGTTCTGAAGAGGCCATCAATCTCCTCCTCCTCGCCTCAGTGTTGACTCTCAAAGTCTCAGTACAGTCATTCATAACAAGTGTGACTTTTGAACATCGACTCTAGCCTTTCTTTATGGAAGGAGGGGTTCCGGGGGGGCCTATCCCAGAAGGTGAGGTGGATCTTACTGTACAAATCATTAAATTGTAAGGACTAAATACATCTCACTTATTCAACAAGGTGTTGGGCTGGACGGTGGGTCTCCTTCTCACCTGAAAATAAAAATACTGCAATTGGGTGTACCCGGCCCCTCGCCCTAAAACAGCTTGGACAGGCTTCCAGATCCCCGCAGAACCCTTGTGAGGATCAGCAGTTCAGCGAATGGATGGATGAATAGAAATAATACTGAGCAGAATACATTTTAAGAACCTGTTTTTCACATTCTGTTCTGCCCTGTTGCATATGTCTTCATTTAGACATACTTGTTTACTGTAGACAGTCGAAAAGGAAAAAAAAAAAAAAAACATTTTCAAACATTTTAAATGTACATGCGGATTCATCAAACAACAAGAGCCTGACACATCTCTAAGTATCTCAAGCTTAATCTCATTACCTGTGGTGGGATCAGAGCACGGAGGGCGTTTATTCGAGAGAATCATTAAGTCAAATTAGAAACAGTGCCTATGAGAGAGACAGACAAAGACAGAGAAACATGAACTGTCAAATTACCACAGCTTCATTATCGGATAAATGTGTCATCCACCTCGCGTTTATATATATATATATATATATTTTCCCTTTCAGCGTGTTATCATATCTGTCCGACAATTTTTGAACGTATGAACCAAATGCAGAGTTCATGGAGTGTCAAGCAGACATTCAGAATATTCACATCACCTATAATCGGTAAAGAATGGGGACAAAATGCGAAACTTAATAAATATTGTGAAGCTAGCCCAGACAACAAATTCAGTCATAATATATTTGTTTTTTTAATTTATTTAACCAGGTAGGTCAGTTGAGAACCATTTCTCATGTTTGATGATGACCCGGCATCAAATTGGCCAAAAACTGCGAGGCTGCCGGTCGGTTAAAAATTAATTACCATTATGTAAAAAAATCAATCGTTCTCTTTGGAGCGAGTCTAATCAGTATTTTTCATTTTTGAGCGTGCGTTTTTGCACCGATTCCAAAACGAGTGTTAATTTGACAGCAGAATTTGTTGTTCAATTTCATTAGCATTGAGCATTCTGTGGCGAATAATCAGCAGGGACGAGGAACAAACGAGACAACTAATACTTGGAGCCAACTCGAAAGGATGACTTCATTAAATGAATTGCAACTGATGGACTCTTGAGAAAACTGATCAATGGAATAATCAGCTAATGAAGTCAATTGTGCCAATTAACGGAAGACAGTATATCGTCGTCATCTTTCCATCAAGCAGAACAGTTCAGCTCGACAGCAAATGTTTTATCAATTATAAATCCTGATCTAGTTTGGGATCTCCACTGTGGATTGATTGACTGATTGATTGATTTTTCTTTTTTTTCAAGGACCAACATAAAACAACGTAATCGAGTGTTCCCGAAGTCCAATAAATATCCCACACGGTTGTATTGTCACACAGAAGTGATGGCTCTCTGTTGACCAATCAGACGGTCGACACCAGACTGACTGCTTTTGAAAATAGAACTCAAAGCTCAGAGCAGACCTCAAAACGATGCGCCTTTGTCAAGTTGAACATTTTTCACAGTTTGAGCCATAGTTTGTTTTCCCCATCTTCAAACGTGTCTTCCTTTGGGTCTTTCCCCTCGTTACTCAATGTGCACACTGATAATAGGCACGCTACTTGAGAAGAAACAAAATTCCCAGAGTGGTACAACACTCTTAGCTCAGTGTGACTAATGACGAATGTCCTGTCAGGTTGAATTAAAGTCTTTAACGGCTCCACATACGATCTGCCTGGAGTACCGCCCAGTATAAGTAGCCTGAGAGAGAGAGAGAGAGAGAGAGAGAGAGAGAGAGAGAGAGAGAGAGAGAGAGGAAGGCAAATGAAAAAAAAGCAGAAACATTGTTAAGACTGTAAAAAATGTGAGAGATCAAGGGAAATGAGGAAGGAAAAAGGAGAAAATGTATAAAGTGTAAAAACTATATCACGAGTCTTTCTGTAATGCATGGGCTGCATTCTGTTTGAATTTTTTTTTTTCATCAGGCAAACAGAAACAGATCAGCACTTTTTTTCCAGCTTGTATTAGAAAGAAACAAAATAAACAGCAAAATATTATGGTCTTTCTATTTTACTATATAATTGAAAGATGTATTTAACATTTTAATTTGCCGATGTTTTTATGCCTTACTCAGTACACAAGACTGTGTGTGTGTGTGTGTGTGTGTGTGTGTGTGTGTGTGTGTGTGTGTGTGTGTGTGTGTCTCATTAATGATTAAGTTTGGAAAGAGAGCTCCTCAGATCAAAAATTTAGCTGAATCAACACATGCAGAGGCCCGCATGGTGTACAAGCTCCTTTCATGTCTGTCCCCCAGAAACCCCAACACCACTTTTCATGCCACACTCCGACAGGAAGTGCCGATTCGGTTGTGTTCAAGCAAATTCACCCCCCCACGCACACACCCACACACAAATAATGCAAATCAAATGTCAAACTGGTGAGGCTCACCTCTCCTTTGAATCCGTACATCCCTCGACCAAGTTTTTTGTTCCGCTCCTCAGGCGCCACATCGTCGCAAGACTCAAGAGCTTCTGTGTTCATTTGTTGATTACAAATAGAATATGATCGGTAAGTTATGACTTAATGACACTTTAATGAGTGTGATAACGATAATCAAATTTAAGAATGCAATCATTTGTGACAGGAGACACGAGGTCTCCTTCGACCTCATCCTATGCGCTCTCCTTTCCGCTGCACCAATTGTCGCTACCGCTCTTGCTGTTTGTTTATCTTCTGAAATGCCCCTCTTCATATTTTCTTTATCTGATTTGCTCCTTGGCATTTATGGACAATCTTGTCTCCTTTTATTAAATCGGCTATTCCTGTCATCTGAAACTCGTGAACCCCCTCGATCGTTTTCCTCACTTCACTCACTATTTGTCTCCATAGCTTTGGTTTGACACAAGCAAACGAAATCCAATTTCTTTGCCTCAAAAGACGTCACGAGTATAGAGCTGTATACACCCCGCCAGAGCAAGAATGTTCGTGTCTTGAATAAAATAAAATAAAGTTCAAGTTGGCAACTCTGGAGCTAATTATGCCAGTGTGCGCATATTTGTGCTGTCACGAGGAGGTTGATCTTACATCAAGGTCACGGCGAGTAATTGTGGAAAGTTGTTTTTGAAACTCATTTTCCATGTGTCCAGCGCGTGTATGCGAGTGGACTCAAGAGGCAGTTTGTAACTGTCAAAATAATGAGCCTACTGGTCTGTGTTTTGCTACTCGTGTGTTGAGTCAATAACGGTGACAAATCTAAAGTCCGTTTGTGTCTCGCTCAGCACACACACGTACACATCATTGTAGACACGTCTCACTTTGTGCTCGAAACGGTCCGATTGATTGCGCTGCTACTCCAACTCATGTTCCGGGTTTTTAGGTCATTCCTTTCACCTTTGACAAATGAGAGAGCTGTCTTTTTGTTCTTTCTTTTTTTTTTTTTAACTCATTATAATCCCTCGAGGGGGAAATTCACCCGACGCTCCGATGTATAGGAAAGACGTCGGCGCGAAAGAGACGTGTAAACATGGCCGCGCCACTTGAGCTGCAGCAGGCGGCAATCATGCTTTGCTCAAGGGCCCCTCGATGATTGCGAAGATCTCTCTCAAACAACTCGTTGGCCATTTTTATACATTTGTCCATGACCCTCCAGCTCCAAAGCACAAGCACTTATAGATGAGCTCCAAATACCCGCTCACGCAACACTCAGCTCACAGTGCCAAGTCACGTCAGACTCAGACATCCACATGTGCATCGGTCTGCTACTGTTTTATGAACTAAAACACAATGGCTAACATTTTACAATTGTACACCGGACACATGCAAACCACGCAAAATGAGAAAATAATGAGAAAATCTTGCGAGCCGTCGCCCACACCCACTTAGCTTTCTCAAACAGAGCAAAAATACTAACGTTGACAGTACAAGCCCTGTAGGATTGCATTTCCTCACTCCACTGCGTTGGCTAGATTGTAGATGAGGAGTTTGAGTCACTTCACATTTATATGAAGAAGTCCACAGGGGAGCAGCATTGCAAAATGATCCCACTGGCAGTAGATTAGTTCCTGCTTGAGCAATGGGCCCGGCTTCTGCTCGCTCTGCTGTTCTAAATCAATTATAGTACCTGCTAAATCAGGCTCTTATGCCAAAACATGCAGGTTTTCAAAGCCAGCATCTCAACCTCAAAGCGATTTCTCTCTCCCTACCAGGGACAACTCAAGAATTTGTTTTTCTCTCCCGGGGTGTAAGAGGGGCTTGACCGATACAGGGAGGGGGAAATCATCCATCCATCCATCCATCCATCCATCCATTTTCTGGACACGAGTGTCGCGGGCATGCTGGAGTCTATCCCAGCTGTAATCGGGCAGAAGGCGGGGCATCACCTGAATTGGTTGCCAGCCAATCGCAGGGCACACATCGACAAACAATTATTCACGCTCACAGTCACACTTAGGGACAATTTAAAGTGTTCAATTCATTTACCATGCATGGTTTCAGAACCCGGAGAAAAGCCACACAGCAATGCGGAGAACAAACTCCGCACAGGGAAAGCCAGAGGCGGATATGAACCCATGACCTCTGCACTGTGAGGCGAATGTGCTAACCAGTCAACTACCAATTTATGAATATCTTTGAGAACATCAAATAAAATTCTGGAAGGGCTAAATTTGAGCTACCCAGATTTCTGACGGGGCTACAGCACCCCCCAATGGCCCCCGTGTAGCGCCATCCCTGCTCCATAGACCCTTAAATTATGTACAGTGTCTGTGTTTCACTTCATCCTTTTGTTTTTCCACTTTTCTTTCCAACTGTAAAAAAATAAAAGGATCAAATTAGAAATGGGCCAAAGTGTAACTGTCGTTCTTGTGCCGTATGACCAAGGTTGTGCTCGTGTCAATGGCAGTGAGAAGTTGTCGCCGCCCAAGAGCAGATGGAAGAGGGTGATCATTCACCAACCTGCTTCCAACGTGACATTTTAACATTTCTCTGTTTATATCCGTTGCTCCCCAGAGACGGCTGAGGCAAACTTTTCATTCCGTTTGCGCAAAGTACTACATTATGATTGGTGTTCATCCCCTTCTGCAGGTAAACTCAGTCATTTATATTCAGTCTAGACTCTAGACGGTCTCGCTGGCCCTTTTTTTCTTCCTCTCACACTGTGTTTTTTTTTTGGACTCCTCTATGCTCAATAAAGAAAACACACATTTTTCTGTGAGTTGGAATTTCATCAACATTACATACATTGTACAGCACAGTTTAAATTGATTTCCCCTTCAGGGCATGAAATCTAATAGAAATAATGATTTTCAAAATTATTTTAATGAAATGTTGAATAAGGACATGTTCTTTTTTTTCTTGAAAATACTTAATATGTGCATCTGGACGCACAAGCGTGCAGCATAATTAGACTAAGATAGTAATGCTAATAGTGCATTAGAACGTTTATCATTCTGATCCATTCTAGCGCCACCAGTGCGGAAAATTGAGATTGTGTTGTGATGTGTGAACAGAACAGTCGCCCGTGTTTGGATCAGTGATCTATATTCAGAGAAAGTGCCGGGATAGTATTGATTTGCTTAACAAATGCAGACAAACATTCTCAAGCAGAAAGGAAATGCATGCAAGCAAAGATGTAATGATTCTTTTCTTCTCGTGATTTAATCACGCGTCAACATATTTTGCAGTGTTTTGTTTTCATTTATACAAGGTCGACACAACCAATGTATCTTCCATCAGATAATAATTTTCATCAAAAAAAAAAAAAAAAGGACAAAGTCTGTCAACCAATCAGCCGTGCCTATCTGACATACAATGATAAGGAGATGTTAACAGCAGCAATTAAATTAAACAACAGTATCATCAAGTACATGTGCGTTTGGGCGTTTTCAAACTGAACATGTCCACGCGCTGTCACGGTGAAATATCAATTGATATAAATTCCTTTCAGAAAGGCCAGATGTATTTGTTGAACATTGGGGCAGTGAAAAAGGAACTTGTCAAGGGCACCTTATGGCAATACTCAACTGCAATACGCACTCGAATATGTAAACACAATTTTGTGCAACTTGTGGAAACTCTGCGACCCAAAAATGATGTCATCTATTGTGGCATCCCAAGAATTCGATTCTAAGTGACTCACTGAGATCCCTTAATAGGTGGTTTGACCCTGAAAACACTCACGCGCACACACACACGCAAACACACGCGCACACACAAGACACAACGAAACAAATGTGGCGCTTAACCTTACGCATCAAGAAGAGAGTAATCAATCTTTCAACTCAATAGCACTTCCCCATTTGGATCCACATCACTGTGAGGGTCAGTAGTGACAATAACACTTGTGCACTATTGTCCCACACATTCAAACGTGTGCACTTGCAAAAGTGAGCACACCTAACTAAACACAGACTGTTACAAAGACAGGACTGCGTTGCATTAAGGATGCAAGTTAAATGGGCAAAAGACCGGTACATTTTTAACGACAATTTGAAACGACTTTTACTGATGGAGTGCATTTCACAACAGCTCCAGTTGTCACAAAGCATTTTACATCGAACACAAAACAACAATGAATGATGCTAACGCATGTACGGTAGTGCAGTTGCACTTTGTACTATCGTGCAGAATTTCGCCCCGCTTACTGCCCGATTCAACCTACGGAGCCCTTTTCTTCTATTCACTTTCTCCCGTGTTTTTCAAAACTCCACACACACCCATAGGCATTGATGAGCATACCCCTTAACTGACAGGAAAATAGCACCCTGACAACAAACAGACTTGGCTTCATCCGTTTCAGCCAGTAATCGTGTAAAAAAAAAAAAAACATGACGGGAGACTGCGAGCTTCGGGGTTTAAGCAGCGAGAAGGCACCACTGATAAAGTGTAACACTTAATTGAGCCGAAAGAAAAATGAGCTGTTTACTTTTGTCGATCTCTCTTTCTGTTGTTGTTCTCGCTTGTTGCAGACTGCAGGGGAATGTTTTAACCAAATCCCAATTGAATAGATAGTTTTTTTTAATGCCTTTCAGCCATGAATTGCTTTATTTTATTTTTTGTTTGTTGTTTTTTTGTTTTGCGTCGATTACAAAAAAACAAGAAACAGAGATGAATATCTACGCTTGGTTTCAAAATAGCAAAGACGATATTGATACTCGTTAAGCGGTGTGACCAACAGGAAAACGGGACAACTAAGGGTGGGATGGCAATGGGGAAGCTGAGAGAAGACTGAAAGTGAATCAGACAGTAGCTATTGCGTCAACATTTGTGATCGCCAGTACAACAATATCTAAGGCCCTCGTTTTGAGTCTTACAACTTGACCAAAGTCAGACTTACGTTTCCGATTTGAGCACTTGGGACTTTGCTTCACCAAGCAAAGTCCCAAGTGGTCAAACATGAAACATTAAACATTCAATTTGACTCACACACCCACTGAAGGGAAAGTACTTGACAAATATAACCTATTACGTTACAAAATCTGCATTTTCAAGGTAGTGCCAGGCCACCTCATGAAGCAAGTACGGAGGAAGCTTTGCAAAGGTTTACAACATGAATACTTCATATATGACATAACATCCGTGACATCCGACTTCCTCTGTCACCATAAAAGACGGGCAAGCTACGTTAGCATCACAGTTTAGCTAACTCGTAGCTGGTCAAATGTTAAAAACAACCAAGGAAAACAAAAGCCATTGAACGCAACGTTTTGAGGGCTGTAAATAAAGACCATCAATGGTTTGTGCCATCAGCAGGAACATTCGGAGGGCAGGAGCGTCATGTAGGTGAATATAATTACAGATGCTAAACTTGAAGATGTGTAGCATCATAAGAACTACGAGAACAACAAGAAAGATGAGCCTCAAAAAGTCACGAACAGTTGTTTTATGTACTGATGACATAAATATTTACCAAAAACACAAAGTGGTTCAAGGAGTGGCAGTTTTTGGAGCGCAAAGTCAATCCCCCGAAGCCCCCAAAACAAACAACAACTGAAAGGGGCTGCAGTGAAAGCCTGAAAAAAATGGGAACAAACAGACAATGCAAAAATTTCCTGCTGTCGCTTGATGCAGTTATCGCAATCAAAGGATATGCAGGCATAATTTATTTCTATTGTCAGTCTTTTTGATCCAGTATTTTGTCTGCCCCAATTGTTGAGATCTCGTTTCAAATAATGCTACCTTCTAAGTTGCGTGTGGCATTCAGATGGGCTGCGGATCTCCCGTTTCAAATTCCCTCCATGATTCTGAACTCAAATGTTTTCAGCATAAAACATGAAGGAATTTACCTCGGTGTTCCAATACTTTTGGAGGGGAGAGTTATGTGAGCATCTAAAACAATATTAACAAGGGGTTTCAGACACCACGTCAAGCTTATCCCCGGCGTTTCCTTTTTCATTTTCCTTTGCTTCCGTTCACGGGGCTTTTTATATTCGTGCCAGTCCCAAATTCAATAACTGAAGATTTCACGACAAAAAATATTTCTCCTATAAAGCCATAAACTTGTGTGTATTTGTGCGGTTGTACCTGTGAGAGAGAACGGAGAACATACTGTGTTATTGGGTTTGGCCCAGGTGTGTTGTTTTGATTTCTACAGCGCACTTATGAGTCATGCACATCAGGCCTCAATCAACACCACTCGTAGCTTGAATGAACATTCCAAATAAAAAAATGTGAGGCCGGTGAGAAAGGATGAAAAGAGAAGAAAAAGTACTTCGGCCTCCGTCTGCATTCACTTTCACTCACTCACACGTACACATACACATACACGCGCACACAAACTCCACTAGATTGCATTAACGCACTTGGACCTCAGTCATCGTCCCCTTTGCCGAGCTGCAAGCCGGCAGCCAGAATCGCTGGAGGAAGGCGGGCAGCCAGTGCGCAGCACGTCTCAGACAGATTGTTAATCAGGATGTGCTACGTGATGTTTTCCACACCGATACGTCTGCCGCCTCCCTCGTGGAGTAATCACCCTAAAACTGTTATGCTGATGACGGCGCAGGGTCAAAGAGAAGATCTCCTCGGGGGACGAGATGGACAGAACCATGTGCTTCCATGTAAATTAGGCAGAGTCAAAATTGGTGCAGAGAGGAGTGTTGCGAATGAGAAACATTGTGTGTTTTTCTTTCGTTTGATAATTAGGGACGCGGCTTATTAAGTGATATTACGCCCCTGAATGATATTATGTTGCTTTACTTACCTCACTGAGGACAGTTACTTTTTTTTCCCCCTTTCCACATGAAACAAGCACGTGTGCTTTTCACATTAGCAGGGGGGCAGGAAGCGACAATTAACACCGCACTTCTCCTTTTTTTGAAAGGAATAAGCCAAACGTGTTCCATTTTCAGAACTGAAGTTCACCCATGCGCTTCACAACAAACTCGTGTGCGCGTGTTGCCCGTTGTGTATATCTTGTCTCTGAGCACTAAATGATATTTCATGCTTTTTCTGTCACAAGAATAAAACGGCTGCCATTGTTGTCCTTTCAAAGGCCACCGATGCTAGTTAAATGTCATACTTTTGGTGAAAAGTCACAGAATTGCGAAAGCAATATCGGAATACAACCTGTTGCTTTTCAATGACAGAAACCATCCATCCATCCATTTTACGAGGTGAGCGAAGAGGTGGGATCGACCCTTTTTGAAGTAACTTACTCAACACCGGTGTTAAGCAGCATGCTCATTGCTTCTCTCGGTGTCGATTTATATCACAATGTTCAGTATGTAATGATCAGTACAGTACCGTGCAGTCTTTCAACATGTCTGTGTTGTATCTCGGATGACAAGCATCACTCATCACCAGGTATCGTATCGCATTACAAGCATTGGACATCAAATCCAACACTCATCATACAAGCAAACTCATGACAATGCATCTTTATTAGACGCATTGTAATTCAGAATATATCAGCAGTGCGGATAGAGCTTCCTCAGCACAATCACGAGTAAAATGCTTAGCTGTAGTATTTGGACAGAAAAATTGCACTGCCGCATAATACGGTGAAATAAATGGGCGTATTGTACATTCGAATGATTTGCAGTTATTAGATGGTCAGAGAAGACTTCCGAGCTGCTCAACAAACTGGACGATGCAGCACCACTGTGTGACTTTGACACGCGCGCATCTGACGGGATGTAGCTTAATTAAATCCCGTGGACGTCGGGGACCTCAAACTTGCATATGCTAACTTCAAAAAGGATAAGGCTGTAGTCAAACAGTGATAGTACGCACTCGGGGAGCGTCGGATCACGTTTGGTTTCTTGCTGACTGCCCGGAGTATAATCTGTATAAAAGCACACGGGTGTTGGCTAATGGGTCTTCTGTCTGAGAACTCAAAGTAGAGATGACACACAGTGAAAAAGGCAGACTGGGTGAGTGATGCCGGCAAGAAGAAGACTGGCAAACTCTCAGAAAGACTATAAAAAAAAAAAAAATGGGAGTGGTACATGATAGCGACTGGTAATGGCTTACTTGGCGATCACACAACTGACTGTGTCATCTCCGCTCAATTTCAGAGGTCCCCTATGACCAGATGCACATGTCAGCCATGAGGCGCATTTGCCTGGTAGCCGCCCCATCCATTCCATGCCCTTGCATACAATATTCAGTGTTGAGTCATCATGTCAACCGCTGAAGTCAAGTCAATATGAGACTCTTCCGAAAATGTTCCAGTCCTGTGACAAGAGAAGATACATTTATTACAGTGGAAACTTACAGGTCATGTAAAGTCCATTCTGGGATGAACATATCGAGCTCTATTTTTGTAGACAGCGCACCTTCGTTCTGGCATAAAAACTGTCGCGTCTTGATTTGCGTGCCGGTACGAGCCTCGTTGAGCACATTCGGGAATTTGGCAGACCGCGCTGAGCAGCGCAAGGCACTCTGGCGGACCGAGGCTGTTTTGTTTTACACGCCCTGGGTGTGCACAGGACAATTTGGTGGCTGAAAGTACCCTAAAATTTAGACCAACTGGAAGCAGATCTAAGTTGTGGTGCTGGTGTCGTAACGCAATTTTGGTGAGACTGATCGAGGTGCAGGCAGACAGATTGTGCACGCCAGTTATGCGGTGTTGATGTCATCGTATTTCTTTCGTAAATATGGCAACAGCGTACACTGAACCCTCTGAATCATTGCAGAAATTAATTCCAACGCATTGTGATTATTGTATTTTTAAAACCATCCTCTTTCACCGCAGCCACGGTGGGACAGCGGGTTGGAATCGGGTTGGGAGACAGTCTCCGAGTGCCCACTTCACAGCAGTAATCTCAACAAAGACTTTTCCGGTGTCGAATCGGTGCTTTGAAAAAGTGGCTTTAGACCATGCGAAGCAACTAGACTCGCCCTGGGAACAAAAATAAGGCCCAGAGAATTGATGAATATTCATCATCACCACAAAGACAAGCGGCAGACAGTAATCAAAAGTGATGCTCCGAGCAGAATATTTTAATGGGCTAATTGTGACAGTTTGTTGTTGAAAAGTTGCCATCGTCCACACATGACCTCAGCGGGCTAGCGGTTGAACACAAACGATTCATTTGCCGCAGACTCACGCGAGATCGGCACAGAAGTATTTGTTGACTTCACGAGTGACAAATGTAACTCTGAATATATTTACATCTATGCCCAAACAAATGTTTTTTGGGGGGGATTCGACTATTTAATTGGATGCATTTTACATGAGTTTAATAGCTGCTCTTACTTACTAGACATTGAGACAATTATTGGAGAGATAATGATTTAATCCTTAACTACTAAGCTGTTTAGACATTCATTTGCTATTCAACATTGATGTGCAGAGCCAAGAATGAAAAGATAAAATGGCACAACATCCATTTAGGGAAGACCAATTAAAGAAAGAGAACTAATTAAAATGGTTTGACACCGATGTCCTAAACCATGTTATAATCTGTTTTGAAGAATAATTCAGATGACTCCAGTCTGCAAATCCTGTCGTATGAACCGACTTGCAAATGGAAGCAAAGCAACAGTATACTCATGAGATGAGTATGAGGACGACTGCTGTTCTACTTTATTTATCTCGGTAAAACCTCTGGCACTCATTCAAAGGCAGTGCATTTTCAGGGTCGCTCGGTCACACTTCATGGAGGACGTTCACACACAGGCAAGCACGAGGATGCGTTTTCTGAACCTCCTCATGCTCTCAAAATGACGGAAGCACGTTCATATTTGTGCCTTTTGCAAATGTATGTAAATTTTAGCTGTGTGTGTGTGTGTGTAGCGTGCATACATACATGGCCCACAGTGATCAGAAACTTCATATTGACAGGCTACTTGGACAAACCTGGATACAAAAATGCCAAAGAAAGAAAAAAATGGCTTTTTTATCCTAAGACCTCAGGGTGCGTTTCAGCAATTTATAGCTGCTTTTATGTCTTAACTATGCAAGAGGGCTTTGCAGCTCAGTGTCAACCGAAGTGAGGTAAATGAATGCATTCTATGTCAAGTCCCAATGATTGCGGGCTCACTTTTGCAGCAATAGTTCACAATCTTCAAATTGCATTTGAAAAAAAAAAAGAACTTCAACCCATACAGCTCATCTACCTGAAAGAATCTGGCGATTGATTCCTTGTCATGACTCCACACGTGCGATTAGGTGCATGCTTGACTGCTTTGATAGTCAACATTAATGCGCTGGACCCCCTTTTGCATTAATACCTGAAAATGAGAACGGTGGAGGTCATATAAATATAAATAATTGATGGTCATGTTCAAAAATCAGACTGAGACAGTTTAAACTTTGTGTTATCTGGCTTGAACTAGAATAAAATGGCCAGGATCATGGTGTAAAAACTGTGCTGAATTCAGATTTTTAAAAAAAATGTGAACCAAAGTGTTTAGATCCTAGAACTGTCACAAGATGCTAAGACTGAATGAATTGGTGATAAGAGGATCCAAGGATCCACTTTTTTCATGTTTTTACATCAGAGTCTGACCCTAACTTCTGAATGTCACAGAAGAAATCAAGACGAATCCAAACTAAATAAGGTTTGTCCGATTTTCTCGCGTTCAAATCATCGGTGGCTCCAATATTCTGTTCTTAGCTGAAGACAGGCAAAAAGCATAGCTCCAGTTTAGTTATTTTACATACTACTGTACAGTATATACTTACTGTTGCTGTGACTGTAACTATTTGTTCCTACTGTTACTGTAACTATTTGTTTCAACGTCATAACCGAGTTCAATTTTAGTTGGTTCTCTTTAATCTTGCTTGCTTATTTACTTCGTGGGAACAGTTAGAGGAAGGCCATTTTCTGAGTATGTGTTTAATCAAGGGAATCAAAAGGCCTGCTTGGTTGAGTGTGAGGTCATACTGTATTTTCCAAAATAATAATAGTTAATATCCAGGTCGCAAGCCAACAAAGTCCATCGTTCCTTACTCCTCTGTAACAAAAACTATTTCTCCATTCGCGAAAGTTTTTCAGGATGAATTAAGTTTGACCTTTGGACCAAAAGACTTGGCAAAAGTCAACCTGCCTCCCGCGACTGTCACCACATCCCTCAGCACTGCATCCACCCACGGTCTCATGTTGCGTCACCACAAGCGTGGTACAAGAGTGACCTCTACAGGTCATTGGTGGTAGCAAAACAGGATTGGACTGTACAGTACTGCCAACTCACCGCTGTTACCAAACACTCACCGATGACCTACTCTGTCGCCGTCTCTTTGAATTTGTCCGGGTGCTTCATGCTCAGCGCGCG
>NW_017805820.1:282070-353867 GCF_001891065.2 Hippocampus comes
TGTGTGTGTGTGTGTGTGTGTGTGTGTGTGTGTGTGTGTGTGGGTGTGTGTGTGTGTGTGGGTGTGTGCGTGTTTTTTGCTTGCAGGAAGCTCGACCAAGCACTCCCACACAGAAAGGTGTACCTGCCACCAAAAAATAAAAAAATAAAACACACGATTCAGACTCGCAGTCGCAAGGAGATTCGATGTCGTTTTATGTCGGTATGAACGCATGGAAGGACGGCGTCAGACAGCAATTTCCCCATTAAATATCAAAGGTGTTAACCTTGCATAGACGAGAAATCAATCAAGGGCTGTCTGTGCGCGTAGACAGTTTCAAGAGTGAGCTTGCTGCTTCCAACATTAATCAATGATCTAGTCACGTGGAATAGAGCAAACGCGCTGATATACAAAAAGTCGGATGAGTTGAACCTCTTCACCACCCCTCCAGGTTGAGTAATAATTGTTAAAAGCTATGTTGACATTATGCCAATTAATTAATTAGTAACTTTGTCAATGCAAAATTGTTGTATTTGTTTATGTACTGTATTTATTTGCTGTGAGAATTATGATTGATCTCTTCCCGTCTTTGATGATTATTCTTGTTCATCAAAATTATTCTCATGCCACCTGCTAACCTGATACTGCTCCCACTGCAAATTGGTCATGTTCTTCAGTGTCAACAGTGAAACGCTACAGATTACCTCACTTTATATCTGGTGGTACTATCAAAAATGTCAATGTAATGGTGTGTTTATGCAACAAGAAATGAAGAGGAATATATTTTTTTCATGAAAAGCTTCACATAGAGTAAATGTAGACTGTATAGATATATAAACTCAAGTCATATGACTCCGCTCGATGTATGCAAATTTTATTGGCATATGTAAAATGATATACCCACAAAGCCTGTCTGTTTTGGTTTCTTGAATACTTGTTCAGCTTCATGCCTGTTGCGAAGCTTTTTGGGATGGCGAGGACGTGAACAGATCAAGTGTTTGTGAGCGAGAACACATTGCAATGTCTTGCGTCAGTCGTTATGACTTTGTGGCAAAACAAAAAAGACCACTTTGATATGACTCGCCTGTTTTTACCTTTGACCCTGATTTCATTATGCCTCAAACTCACAACATCTTAATAATATTACTCACCACAATTTTCAGTAGGATGAAACTCCTTCAATAATCCACAATACCAAAGTGCTCAAATTTATTCAACGTTGTTTTGAATTAAATTGAGTTGTGGCACGGAATGACACCATAAATGATTGTAGTAGTTGAAAAATGACACACGATAGAATCACAATTGATGCAGCAGAGTAAAAAAAAAAAAAAAAGATGCAGAAACCACCCCGCTGTGAAGTAAAGACATCAAGCAAGGCTTTTGCTTCTCTGAGTCAAATCCATTTGGGAAAAAATAGATTGTTTCCTTGCATTCACTCTCGGTGTATTATTTTTTTGTTCTATTTCTGCTTATTATGCAGCTCTGCCTCTGTGCTCTCAGTCAAGATGATTTAGTGTGATCAGGTGGGCCCTCAACCGTTTACCATTAACAAATGATCTCAAGCATCTTTGTGGATTATCAAGTATGTTCTCATAATACTATCGATTATGTTTGCGCAACACAGGAGGATTAGCAAGCCTGCGGTTGCCAATTCTAATCGTCATTCTTCATGTTGAGCAATCCACTTGTGCCTTCCTTTTCAGCCCAGCGGCATGTGTTATCGATCAATATGCAATACACACAGTCCACACAGTCCACCACCCATTTAGCAAGTGTTTCATTGATACTGTTGTTATCTTTCAGGCGAGAAGCTGCCGAGAAATTATGTCTCCGAATGGTTCCTCAGTTAACATGTTCACGAGAGAAAGGCTGATGTTCTTCTTTTTTAAATTGTGATGAGGGGTTGCTAATTCCTATGTTTGCTATTTAGAATAATTTAAAAACCGTCAATGCTTTAAGATACAATTTGTGCAGTCTACCAGAATTTGAGGATTGTATCCGATTGCTAAATAGAAGATGATCACGTCTGATTTATTTAGTTCACCTCCACGTTTGTGCTTCAGATGTCTGACATGGTCGAGTAGTTATTGCTTCTTTTCTGATTGCTTGGAGGCTATTTTAAAATGTAGCACTGATGTGCCACTTGTCCTCACTCCAGGTAGTGTTGATTATCTCATTCTGAGCACAAATTGCAGTTCTTCTCAGCAGGAAGTGGTTTTTACGCATTTAACTTGATTGGACTCCCCCTTCCACTTGTGCTTGCTGTCGAAGGAGTCTTCAAAAGTCTTTTGTTTGAATGCTGGGTTTTTTTCTTCGCTGGTAGTATAGCGATTTCTCACTGCGAACCCCAGATAGCGACTCCACGCAGAATGTTAATCCACTGATTGATTTCATTAACCAAGTTTTTGTACTTGGCATTAGTCTCTTCATTGGATATAAAAAAGTCTACACACACGTGTTTGAATGACAGCTTTTTCACCCATCCATTTTCCGATCCGCTGTATCCTCACAAGGGTCGTTGCTGGAGCCTCTCCCAGATGTCTTCGGGCAGTGGGCAGGGGACACTCTGAACCGGTTGCCAGCCAATCGCAGGGCACACAGAGACAAACAACCATCCATGCTCACACTCACACCAAGGGACAATTTAGAGTGTTCAATCAGCCTGCCATGCATGTTTTTTGAATGTGGGAGGAAACCGGAGTACCTGGAGAAAACCCACACAGGCCGGGAGAGAGCATACAGCAACTACAGCCTGAAGACAGTTGGGATAGGCTCCAGCAACCCCCGCGACCCTTGTGAGGATAAAGCGGTCCGGAAAATGGATGGATGGATGGATGGGAAAAAAAAAAAATTCCCGCAGAAGGACAAAAGAAATGAAAAGAAGAATGCTGGCCAATTCCAGTTGAGACCTCTTTGATAGACGCAAGGTTTTGGTTTATTTTGAAGAAGAAGAAGAAGAAAAAGAAGAAGGGGGAAAAAAGGAAAGATTTTCGTTGATTTGCAAATCTCCACTGACATGCTGTAGGCACTTCATAATGTATGCATGTTATGTATGCATGTGGCCCTAAATAGAAGATGTTTGTTTTGGTTTTTAGCGGCGAAATGAAAACTAGAAAAGCGTTTTATATTTTGAGACATACTTGCCTTAGTGTGGTGTTGTGAACACAGAGTCACAGCGCCGTCCTCTGGCTCCAGAAAGAACTACAATAAACCTGGAATACTGGAAGTTGCCATCAAATGCTGAATTAGTTATATTGACTACACAGAGCAATTTGTTGATATGAATGGTGTTAAATAAAACAAATCTAGAATTCACTTTAGGGTATAGTACCCCATGAATCGACCTTGGGCTAACTTACATTCACGAATGAAGAAAACGAAGAAGAAGCCAAAATATTCATATACCACTTTGGGCATGATTATCGATGCACATTATTACGCGCTATTTGCAGGTTCACTTTGAACTGCTTGTTGATGACATTTGAAGATGTCATTAAAGCCATCGACTCGGAGTCTGGCTTGCAAGTGATTTATGTTCAACACCGGGGAAGAAAACAGAGGGATCGCAACACTCTACATTATTTTTGTCTTACAAAATCCTCTCACTCTCCCTGACCGTGATTGACAGTTGTTGTTTAGCTCTAATTATTTTATTTTCCGTATTCCTGCATTTTCCAATCCTTGCAGCCCTGAAGATCGATTGGGATGGGGAAATTATTTGTTTAGTGTGCACGATTACTTCATTTATTCCAAACACTTACTGGCAGGTGTCTGAACCGTTTACCTTTCATTCTCAGTCAATATGAGAAAGAAAAAAAAAACACAGTTTACCTTCCATTCTCAATCAATATGGAAAAAAACACTTTTCTAACTTCACGCATACAGTGGCGCTTCATCTGAATGTACACGTATAGCCTACAGCAACAGGCTACTTAAAGCGATCGTTGTGATGCATCGCATTATATTTTCAGTTTTGAAAAAATAATGTTGGTTTTTTTACGCGATATCACCTTTTGAAAAAAAGTGTTCAGAAGCATAGTGATGCATTTCATTCCTCGTCTGTTTTCACCCTCCCGCCTCCGATGCAAACAAATGGGCAACCATGAGACCAACCGTCATAAGGCTACAGACACTGCCAGCCATGTCCTGCATGTAAACATATGCTGTTTTTTTTAGCCTTTTTAGTCACTCTCAATTATATTTTTGCTTCTTTTTCCCACCGTCATTATTTTTCTGAAGGTGTGAAAACGTTGTTTGTGCTTCCCGAAGCAGCGGCCATGTGTGTTAGTGCACTGGGGAAATGGAGGTCTGACGTTCGGTTACTGCTGTTGTCGGTAATGATGATGCTCTCCGTCTCCGGTAAGCACGCCGCCCTACATTGACAGGAGGGCTTCACTCAACAAGCACATTATCGCATCTTATTACTGTATTTATGTGACTTGTGTAGAATTACATTTAGAAATGACGTCGCTCAAGCCATAAAATCGAAACATTTTGTAAAAACAGCTGTCTTCGCCATTTTTCTGATTTCTAAGGCCTAAATACACCCTCTCGTCCCCATTTAAGATGTGCCACGTAAAACTAAAAATGGAGTCTACAGGTTTCTGTGGTGCCTGAGTTACACATGTCGATACCACTTACAGCTGAAACCCACAATCTTATCACTTAGTGTGGATGCCCAAGGCCAATGAAGATGAGCGTAATTACTATTCAAACCAAATACTGTATTCGCTTTACCTGACGGTACTGTGACAGCACACGAATGTATATGCAACTGCCTTCTTGTTTTTATAATGATGCTTGCAGCTGTAAAGGCTATCCATCAACTAGAAACGTCGATTTTGTGATATTTAGATCTTGAATTGTTGGGAATCTGTGCCCGAAGACCCCCATCCAATTCAAACAAATCTGACATTGGTGGGGGAGAGGGTGGCAGTATGAATAAGAAAGGTATATGGACACCCCCCCACCCCCCGAAAAAAAAAGGTAATGTTCAGGTGTCAAGAAAGACGCCTTCCAACTTCTCTGTTTCGCTCCAAACCAAAAATGCAGGCGATTTGGAAACGCTAAATTTAGCAAAGTGGCAAAGTGGTCAACTGTCTACAGGAAGCAGCTTTTGTTTAGCCGTATTGATCTTTTTCACCAAGTGAGGTGCCACACCATTTTCTGTCTCCATGACAACAACTCAGAATGCAGTTATGTGGGAAAGCTTGTGGTGTAATGCCTTTGCGTACATCAACAGCCTTGTTTTCTTAAGCTGGGCAAATATGTCAGGATTACAGTATTTCTTCGTTGTGGTAGCTCTGCATACGTTTTCTTGTCTATCAATTTGTGCTGTTTCAACAGCCTCTCTGAACATTGTGTTACCGATTGGCGTCACTAGAGGGCAGCAACGGGCCACTCAATTAAATGACCCCAGCTTCACTGTAGATATGTCTGTTTCAATATTTTGCAGTTACATCTTCTTCAACTCATTTGTTTGTCTAATTAAATATAAATCAGATTTACGAGCCAAATGGAGTGGCTTATTTGCCATTAAGTTAGCAGCAAGACATAGAAAATTGTTTAAAACCAATAAAAATACATAAATAAATAATTGCCCCCATTATTTTATTTTAATAACAAAAAATATTTATAAGTTCGAAGTCTCGTTTTGTATTTGAATTTGAAGTTATTTTATTGTTCATACCTGATCTTATTAAGGTCAATTTAAAATGCCTTACCTTAGTCTTTGTTACTTTCACGTAGTCTCCAAGTCTTCATTTTCTTCTTTGAGTTTCACAGGTCAATTTAAAATGCCTTACCTTAATTACTTTCACATAGTCTCCAAGTCTTCATTTTCTTCTTTGAGTTTCAAAATGTTTCCATCTTAGTACAGATGATTCCAGTCAGAAAATTTTCTTTTGCAGTCCTATTGCGAATTAATGTTTTGCATCTTTTAAATGATGGGAAAATGATCTTTCCACGGACACTATTGCAGCTTGCCCAGTGAGCGCAAGAAGCAGGAGTAACTTTGTCATCTCCAG
Source organism: Hippocampus comes (assembly GCF_001891065.2). Classification (NCBI taxonomy): domain Eukaryota; kingdom Metazoa; phylum Chordata; class Actinopteri; order Syngnathiformes; family Syngnathidae; genus Hippocampus; species Hippocampus comes. Next base: position 288,079 of record NW_017805820.1, read on the forward strand.
TGCACATCAAATTCTTTTTATCCAAAAAGATGAGAATTTCTCTGGGAGTGTTTTATTTATTTATTTTTTTAATTAATTGCCCACCATTTGTGAGCTGTACAGTATGACGAGAGCAGCCTGGCTAGCAGCTACTTGGCTGTGTCAAACACCGGCACCAAATTCAATTAGTGAGGCTGCCAGAGCCACTCAAAACAAGGCTGCTGAAGACAGTGTGGAAGCGTAATCCTTTTTGCCGCCCCTGGTGCTTTGTCTGCAATTTTATGCAATAAGCAAAATTAAAGTTGCACTCTAACACATAAACGTTAAATAATTTGCCTGAATACAGAAAATCAAAATGTATATTGGAAGTGTCTGAAAACATTATATCGGAGACAGGACAGGCACTTACCAATAGCTTCATCTGTGTTAGTACAGTAATTTTACCAATAGATGGTCCCGTTGAACTGTGTTGTTTCCAGTTTTTGTGAGGGATTGGGGCCATCTGAGGTGACAATAGCTGCTTGCTGCCCCACTTCCTGCATCAGCCATGTATTTGGAGAGGAAATGCACAAATTCAGCAAGTTTACCAATGACATCATGAACATTGGATTCAAAAATAAAATCAGTAGAAAGCATAGACAGGAGAACAAAAATGGAAAAGACTTTTATTGATGAATTTTTTGGGGGACTCCTCACGTGCAGGTGATGTTCAGCTTCTGAGCCTCTCCTGACTGCGTTTTCCTGTAGGTCACTCACAAACAAATAAACAAAAACTAGTTTTAATATCTTAACCAATTGTTGAAGCCTGAGTTTTTCTACACCTCTAATAATGATCACATTCCCACCTCTGGAATCTTCGTTGAACACAACATGCAGGTGTTTGGAATGTGGCAGGAGGCCTGGAGGAAACCCCCGCAAGCAAACGGAGAACACGCAAACCCACACATAACATAAAATGAGCGAGAATTCAACGTGCTGTACATTCACCTTCACTTTTCCGGCATTGACCTTGCATGTGTAACACACACCGAACACACAAAGACCAAAGAGACAGATACATGTATTCATAATAAGGACGACAGGATGAGCTAACTGACATTTTGGGTACCAGGAGTGTTGATAGAAAATAAGAGGGGGGGGGCAAGTGAGGCAGACAAAGATGGGAGGGGCAAAGGGCCTGAGGCATGCATGAGGCTGCTTCACTGCAGTACTTCTTGTCTTTGCGAGTGCCACTGGCTCATAGAGTACCTGCCTGTCTTTCCTGTGTAGGAGTGCTGAGTCATTCATTGCTTCTGCCCAGTGGATGGAAAAAGTGTACATAGCTTTGTTCAAATTCCATTTTGTGTGTGTGTGTGTATGTGTGTGTGTGTGTGTCTTCTGTTCAAATCCCAGTGTGTGTGTGTGTGTGTGTGTGTGTGTGTGTGTGTGTGTGCGTGCGCGCGCGCGCGGCGCATGCGGCACGCTGCAGAGAGGCAGTGGTGCAGCAGCAGTGGGAACCAAGCCAAAAACACCCAACTGCAGTAGAAAATGGTGCAGAGTCCCTTCACACACGCACGCACACACACACACACACACACACACACACACACACACACACACACACACACACACACACACACACAATTCTGTCAGGGGAGTGCAAACTCATGCTTACCAGACTCATCATTCATATAGAAGTACCGGCAATCATTGTTCAAACGACACGTATGTGATAACTTCAAGTGACTTTGAAGTGGAATATTGTTGGGTTTAGCTGTTTTTAAGAACGCAGTGGAAACACTTTAAAAACTTAATAGAGTAGCATTGCCTTTCCAAGTTGTCTCAACGATTTTTTTTTTAAGTAAATAAAAATCTTTTCTATTCTTTTTTGTGATGATGGAGATATATTTGTGCACTAACAACTCCGAACTACCAGTTGTCCAAAAAATTCAAGGTCTTAAAAATCTCGAATTTTCTGGTTGAAAAACGATTTGGTCGAGAACAGTCAAGGTTCCATTGATTTGTTTTTGTTTGTTTTTTTTTCCCCACACAACGTCTGCCACTGGAAATGTACTCGTCATCCCATTTTTCTGTCCAACAATTAATGATATGTTGTTGTTTTCTTTCAGGTTGTTCAAGCATGGATGTAAATGTGCCCAATAAAATCCACGTCATGAATGGATCAGACATCAAAATCCCGTGCAGTTTCACTTCCTGCTATCAGATAGACACAAACAAGTTTGTCATGAACTGGACCTACCATGAATCAATCAACGATACAGAAAAAATGGTCAGAAAGATCGCCAAATATGAAGAAACGCACTGTCAAAACTGCATTTACCAACCATTGCTTTTGTCTTTCCATAGTTTTTGGCATACGATAGGAAGAAAGGAATGGTGGCTTTGCTTCCAGAGCGCTTTGGAGAGAGGGTGCTATTTGCGGGCAACCTGGCTAAGAATGACCTTTCCATCACTCTATTAGATGTTCAGGAGGAAGATGAAGGGATTTACAACTGTTACGTGATCAATCCCCCGGACCGCATACATGGACACGGGGCCATCAACCTTAAAGTTTCGACTGAACGTAAGATCCTCACCCCTCCCTCCTGGAGAAATAAATGTGGACTCATCTTGATCCCAAACTTGCCTTGAGGATACAGTCAATAGAGCTCAGATTGTAGAGTGGTTGATTCTCCTTTTTTTTTTTTTTTTTTGTTTGACAGCGTTAGTCGAACTTCCAACGCGTACAAATGCAGAAGTATTTCACTTTAGTGGTTCAACTGCATCCAGTGGTTAGCGCGTCAACATCACAATGCAGAGGTACCGGGTTCAATTCCATCTCCGGCCTCCCTGAGTGGAGTTTGCATGTTCTCCCCGGGCCTGCGTGGGTTTTCTCCGGGTACTCCGGTTTCCTCCCACATTCAAAAAACATGCATGGCAGGCTGATTGAACACTCTAAATTGTCCCTTGGTGTGAGTGTGAGCGCGGATGGTCGTTCTTCTCTGTGTGCCCTGCGATTGGCTGGCAACCGGTTCAGGGTGTCCCCCACCTACTGCCCTAAGACGGCTGGGATAGGCTCCAGCAACCCCCGCGACCCTTGTGAGGATAAAGCGGATCTGAAAATGGATGGATGGATGGGTTCGATTGCATACATTACAGGGCTGGAAAGAACTTTTGTGAAGAAGAATTTTTCTAATCATTTGATGAGCAAATTAGTCATTTTAAAGGTGCATTTTTGTTTTGGCACGATTGGTGTATGTGTGGGTAGCGGGTTGTCACACATGATCGGGGGTAGAAGGCTGTCTCCCAACTTGACATCATCCGCAAATGGACATCTTTTTACAGTTCTTTCTAAACTGCAGAAATGTCTTTGAGTTCTTTCCAAATACTCTCGATGCCAAATAATAATCCGACGTAACATCACTTTGTGTGTGTGTTTGTTTGATTTTGCAGACCTTCTGCTCACGAGTCAGCTTTTTATTTATTAATGGCCTACGAGAGGTTGAACTTAGTCCCTCAGCATCTTTCTCCCACTTACACGCTAGCTAGGCTAACTCAGCAGCACTTTCTTTCCACTCTGTTTAATCAGCCCAGTGGAGCTTTTAGCCAGCACTGCACTCCATTTCTTGTCCATACGATATACTTAACTCTCCCCTTTGTTTCCTTCAGTTCCCCCCCCGAGAGACTCGACGATCGCCGTTGCAATCGGGGCATCGGTGGGCGGAGCGCTTGCTCTCCTCATCCTTTCCATGGTGGTTGTGAAATTTCTCCGTCATCATCTCAAACAGGATCTGACCTCAGAGGAGAAGATGGAGGAGGAGGGGAAATTAGAGGCCGAAGGTGCCGCAGATGAGGGGACAAAGTAGGAAATCATTCATTCACATCGGAAAAAAAAAAAGTTCAAAAAGTGGCAGAATTATATGAAACTATTAAGACTCTTAGGACACTATAATTACAGCCACGGGTTGCACAGAATTTTTTTTTTTTTTAATTCTGATAGTCCCCTGGCCTTCAGCCCAGGTAAGCCCATTAGTAAAAATGTCCCTGGCCCCTTTAATCAACTGGAACCAGTCCAGAGTGTCAGCTGGCATCAGCTCCAGCGTCTATTTTCGGATGACTTTATGATTTTGCTCACAGATTGTCAACCAAGCTTCAGACTTTCTAACCCTCTCTGATCAAACTCTTTCTGAATGTCAATCTCTCTTCTGACATTTGCAGACAAACTTAAATGGGTCATCAGAACAAATTAGGAGCCTGCAGAGCTGTCGACCCAGCACGTCCCCCTGGTAAACTTCTATTCAATTGTCTTGCTGTCAAAAACAGAGGGAGCGACATCATAATGTGCACTCAGGGATGTTTATCCATGATTAACTAATGATGTATGCAATATACATTCTCTGACCATTTACATTTTATTTAAGTGAAGGTCAACACAGACAATTATACTTCAATGACTGTTTTGTTTTTTCACATGGTCCAGTATATTACATCGACTTTAGCTTCTGCAGTACATCAAGGAGAGTTTATGACATTATTTACAATTTTACGGATTCACTTCTATTGTAATATTGCTTTTTCCTCGATCACTCTCATTCATAAACAAACAAGGAGAATAGATTTTCAATAGAATTTCAAAAGTACTGTATGTTTCACTGCTTGTGGATGTTTGTTTTGGGTTCGAAGATTGTTCAGGTTGTTCCTTCTGTTTTCTTCCAGAAGATATTGTGTCGTCATTCCTCTGTCCAGAACAACCACTGACTGAATCATTCACCACCAAGTGCATCTGTTCCCTCTGCATGTTTGTGTGTTTCAGTGGACACAAGTGTGTGCGTGTTTGTGCTTAAGAAAGAGAGAGATGTGTGTGTGTTTGTCTCTTTACAGACACTGATTACATCTACAATGGTAACTACTGGTACCGTATTTTCCACACTAAAAGGTGCACCTGAAAGCCTTCCATTTTCGTAGAAGCTCACAGCGCGCCTTAAAATTCGAGTTACAGTAATATTTCGACCCCAAAATGGCTCCTTGCTCGAGACATGCTGACAACGCAGAGTTCAAACTTAAGGCGATCGGTTACACAGTTGAACACGGAAATAGAGCAGTGGCAAGAGAGTTCAACGTTAATGAATCAATGTTATAACTTGGTTGGTTACGTGAACTGTGTCGCTGCTTTATTAAATAAGTTTTACTGAGATCTGATCATTCTGTTGGCATTTCCTTGAGTGGAAGGTATTGTAGATTGCGAGTTATAATGCGGTGCGCCCAATTTATGAAAGAAATTACTAAATAGGCCATTCATTGAAGGTGCGCCTCATAATCCAGTGCACCTTTTAGTGTGGAAAATACGGTATGTTATACATGTTCATCTATCCAAGGAACAAATTTGTCATTGAACATGTATGACAGATTAGCACTGGAACATCACAGTAAAACAAAAGGATCAAAGAACACGAAATATTTTGTTTCTCACGATATATACCGTATGGACAAAAGTATTGGAACACCGGCCTGCAACACTTGAAATGGAAGAAAATATGGTTTTCGCTGCCTCTTTGTTTTGCATAAAAATATTTTAAATGAGATATTTGAGTTCATTCATGTTGGAAAAATTAACATTCCAGTACACCCCAAAGGGATTTGAAGGGCTGTCATGTTCTTCGGCACCAAACTCATCCAATCCTTTTTTTTTTTTTTTACGAATCTTGCTTTGTGCGTTGGACCAAATGAAGAATTCCGATTCAGGGCTAACTCAATGGTTTAGTATTGGGGTCTCCAGCCCCCAGTGGCTCTTTCAGCCTTTTGAATGCTATGTGCTACATGACCTACCGGGATGTTAAAAACAAGCATCGCTTGGCCCTTACAGATAACAGCTTATAACCATTAATAAAAATGAGGCTTGTCTATATCCCTGATGTGCCAACGCAGCTCGCTAAGATCCAAGAGCAAAAATCACATTAACCAGGCAAAATCAATGTTGTAATTGACTATTATTTTGAAAAACATTTATTTAACATTGGTAACTGATATAGTCCTTATTAGTTCAAGCTGATATTTGACTCCGCGCACCGCATGCAATAAAATTATTTCGAAGCACAGAAGTAGACGGTTATTTTTGGTTTGCCAGTGTGTTATAGTCGTACTTTACGCACTACAACCTCCCTCATGAACTCCAGCAAATACGTTTCCATTTCTGCCATTTCAAGGACTGCGCGCCTCTTATGCACCAATTTTAAATGGAAAGGAAGGAGTCCCATGTATTGGTGGCCAGTCAATTCAGCTGTGTTGACGCCCACAATGGCGCAAAGCGCTCGTCTTAACCTGTGTTAAGCAGCGTGCATGTACCGTGCCATCCATCCCTCTATAGTTTACGGAAATTACTACTTCAGGCAGATGTTCAGCCTGGAGTAAACCATCACGTCAAGGCAGAGCATCAAGAGCTCAAAAATGTCATTGATTGTAGTGTGTCTCATCTCAATAGTTGAACAGGTCCCTCACTTTGTTTCGTTTAGTTCAGCGCCATAACCATTTGATGAGACAAAAACAGTGTAGTGTACTCAATGCATGTGGGTTAACACATTTCAACATGTACTAGTCTTAAGTTATGTCAGAACGAGAAACAAACATGGGTTTCTGTGTGCATGCTTAATCTTTTACACTGCGTAGCAATGGACACTTTTTATCTATATCGTACTTATTTCATTGTTCGACAAGAAAATTGTGTTTGAAAAGAAGAACAAATTGCTGCCTTGATGTTTTGTATCTTTTTTTTTTTTTAGTTTAAATAATACGAAAGAAAGTTTGTTATAGAAGCATGATGTCCAACTGGAGTTGTATTTTATAGAGATTTGCATTCCAATTGCAGCAAAGCAAAAGTGTGTGTGTGCGTGTACGTGTGCGTGTGCGTGTGTGTGTGCGTGTGTGTGTGTGCGTGCGTGCGTGCGTGCGTGTGTGTGTGTGTGTGTGTCTTAAGATTTTCATGATATCCTTTCCTGTCTCAAAGGTCAGGTCACTGTTTTGCACATTGTCACATATTTCACATCAGTGCTTCTCAACTGGTGGGTCGGGACCCAAAAGTGCAGCTCGTAAAAAAATTATATCTACCAGTATTCTGATTTTTATATTTTTATTTATTTTTTTCCCAGGACAGTACTGAGGTGTAAGCACACTTTTGTTCTAGTCACTAGCTCCTCTCTGAACAAAAACAGTGCAACGCAGGCTTGGGCAAACGCACTTCATAGCTCAATATGTTCTTGGCAGTATGTCAGACTCATTTGAAACTGCATTTAAAAAGTAACATACCTTACTATGTTTTTTTGTTTGTTTTTTTTTACTAAAAAAACATGCATCTTTGCAACAATAAGACAATGCGGATCCCAGACTGACAGCAGTTGAGAACCACTGTTTTAGATAATACTGTAATTGAGAGCATGCAAAAAAAAAAAAAAAAAGGTGTCAATGAGAAAAGCATCTAAAATGTTAGGTATGTAAATGGTTTCCTGGAAGATGTGCACTTTATAGTTACAACATAGCATGGTGATTATATGCTACGGAAGATATGTTCTCCATGTATCCTTAATTTCAGCACTGCGAATGTTGGGGAAAAAAATCGGAATAAAGTATTTCATCATATTTGCCCTTTATTGTGTTTGAATCACATAAGACTTTGAAGGACAGAAGGACAAAACATCTTCGTGAGACTAAATTCATGACACACATGCTCTTGAAAACTTCAGCATAAGTAAACTCAACATTTACGTGTGTTTATAAGCCAATTTAAATATGGATGATGAACGCTCTTGTCAACCATTTCCACATTATTCATACCAACCATCCATTATCTGAACCGTTTACCCGCACGAGAGTCTTCAATTAACAAAATTCATCCTAAAATGCATGTTTTGGGGATGTTACAGTACCAAGAGAGAACACACAAGCACAGGAATAACACACACACACAAACACACACACGCACACACACAGAAGGGCCAGAGCTCAGATCTGATCTGTGAGGCAGACTTGCTAATCACTAATTCCATATTGCTGTCCTAAAACATGCTAAGCAAGAGATTTAGAACACACATATATATATATATATATATATATAGAGATATAGATATAGATATATATATCTATATCTATATCTATATATAAATAACATGCCTGTAATTAATTAATCCATCTCTGAACACAACTCCCCGCAACCTTTTACCATTTCCATCTAAAAGATAGCAATGCAACAAAACAAAAAAAATAGTTTTTGTCCTCACAAATGGACAAATCACAGTTGATAAAAGTATCATTTTGGACACAAGAAATATACCGTAAATGTAAGTGAGAGTCGATTTTCATGGCTATATAGTAAACATTCTGCCTTTATCAAGTACATCACAGCCATTTTCGAGCGTCCTTCATTTTAAGGCCAACCACAAGTCTGCACAATCTCGCCGTAATAATCTCTGCACACAGGCATATCTAATATTCCGTGATGACTCCGCACCCAAGTCTGCAACTTCGAGCTAACACTTGCAAAACTTTGTCCCTCCCTTTTAAACGGGACTCACCTTTTTATTTTACCCTGTTCCCCGCCAAACTGTCAGATGGGACGGCCCAGAGCGATTGGAAAAGACGTGGAAACCGCAGAAAGACAACACAGAGGAGATGGTGGACCCAGAACGAAGGGGGGAAAAAAGGGTCATGGTGAGAAGAGTGAAAGATAGGATGCTCAGATGGGGACAGTCTGAAGATGAGGCTGAGACAGGGCCACTCAGGATGCTCTCTGAAATGTGCTCACTCACCGGCTGGTGCAAAGAGAGAGAGGAGGAAAGGGAGGGAGACGAGAAAGGAGAGCAGGCCCAAGTGTTGGGTGATAGGGAGGTTAATCAGACTCTTTGTGTGTGTGTGGGGGGGCACATCCAGAAAGATGACGTTGGTGTGGTCGAGAAAGGGTTACGGCCGGTGAGCAGTTCTATGTGTATTGTTCGTGCGTGTCAGCAATGTTATCCATGTGGCTTGACTGCAGCATTTCAGCACCTCGGCCGCCCCAGAAAGAAATCCTCCACACCCTCCGTCGCTCTCTCTCATGTTACTCCTTTTTGCCTCCTGTTACATCCACTCCCCGCAGACCCTTTTCTGCATCTTCACAAATTCCTCCTTCCCTCCCACCATGATTTTCTCCCACCGCTCGCTAATATTCTCCTCTCCCCTCTTCTCGTAAGTGCAATGTCCTCTCTTGCTCCGCCTTCAAAGCGTTCCAAGGTCACCCCCGCGCAGGAGCAGGTGCGTGTGCACATATGCCACTGCCACTACATATGATCGTGGACTTGCAAAGGTTAACTCCCTTGTCCCTTGGCTCTCTGAGTGTTTATCGAACGATCCACACCGGTGCGTGTATGTGTGGTCACTCCTATTTGAATCGTGAATTGTGGATCTTACGGGAACTACATGAGAGACAGAATGAGAAAGAGTAGTCGTAATTTGAAGGACACTCTGTAATGCACAGATCCATCCAGAACAAATCAACATTAATTTGAAGACCTTCGTGACCCACCTTCTGCATAGATGACTTTCATGTTGTCAAGAAGATAAATTGATTTTTCACCGAGAAAGCAAAGAAAATGACCAGTGATAAAGTCGTGGTTCACTGTGATGACTTTTATGCAGCTGACGCAGGCATTAAAGTAGGAAGTGATGAATCCAGTGAAGGAGGTCAGTCTGCACATCAACGGCGTGGACCGCAATCCCTCACTGCCACTGCAGGGTTGCGTTGGTGGTTTGGATGAGATTTATGGAAGGTCTCTTTGCTTTGTGTAATGTTGGTGAAGGGCTCATATGATGGGTTTGAGAAGGTTCAAATTATGTCACCTCGGCAGCTAGATTTCAATCTTTTGGTTTACAGTTTCAGGATATATTTGTCTTTGATGATTACTGCGTTAAGATTAATCAACACAGCATTCCCCAAGGAGCGTGAAATAGACCGGAGTGTGATGAACAACTACTCGTGATCGGTGAGAGATCATCAGGTGTAAAGCGGGACCAAAAGTTAACAATTATTTGATACAAATGTAAGCTTATGTTATATTAATAATTATTATTTTATGTTTGAGCATCACATTATTTCATGTTAAGAATACCTAAATTATATTCTGTTGTTTAATAATTGCTTAGACATGTTTTTATGTTGATAGGTTCTGATTGGCTGTTGAAGTACTATACTAAGTATGCTCGTCACTCAATTTACCGAACAGTATATCAAATTATTTTTGCTCATTGAAGTCCAATGTGTATCACGCCTATGGCCCAGTCGTCTGGGCTATCGGCTTCGAAAGAGAACAAGCTGCATCGAAAATGGAAAGATGGATGGAAGTTAACTTGATTCCGATGGTTTCTTATTTTAACGTCCATTATTTTTGTGTCTGACCTTGTTGTCTGTTTGCCTTAACCGTGATAGTCATATAGATTAAGATGTCTGTCTTGCCATTGAACAAGGTCAGATGGTTGCCAGTGCAAGACAGCGGGAGGGAGCGTGAAGTAAAAGACGCATGGAAGTGAGACAGGCCAAGAGGATGCAGCAAAGACGACACTGAGTGGTGCTCATGTGGCGTGACTGAAGCAAAGCACTCATCCTGTCTTCAACTCCTGTAAAGTATGGCTGAGTCAGCGAAATTGCCCTGAATTGTCATGTGTGTGTGAACATGGCATTGGTAATCACCTTCACCTCTCTAACACACACCCCGAGCCTCCCCGCCCTCCTCCCAGCTCTCTCTCTCTCTCTCTCTTTTTCATCCCCTCTGTCCCTCTGCAGTACCTTCCGCACTCATTTCTCTCCTCGCCGGCCGTGGAAACGTTCGCTTTCTGCTCCTCTGCCTGGCCGCTCTGCGCCAGCATCCCTCATTGTGCCTCCTTTCTCCCAGACTCCATCCAGCACTGCTCCAGCCTACATCTCCCCTCTGTGTGGCTTGCTGGCTGGTGCGCTTGCCTGACAGATCCCTCTGCTGCCTGAGTGTTGAGGCTATATCTGACTCCACAGCACGTCGTCAAACAGCTTCTGTGCTGCCTTTTTTTTTTTTGTGGCTTGCTGGATCACCACTGAGACTCCTGACCGAAGACAGAAAGAGAGAGAGAGAGAGAGAGAGAGAGAGAGAGAGAGAGAGAGAGAGAGAGAGAGTGGGCGAGTGAGAGGGGAAGACAGGGACACAAACAGGGGGCCGGGGGGGGGGACGCATTCCCCAGCCTGGACAGAACTCTTTACGCGTCCTTCCTGGGACAGGAGGGGGTGGGGGGCAAAGGGAGGGACTGAAAGCACGACCACCTTTCTCCAAAGACCTGTAAGAGAGCCACATTTTGTTTTTGGCCAAATTCAACTGTGACAGGACAAGGGCAACATTCAGAATAGGGAAAAACACAAGCATTCGGACAAGATAAGTGGTATCATGGCGTCATTGGAAAACACCGGTGTGCCAGGTCTGTTGTTTGCGCTGCTGCTCGGTGAGTTGGACTTCTTTCTGTCCACCGTAAATTTTTGTTTTGCACCTTTCCGTGTGTTGGTGGTATGAAGTGTATTTGTTCTCATTCAGAGCATCGTTTACTTCCTCTGTGTCAAACTAATTGTATGCAAAGTGGGTGGCTCATTGCCATCACAGTAAATCCATACCTTCAAGTCCAAACGTTCGGGTTTACCTCCCACACCTTGGAGTGCAAACTTGCTGACATACAATTTGAGTTGTACTTATCAAGGTCCAGAACATGAACCTTTTTTCGGATGAATTATGTCGAGTTGGATTGGTCACAGAAATGGAGAGATGCCCAAATGATTCCTCCCTTTCCGCATGAAAATTCACAGAGTGATGACTTGAGAGTAGTCGGCTTTCCCCACACGGAAAGATTTTTTTTGTCCGTAGCTATTCAAATATCATTTGTTATTTTAAAGATTGTCTGCCCCAACCAATTTTGATCCCTAATCTTCTTCTTCTTCTCCTTTCGGCACATCCCTATTCAGGGGTCGCCACAGCGAGTCAGTAATTTCCATCCGCCCCTGTAAACCGTCCTACCAACTCGCATGGTCGTCTTGGCAAAAGTTTTATGCCGGATGCCATTCCTGACGCAACCCTCCCCATTTCTCCGGGCTTGGGACCGGCACTGGGGAACAGTGCACCCCCAGGGGAGGGCACTGCCCCCCAACTCCCGCTTTTAAATTGATCCCTAATAATTGGGGAAAATTAACTGAACACATCTCAGGCCATCGGACCTTCTTAATGGATAATTGTATGACACATAATATAATGTGGTGTTCAGGAAGGGGAAAAACATGACAAAAACATTCTCTTTATGTGTGTACCAGGCCTAATCTGGACTGAAAACAAGCTTATGTTAGCCACGGCTGCTACACTACTTATTTGTCATGGAGTGTTACTCTAAAAATAAATGTTTTTTGTTTTTTTTATGTACAATTACGGTAATTAAAAATCTGAGATGAAAAAATGTATCTCTTGAGCAGCAATGTTGCATTCCATGTCAATTCTGCATCCAAGTGGCCTGAGATCCCCCCGTGAAAGAAAACTCCTTTTCACACTTGCTTTGTCTCAGGATCTGTCCAATTTGTGGGTTTCTGTTTCCGATTGGTTGCTTTTTCCTGAGGTGCGGTCGTTTTTTGCAAATCACATTAGAAGCAGAACATGGGACCAAGGAAGGCTGATATTTTCATAGATCATTTTACTTAAGTCCTATTGTCAGGTCATACTGACAGTTTTAACGGATACAAGAGTGTTGTTTTTTTTTTTAACTCCCGCTTTTAAAAATACATAAACACATCAGTATGGTCGTGAAGCAGTGCAGCAATTGCAAATTCAAATCACAGTACAGTTCACATCTTAATCAACTTAATTTGTATACTGCTTTAATTAAAGTAATCTTATTTTAGCCATTCCCGGCCTGAGATTCCAGACAGAGTCGAGGTGCAGGGGAGCTCTGTGTTCCAGCTCCAGGGCTGTCAGCAACACCTGGCTTTAGGGCTAACTTTCGTTTTTCATGAAAGAGTGAAGGCACACATACTTATAGCTGCACTGCCATTGGCTTTTATCTAGCATCTTCCTGGCATCCCATTGGCTAAGAGAGACCTCTACCGTATGTGTCTGTGTGTAGATAGATAAATAGATGGATATGTGCCTATGCAGTGTCGGCGTCATTCGCCCCTCGGGCAATGAGGCGTTCCGATAGATTTACGTAAATGTGAATCACCCAGGAAAAGTGTTCACCAGTCCGGCGATCACTCACGATGCTGATGTTTGCCTAGGACATTTTCGAAGGATTGATAAAAGCCAACAAAAGCAAACGTCCTTGGATCAATTCTTTAGGAAAAAAACACTTCTGAGAGAGAACATGAACTAAAGAGGGCAAAAAAACAGATGAGGAAGCAGTTAAAATGTAAATGACCAATATTTTTATTCTTTATTCTTTGTTTTTACATTATGCACAACTCATTTATTAAGCAATAATCTAATTGTAACATGCATTTGTTACACATTTTGATGCATTTTTTTGCTTTAGAAAACATTTATGTCTGAATTTTGGGGAGGTTTGGGACGGATTAGGGCATTTAGATGGAAAACACGTCTCTACTTACATAATTTTCTAGTTAACTAATTTCTTCCAGAACCAATTAATTTCCTAAGGAGAGGTACCACTGCATTATTATTACCTAGATTAGATAGGATACCTACACATATTTGTACTTATAGGTCTCTATCAAGTTTCAATAACCTGTAATACAAAAGATATACCACTGCATTATTATTACCTTGATTAGATAGGATACCTACACATATCGGTACTTAGGTCTCTATCAAGTTTCAATAACCTGTAATACAACTTGTCAAAAGTTGCCATACATGGATGCACGCACTTATAGGAGTCAACACATGCAAGTGATATTATGTCCATCTCTCTGCTTCTTCCTGGTGACGCTCTCCTTCCCATCTCCCACCCATAATGTCTGTCCCTCCTCCTTTTTCTCTTCCTCTGTGAGCATTCTCCCCCTTCCCTTTCCATTCTTCCCAGCAGCACTCCCTCACCCCACCTTCTCCAAGTGGTAATTGTGTTCTCGGCCCGTTCTCTGTGGGTTTGCTCAGAAATACATTAACTCTTCAATGCGTGGCCTACTTAAATAAAACACATCACCTTGACTCTGAGCCAAGGACAAGACATGCCAGCAATTGCATTTTGTTCCATTAGCTGAACTGATTTTAGATATTGACGTTGGGTTGAGACAATGGAGCTAATAAAGCACAAATATACATGAGTGTGCAGTAATTGCAAGGCCAGTAAATAATAAGAAATTGTGGAATGAGAGCGACACTCCAAATTCACATTCACAGATTTTTACCTTGAATGACAAGTCAGATTTGTTCCAAGATCGTAACGCAGTTTACCCTTGAACCAAATCAATATTACAGATTGAAATGAATTTAAATTCCATTAATCCATTTGAGCTTCCAAAAATCACCTCAACACATTGTTGCACGTTTAACAATAAAAACCATAGCACTGTATTATACAAAATCATAATTAAAACACAATAAAATAGAATGTAAAGAAATAAATCGGTTGTATAAAGCGTAATTACTGTACAAGCCAAAAATCACAACATCAGATGTGTCCCTTCAAGGGGTGTGACCGAGTAAGTGACATTCGGAACATGGCTCGTCAGTCTCTGTTAGGATCTGGACTTGAGTTTTGGTTTACTGTTGCTGCTTGCAAGTGTTTGTTTGACTCTTTTTTACTTTTCAGTAAATGGCTGAAATTCCATTCTTGAGAGTGGCGTTTGTTTTTTCCACTTTTTCTCCATCGTGGTGAATGCGAAGCTCGCTCATAAATCACAATTTCAATCGCAGACGATTTTGGCCAAATTTCAAATATTACAACTTCATCGATAAGCAAGGATTCAACAAATTTTCATTGACAGGCTTCAAATGGCAGCCCCTCCCTGTTTTTACATGAGCATTGCTTCCCATTTTCCAAAACATGCAAGTTTGGTTCTTTTAAGACTTGAAATCGCCTAAATTGTGACCAATGACCAGGCCAGGGCAGTACCTCGCCTCTCACCTCTCATTACATTGGGTCACCCGTGACCCAATGTAATGATGACAAGCACTATCGAAAATGGATCAATGGAAATGTTCGTCCAGGCATTCAAAACCCTTCCCATCATGGAAACATTTCAAATCCTTGAGTGGTCAAGGATAACACAACTATGTCAATCTAAAAACACACCATGCACCTTTTTCAATCTCACTCCAACATTCCTGCAAGATGCATTCTATGATCAATAAGACGCACAAGCTAAAAGTGACCAGAGCTCAAAGAAAAGTAAAAGTCCATTAAAAGAGACAAGCTCCAGAAAGAGAAAAGAATAAAGGGGACCCGAGCTCAGATTGCTATTAAAGACGAGTCAACTTGAATGCAGACGGGAGATAAAAATATCCACTCGTCGAAGTCAAGATGAAAGGGGCAGATCAGCAGGCAGAAGTAGAACCAAACAACTACGAAGACATGATCTGACACGCGCTCTGTTTGTAAACACATTTGTTTCGTCACACGTAAAGAGATTTGGGAACAACAAAATATTTGAAACAAGACTGATTTTGTGATTTGGAACTGTACACACAGCAAGTCTTATTTTTGTGGTTGGACCTCGAAGAAAAACAGGGGCGAAACATCAGCTCTGAAACACCAATGTACAGGCGTAAAATGTTTTAATCCCAGTTTGCACAAAGTGTAATGTGATCCCATGATGGTCAGTGTGGAGAGGACAGTGTTTATAAATAGGACTCAAGGGTGGGCAGACACCAGAGTAATAATGTCAGGATTCCTCTGGTTGTCATGAAGCAAGGACAACTCATTGGACCCATGCACATACAGTAGGAATAAGAAGAACAATACTAAATTAAATTTTTTTACATCACTCTCAATATATTGCATTATTTTCATATGTGTCCCCAGCCGGTCATTCTTGTTGGTTCCAAGTATGTTAGTGGTCAAAATTCTCTGGAAGCGATCATCTACTTCTTAAAGTCGTATTCTAGCCAGTGTTATAAAATATTAAATATTTTCATTAGTGATGGGAAAATGAAGCTTCATGAAGCACTGGTATGTTTTACTTCTCTTGATGGTGCTTTTGGTTTGAAGATAAGTGCAATGGAAAGTGTGCTAGTGCAATGGAAAGTTATTAAGTTTCCACTGCAAACCAAGAGTGCCATCTACAGGAGACAAAAAATATCTCAGGTGCTTCATGAAGCATCATTTGTCCATCACTACTGGAGCCTTTCCTAGCTGACTTTGGGCGAAAGGCAGGCTTCACCGTGTACTAGAACCTAGATTATTACGAATACTATACACAATTTCAATCAAATATTGACAATATTGTTATGTATATTTTGAGGATCTGATGATTTTCCCGCGGCACACCTGATGATCTCTCACGACTCACTCCCATCTATTCTGTGCGCCCTACTCCCAGTCTTTGATTCAGATGTGCTGCACGTTCGTGGACTGGAGGTAACAACAGGAAAAGTGTCATCAATCGAAGCGATGAATGGCTCCACTGTGCTGTTACCCTGCACCTTCTCATCCTGCATTGGCATTCACCAGCTCTACTTCAGCTGGCATTATAATAACGGCACAATGCAAATGGTAGGGACCTCATAAGCATTGGCGCATTGGTAAAACCTTTATGGTCAGCTCTGGTCTGGGTAACCAATTCAAGTTTTCTTGGGCGTTTGTCTAGTTATGCAATGGGGTGGTTCCGAGCGAAGGTGTGGAGCCCAGGGTGAAAGTGCAACACCCGCGAATAGAGTTTGTAGGCTCTTCCAAGAAGCACAATATTTCTGTCCTGTTGTGGAATATCACCTTTGAAGATGAAGGAGAGTACACCTGTTTTGCAAGAAACCCGAAAGAGAAGTACCGCAACCACAGCACTGTCTTCACTCTCTATGTGGTGGATCAAAGTATGCACCATTTTGACATATCCTATCGTGTATTTTGTTTGTCGACTACCTCTCACCCAATGTCTCTTTGTCCACAGTGAGGGAGGTTGACAATACGTTAACTGTCATCATTGTCTCTGTGTTGGGCGGAGTCATTGGCGTAGTTATCATCGTGATGGTGATAAAGGCCTTGGTGGTCCAATTCCTACTGAAGGATGATGAGAAGAAGTAAGTTGTCTCGAGATGGTGACTGGAACTCATCACGGCATGCGTAACTTACATGACTTATGACACTTTTCCACTTTATCGAGGACAAGCCAATGAGGAAAACCTCATGATACCATATAAGGGCTTGCAAAAAATCTATTTCAGTGAAGTCAATTGAAGTTCTTTTATGTAGGCCTTAATTATGAAAGCATATCTAGCTTCACAGGCTCACAGTTTGCAAAATTTAACAATCTCTGAACAGGGATGGGATCGGGAGCGAGGAGAAGCAGCAGTAAAACAGGCCAAATTCAACAAGTGAACCTCCAAACTGTCCTAAAGGCAAAATGGCCCCACAGCAACGCAAGGTGCACTAAGTCAAATGATGACCCTTGTAAAACATTTTTAACGCTTTTAGCAGCATTTGAACATGTCTAATTGTCATTCACGTAAATTCTGTTTGGTTATAAAATTGGGGAAAATATCCTTAAAAAATATCCACTTTCATTTCAATGCGTTTTGTTTTGTATGGCTTGTATAAAAATTTCATTCATGTGAATCAGGGATATTTATAGTTTTTGTTGTTCATATTGTTGCTTCTGCATGCTAATCTTTGGTTTCTCCATCACCTTGCAGTAAAGAGTGCTTGGTAAATGCCTCAGGGAACGACAATACCGAAAATGGACTTACAGGAGCCAAAGCTGACAACAAAGGAACACCAAAGGCATGAGCAAAAACGCAGCGTTACGTTTGTATATATGTTACAACAAATGTACACTCTCAAGTACACTAAGCAAATGTACAGCTCCATCATTGCTTCAATTTAAAAAAAAAAAAAACATGCAGAAGGCTGGGTCACACTTGCCTACATGGCAGCCTGTTTGTTGCAGTGTTCACCGCCCGTATCATTAAACTCTGCAGTCTTCACATTTCCCGAGTAGTTCCCTACGCTAAATGTACTAACCTCGGTCAATATCCGCTTATTCTTTTTGATGATTAGTCTTGCGCTGATATGAAACTGAACATGAGTCAAACAGAGGAAAGATGCTTTCGTTGGAATAATTGAAGAGTACAAAATAGCTGAGATGCCTCTCCCAAACCGGCATTTAAATGTTTGGAGCTACACAGTGTTGAATTTGACAGCAAGTGTGCCTCACAGTCAAAAGTTCTGGGTTCGAGTTGTGGATCAGACTTTTCAGTGAGGAGTTTGCATGTTTTCCACACTTGCATGAGGTTTTCTTTGCATATTCCCATATTCCAAAAACATGCAAGTCCAGCTAGTTGAATAATCTAAATTGGATTGTGAATGGTTTTATGATTTTTGTGTCATGTGACTGACTGGCAACCAGTCCATTGTGTACCCCGCCACATGCCCAAAGTCAACAGTGATAAGACTACAGCTCACATGTAATTTTGAACCCAGTGCGCAATAGAAGATGTATGAATGGATCGTTGGATGGATAAGTGGTGTTCTTTTTTGAAGAATGAGTCTTTTTTTCTAAAATTCAGAAACTTGTATTGTCCAAATCTCGATTTCAATTCAGGTCATTAAAACTGAAAGTCAGGGGTGATTCTGGGATCAGGAGGTTAGGGATGCATGCACGCACACGTGCACGTGCGCGTACACACACACACACACACACACACACACACACACACACACACACACACACACACACACACAAACAGACACTTATATTTAAGTGGTCAAA
Source organism: Hippocampus comes (assembly GCF_001891065.2). NCBI lineage: Eukaryota > Metazoa > Chordata > Actinopteri > Syngnathiformes > Syngnathidae > Hippocampus > Hippocampus comes. Next base: position 306,929 of record NW_017805820.1, read on the forward strand.
TAGCAGTGAGTCATGCACGGGCCTTGCACACAAACAATACAGCACTTTACCACTGTTTGGAGTGGCTGCACAAATCAACTTAAATCCATTCTTATTTTATTAGAAAACAATTTGAACACAATGAAAAAAAAATCTGAAAATCAAATTTGCCATACTTCCGATAAGAGAATGTGTCAACAGCCATTCACTTGTTTTATTGTTCACATTTCTCACTCTGGCCAACTGGCCACTTTCTTATTTGTGTTATGTCTTTTCCTCCTTGCTTTCAATGGAAGCAATAACAAAGAAATTGTTATGCAATACAGTAATATGTTAAAGATCACTTTAGAAGTGTGTCGGGACAAAAGGCCTGTTGAAGGCTTTGTCAATGATAGGCATGGTGGTAAAGCGTCTTAGTGGGCCGATGCCTTGAATATATTTTATTGGACATAACTTCATAGAATCCAATAATTAATGAGGACGTATAAGATGTTCCGGCTCTATAAACAATGCCATTGATGTCTCACTTTACTTGACGTAAGACAACCCAACAATGACTCTGGTTTGTGCCCTCAATAGTGCATCTAATACGCAATGAAATCAACTTAAAGTAAACATTGCCTTATTCTAGCTAGTAACAACTTTGTCTTTTTGAATGTATCTAGTAGTGAATGTTAAAATGCAATATCATAAAGTCTATTGGTCTGTCGCGTTTCATCAATACTATTGGACAAATGTATTGGGACAGACTTAGTCTATCTCGTCCTTGCCATTACTTTGGTGGCACACATAATTCCAGAGCCACCATCGACACCATTTTCATGATACTTGCAATAAGGAGACAGATTACAAATGTTAAGTGTTACCGTTTACCAGTTTGACATTTACCGTTTATGCAGCAAAACAAGTCTGATTTAAGTCATTTCCTTCATCTTGACAGATTTCTTCACATAAACAAAGATGCCATTTGTATGTAATAGCTGATTAATCACTTTAATGTCACGGTAATGGCAGGTTTTCTAATTACTGTAGGCTTATGTGTTTTGTCCGTGATATAAGTGATGACATATGAAAGTATTGCCACAAGCAACTGATTTAATAAGGGTACAAACATCCCAAAAGAGGCAGTGTGGTGGAGTTAAACATGCGTCATATACCTCAAACGTAATGCGCACAAAACAGTCTGTTTGCTGCACACATCTTAGCTCCTGATTTTTGTGTCGTGAACATAAAAAAAAAAAAAAAAAAAAAAAAAGCCAATTTGGTTTTCCGTGGTGACCTCACGTCAAAGTTCTAGCAACGTTTAATATGGGTCCACCGCACATTCTCTATTGTGGTGCTCATCCCATACATTAGTGCGCTCCTTCTGAATGGGGCTTCACTTAAAAGGGAAATAAAGAGACGTTCCAGTTGTATAAAAGATACTGGCAAGATGCGCTGTTATCACAGAGAAACTTATGATAATTTATTATCATTTGACAGCCAATGTTTACATCCACCCACAAAAAATAAAAAAAACTGTCATATTGAATGATGTCATTTCGGGAGATACAATTCATATTTAATGATGTCGTATATGGATGCAAACTCATTCACCCTTTGTCCCTTTCCTCATTCTGACCTGTTCTGTCTTTCTGCACAAAGAGAACACGACTTATCATCAGCCGACTGTGTACAACCCTTGCTGCAGGACTGACTTGAATATACTCTAGGTATAATATCCATCTCGTCAACTTGACATGAGAAGCCTGTTGTCTCAACTCAATTAGTTTGTCAATTAAATGTTTACATATTGGAGACACATTATTGTACAAGGCAAAATGTAGTGTTTTCACATACTGTTTACTCGGCTACAATACAAGTGTAACAATGCATTTATACATCGTCCTGCAAGTGATAGGAATGACTTTTTTGTCACATGTCTGTGCCACATATTTTTAAAGTTTTTAGTCAATTGCAAGATTATTAGGGCAAGGGACCACAAAAAAATATGGATGAAATCATTTCAAACTGACATCTATGGGCAGAAGTCATACCATGTAATGGAACTATTGAGGGAAGACAATTTAGGCGAAAAAAAATGGGGAAAGACCGCGATGTCTTCTTATGGTAAATTATTTAAACTGCCAGAGCAACTGGAGCTCATACTGCCAGTCCAGGAGTCTTGTGGCCTCCCAAAAATTACAAAGACACCTTTTAAACACACAGCAATCGTATAGAAACGATCACTGTAACAACTGTTAAGGAATTGCAACACTCTGCATGTGGCCTAAGCAGCGGTCCCCAACCTTTTTTGCCCCACGGACTGGTTTAATGACAGACAATATTTGCAGGGACCGACCTTTAAGATGTGTCGGATAAATACAACAAAATAATATGATACGACCTCTATGAAAACGGTAGTATTTTCGTAACATAATAATAAACACGAATCATGACACCAGGAACGTCTCATCTGGCCGCACCACTCTCTGGTCGTTATGGTAACGTTTAAACGTGCCTTCAAAATAAGATACAGCGCAAATACAAAGTGAGTGAAAAATACGACTCACCACCGCTGCATATTATCCAAAGTGGGCTTGGTACGTGGGAATCTCCCGTTGAGCTGAAGCCGTATTTTAAGTAGCTTTTTCCCCTTCCTAAAGAACCTTTCCAAAGCCTTTTTTTTTTTCACTCATTTTGCTAGCGCTCCAGGTTTCATTTTAGCAGTAACCTATCACGTGACCAAAGAGCGCGCCTTGACCTGTGTCAAGGGTGACATATTGTAGACGGATGTAACAGAGAATCCGGTAACATTTCTAAATAAAACATCTTTCAGATTCCAAAATAAATAAAACGGAATTAAGGTAAGTTATTTATTCTTTCTGTGCGGCCCGGTACCAAATGACCCACGGACCGGTACCAGTCTGCGGCCTGGGGGTTGGGGACCACTGGTTAAGGTACTTCATCACTGCCCACACTGCCAAGTCTACTCCCACATTCCATTCGAATTCAAAGATCAAATCACTGATCAATGCACTTCAAATGAAATATTAACTATTACAATAGGTGAAAAAAAACAATACAGTCTATCTCCTTACTTTACAACAAAACTAAATGTTCTCCCTTGTGATAGAACAAAATGCTTTTTTTTTAAACACAAAATGTACAATTCCTAATTGTTTGAAGCAATTGTTTGTATTTCGATTCCAACTATACTGTCTATTGAATATTCACCACCCACACATGTAACCCCAGATTTCCTGGAATAATATTCCTCTGAATGTCACTCTGTTTGTCTCCCTCTAGTCATGCCGCTCATGTTCACCTCATGACTATGCACTTATAACTTGACTTGTTTAGGAAATATAATGATGTAAATAAAAACACTGTAAATGCCAGAGAACGCTGGTGTCAGTGCCTGTTTGTGAAATAAAACATCTGACGCATTGTGGGGAATCGGTCAGTTTTTCTGTATTGGATGACATTTTTTTTTTTTTTTGGTTTGTGTGTGTGTGGGGGGGGCGGGGGGTTAAGCTAAATAGGAGTCAGTACACACCTGCCACCATAAGTGTCGTGATTAACCCAACATTATGTTCTAGCACGTACAGAGTCAGTTGACAACAATACTGTATGTTCTTTGAGGGCCCCTGCCCATCATGGGCTCTTAGAAACGTTACCACAAATTGGAATTTGATGACGTGGGACCTTTAAGTATGTCAACAGGTTTACAAATTTCAAATTCAAATACCGGTAGTTATTCCATGCAGCTGTCGAGAGATGTTCTGGGCAGAGATGAGCAATGAAGAGCTTCGGTAAAACATGACATCATTGCAACCTGTGTAATGCAAATCGGCCCCCTAGAGGACGTGAACGGTCCATAGTATGACGTCGATGCAAGCAAACCTCACAAAACGTACCCTCCTCTCATTATGACCAAACACATGAGAATGGTTTATTATATATGACAATTAGAATTCATTCCAAATGTAGTCACATTAACGATGCTATGATGGAACAAGGTATGGTTATTGAATGTGTTCAGTATTTTTACAAAAACCCAAATAAAGTGCAAAAGTAAGAACTTTCTCCAACTACTTTTCTGGAACTCTTCCTCTCACTTTTACCTTTTTTTTTTTGGTAATCTAAGAGAAGAAGACAATGTAACTTGGACATCTAACTTGGAAAATAAAATAATTAGTACAAATGCATTGTTCAGTCCTCATTCCCTGGCTCTCCTCTTTTTTGTTAATTCACAGCAGCAAAACCTGCAGCTGCCTCTCTGAAACAGACCATATAAAGCAACAATGCAAAGACATTTACAAAATCATCAATAATTCAAAAATAAACAATATTTACAATCTTAAGCAACACCCTGTGAACGGAGAAAAAAAAGTGTTCAAGGGTTGTTCACAGTGGAAGGAAGCTTGACTTGAAATGTGCTTTGTTGTTCATTTGATCGTCAGCGTCTGTGATCACGAGTGTCTTTATGGCTGCTTTTCATCAAACATCCGCCATCCAATCATTTTCAACTAATTCTCCTGAGCAAGCAGCTGGTAGCTTGAAGCCCCTCAGTTATTTACTTGCTATATGATGTGCCTTTGCCTCGTCTTAACCAATCCCGCCATGGGGACTGGGCCTTGTCCTGATTGGCGTCTACACTCCAAGTGAAAGCGGTCTTGTTGGACTTGCGGAAGAATGACATTCCCTGTGAGGTGATCTTCTTTGGAAGCTGCTCCGACTGCTGCTGCGACCTCAGCTGCTGGTTGATGACGATCTGGATGTCGTCCTGAGGAAGAGCGGAGTCATGAATTGCAGATGAGACGGTTTTATGAAGAAATAAAGATCTGTAACAGGGTGTAACACGCAAAAGGAACAATCCATGAAACTGTGTTTTCTTTCCCCTATTTTAAATAGAATGTCGATCCGCATTATGATTCATGTTTTATGTTTCGTGCTTAAGATGGGTGACAGACCAACAGATGCATAATCTTTTACTTGAAAAGCTCCACACAAAAAAAAAAAAAAACTGAAGACTACTTTTGTCAGGGGGCAACCAAATATTCAGATTATGAACTACAGTATTTGAAGTCGGTCAAGGGGTAACACTGAATGATGTTTACCTTCGACCGTTGCATGACAATTATTACGGAAGCGAGATGACCACATACATTACCTGTATCCAAAAACCTAGTTTAGAGACATTTTTGACTGATCCTCAACATGATCTCTGTCCACACAGACCAGCCACACGATAGGCAAATGTGTAATATGAACGCTGAACCACAAGATGTCACTGTAAAGAAACGCTTCAAGCACACACACAATATTGTGAACGCTTTCCCTCAGCTCCTGTAATACTTCAGTTTCACATGTAGAGTCATGTGACTCCGTTCGGTTCATCGCAGTAGCGATATAGCATACGGTATGTGCACTTTGTTGAATAAGCATTCATTACAAGCACAAACGCTACATCATTGCTATGCTCCCCCGATCATTGTTTTGACTGTGGCACTGGCCCAGGCTGAACATGCAGTAAGTCATGGTCAAGAACTTGACTTCAAATGTCTATTTCCAGACTCCAAAGCGCCATTGTAACATGACAAATGATCACAATGTGTTACTGACTCAGTGTAAACAGCCCCGAAGAAGAATCCATGTCAGTCCAGAAACGGAGACGTTACCTGCCAGGCCTCCAATTCCTGTGAAAGCTCCAGTTTACGTTGAATAGCGTCTAATAATTGGTTGTTCAGAGACATCATTTCATTTTTACTCCGGACCAACTCGGCCTCCATCAGGGTTTTCCTGCAACAAATCAGTATGGACATAAAAATTATTCAACATTGGACTTTAATCACGATAGAGACATATATGTTTTTCAATGACTAGTAGTTCATCAAAAAAACTAAAATAAAATTCCAGATCAGTCCCACATACTGTACACATAAAAGTCGATCTTGGGTCCAAAAAGATTGGGTTTAGACAGTGAAGCCTGTAGTATCTGTGGTCTTGAGGAACCAAAATGAGGAATGGGCATTACTGGCTCAATGTTATATCATAATAGTCTAAGATGTTGTGATCATATTTTTACTTCTAAATACTATTTAAATGAGTATGACACGTTTTATAGTGATGCCAAACTCATTACACCCTCAAATTCTTTAGAGGGTGACCATTGAACAAATAAAAATGTTGGGGATTATGTTTGCGGCATTTGGAAGACGTGAACTGTGGATTAAAGGATTAACTGACATCATTGAGGATAATAAGGCCTTAAATTTGGAGTTTAGGACTCTTTAAGGCTTTCTAAGGTTCTGCGGACACCCAGTGCAAATACGATCGTTGGTTTGAACAAGATTCAGCATGAAGGATGACTGACTTGGCAATGGCCTCATCTCGGTCTCTGATGGCCTGTTGGGCGACTTCCGCCTGCTCCTTGACATTCTGCAGCTTCTGCCTCATTGCAGCATTCTCGTGCTGCAGCTGGAACTTCTGAAAGGGAAAAGAGCAGTTCAGGGTTTTATCTGTTCATTTTTGCTGTCATTTTACGACAAGAACATGGCGCTATCAGAGCACATCATCACCTTTGTTTGGATAAACGATTGGGTCAGAGACAGCCAACGACTTTTGTGTCAATCGTGCAATTGCACCGCACGTCTGTGACGCAGAGATCGTATGAAATGAGAGCACTCAGATGAGACCTCTCATAAAGACCCATTTGGGTTACAACCCTCCCCAGAAGCACCGCGTCACTTGATCTCCTAAACCATACATTGCGCTTGAATTCCCACACCGATCATTCAAGCAGACAACAAAGCATGATGCAGCTCCTGGAGCATACAGGAAAAAAATGAAAAGATCGGATGGCAGCAATACATTTGTTCCAAACTTTTCCTGACAAGGGATTCTGCCATTTTGGCTTATTTGTTTGCTTCTCCAAGCAGACAATGGGGCGGGAAAACATATTTAGTTACAGAGATAAATTGTCACTGCTCATGGAGTTAAAGCTCACCCACAATCAGTCAGCATTTAACCTATCAGTTGCAATAATTAGCCAACATTCGTATTATACAAGACCGTAGCGCCTTCAGTGGTAAGAAAGTTGCAGTGTCTACAAGTATACTTGGCTCACTTTTAAAACTGTGTGATAGTGGGGGGGCAGCAGATGAAATGTCATAATTTTCTCATTCTGTCACCTGTGCTCCAGAGGCCTGCGCCAGACTTTGGGCCACGGTCTTCAGTTGGTGCAGAACGCTCTTTAGGCTCTCCCCTTGATCAGCATCGGCGCATGTTGCGCTGTTCTGGGCCAGCGGCAGCAGTAGCTGACAGATCGACCCCATTTCTTCTGTTAGCTGCAATTAAAGAAAGAAAAGGCACCTTAAATAAAAATTTGAATATTGTAGACGACTTCATTTAGTTCAGTCGATCAATTCAATTCAAAATGTAGAACTCGTATGTCGTACGGATTCAATGCATGAAAAGAAATACAGATTTTTTTTTCCAGCTAATGAAAAACAAAAAATTCACCACTCAGTTTGGATCTTTTGTTACCTCTTCTTTACTGACTCCTAGGTCAGCCGTGTCCAATTCAGAAAGTAGGGACACATCGCCAAGGCTCTTGGGTTCTTGAAGGGAGACTTGCTCTTCGAGCTCCTCCACCTGTGCTTGAAGCTGCTGTGAGCGACCTTGCGCCACCTCCAGCTCCTGTAATGCTTCCGTGAGCTGGAAAAAAAAAAAAAAAAAAAAAAAACAGCACACATGAGATCAAGGAATGGATGGATGGATGTAATAGGGCCACACTTTTAGACTCAAGGCTATTTGGATCTTTTTTTTAAACTGTGCGCGCCTACCCGTTGATTATGTTGTTGGTTGAGCTGGTCATGCATAGCCAGACGTGCATTCAAAGAGGCTAAGTTGGCTCTGAGCTCAGCATTCTCCTGACAAACACTCTCCAAACGCTCCTCCAGCGCCTGTTCCCTTTGCGTCAGGCGGAGCACCTGGACAAAAAGACACCCACAAACAGAACTTAAGATACTCCTAACTGAGAGTTATTTTAATCACTAAAGACGTCAACGGGAGTTTTCAAAAACTACCGGTGTGATTTTTGTGTTCGTAGAGGGAACATGGGATTCCAAAGGGGCAGAAAGGTTTTAGTAAATTTCTGGACACTTTTTGGGGATATTTGGTCAGATGGGGAATTGCTGTGGAAAAAAGCTGGGCACTTTCACTTTCAGTTTTCAAATGGTACAACTTTATTTTTTAATAAACAACAAAAAAAAACATCAATGTTGGACATAAACATATGGCGGAGTGTTTTTTTTTTTTTTTTTAAACGATGCATACTGAAATAATGATCCTGTCTCAAATGTAGTCACAAATGTACGCACCCTGTGTGAAATCTGGGATCCAATTTCACTTCAATACCTAATACCAACAATATTTGGAGTATCTTGCATTGGACTGATGAGTTGAGTCTAGTGTTTTTTTAGCCCAAAGCACTGATGCACAGTACATGTTAAAAGAAACTTGATCAAACCACTATTTCAAAAATGGTCTCATATGATGTTTGCTTACCTGCTCTCTCATGGCGCTAATCACCTCCTCATCCTGAGGCCGGTTCTGGTTTGTGTTTTTTTTCAGATCTTGTTTAAGAGTCTGCACCTCACTGGACATCACCCTCTCCACCTCCGCTGCCTGCAAACAGTATGCGGTACTTACTGTAGATAAGATGATCATGTGTTTGTTTGTTTTTTTTTTTTTAGGATTTGGAACATGAAGGAAGGGATTAAAAAGGCCACAATCTCCAAACTAAAAACACCTGAATGTCGCCAATACATCGATCTGTACGTGAGCCTCTAAACCTACCGGAAGTGCAGAAGTAGTATATTAATAAAGAATGTATTGTACTCCTCGACTCTTTCCGTTCGCCGTTATTTTCCTTTGAAATCTGGGGATCATGTTGGGTTATTCTTCTCGGTGTCGGGCGCCCTCAATGTTCATTTAGAAGTCAACAGAAATGTATATATATTCCAACACTATTTCCTGCTCCTAGGTCTTTGTGTGCTTGCATTCCACAACACAATCGAGTAGTTATGTTGTTCCCAGATGTTTACGTTTTTTTTTTTTTACAGCAAGAAAGACACTAAGTTCCCCCGCTGCAGCAACAAAAGAACAACAGCTCCATGTTAAAAATGGATGTCAGGATGGATGAATGATGTGGTGAGAAAAATAAAACATGAACACAAAAACACAGGGAAGAACATAAGTGTAAGAGGTACAACAACAAAATCAACTTAACGCATTTGCGGTGCTACTGTTGGAGTCCAAAGCCCAAATATATAAGTGTAAGAGGTACAACAATAACAAAAAAATCAACTTAACGCCTTTGCGGTGCTACTGTTGGAGTCCAAAGCCCAAATAAATGTGACAACCCTTTGGCCTGTCTTCAGCAGTTTCCTCAAGTCTGGGACCCTTTGTTTACCTAACTCATGGAGCAGTTTGTAGGGTTCGCTGTCAGGTCCCCCAATGGCCAGATAATACGAGCTTCAAAGTGTGCCATTCGCCAGATGGAGCAGAGAACTTATTGGTCTCGTAAGTGACATCATGTTCAAAAACAACGTGGCAGACATTTCAAACGTTGTGCATCGGGATCGGGATCGGGATCGGGGGGGGGCGGCATAGGTTGAGTGTGCGTGTCTGAAGGCGTGTAAATAGGAAATGAGGGAGTCGCGAGTGTGTACGTGTGTAGTAAAATTTAGCACAACGTGAACAAAAGCAAAGCCTAACTGTGTGCAGGCGCACAATGAGGACGAGAAGCCTGATTCCTGGAGATGCCTTAATTACCGGCTGGTCTCATCAACACGGACCCCTCTCACAATGGAGGCAGCGACCCGCTGAGAATAAGCAGAGACACAAGTGGAAGCAGAACGCTCTATTTGTTAGAAACACAAAGACTGAGATGATATCCCCTCAAATGGCCCCCCGACCCCCAGGCCATCCCAAGTCCACAAGAGGAGCGAACAGTATAGGGCAGATGACAAGCCAAGCTAGAGCCAAGTCCCTGGGGGAGTGCATAGAGAGGATGGCTTTCCCTCGGGATGATGGGCTGTTTGCTCTTGGGATCTATCAAAAACAGCCAACGAAACATTTGTAACGAAAAAAAAACCTAATCAACATTCACTCTGGATTTTCTATGAAAACGGGAGGAAAATGGGCAGGTGAAGAGCAGAAGCAGAATCGCCACATTCAGAGCTAAAACAAGATGTACTTCGCTGACCTTGACACGGAGCAGAAAACGGAGCAAGCAAACGCGATTCACACGATTTGCTACTGTGACTGAATTCTATTTATTCATCTGGGTGTTACGAATAACATTTTGTTACACTTTTAGTGATTTGTGGAAAATGATGAGAAAGAATTTCTTCTTCTTCTTCTTCTCTTCTCCTAACTCACCACCAAGTCACAGTACATAGTACTAAGCAGGCATACAATACAAGCCATGTCATTTGTGAATTTTATGCTGCAGGACACTAAAGAATGGGCAGCGTGACGTAAATGGCCCCCGGGCCGTATTTTGGGCATCCTGTCCTAATTTAATTCTTCATTGCGAATTAAATTAGGAGAATATATATATATATACATCCTGTCCAAATTTAATTCTCCATTGCGAATTAAATTAGGAGAATATATATATAACAGCTAGATAGATATTAGCGTGTGTGTGTGTGTAGGACTCAACATCAACGATAAGAAAATGTCCTGCACTATATACTTATGCAATAATAAAGTTAATAATTTCTCAGAGTAATATAAAAACAAATGGTCATTCATGTATGATCAGCAAACAAAGACAGTAAGTACAAACTTCAAATGAAACATAACTCCGAGATTAGACTGCACAACCTTAGTTTAGTGTGCCAATGTTAGAGTGTACAGTATTGTGTTCTGTTACTTCTTTTGCAGTCTGCCAATATTCTTATGTGAAGCAAATGGGTCACACCAAAAAAAAATCAAAAATGCTTAGCAAAATGTAATTAATAATCGCAAAGCCTGCAAAGACAGGTGCATTCGAAGATTAATTCTCCTGCAACAGGTAAGAGAGCACAGTGAACAAGACTTGAGGGCAAACTTACTGCGAACTTGGGCAACTATCTAAACAGTCACGACGTGACACATTGTTTTCATACCAACATTTCCCCAACGGTATAGCAAAGCTTTCCTGTTCACATCTGTTTTGTTGCTCCCTCTACACAAGCCACACAAATCCACTCCACTCAAGTGGTCCACACAGAACAAAAATTACCTCCTGTAAACAAAATACAAAGAACTCGGAAATGTATGTTTGGCAACGTTATTTCTTTATTGTAACACAATCGAATCGACAATTCCGTCAACAACCCAACACAAATTTCCATCCTGTTTGCTTTATGCTGTTCTTATGAAATGGGCGTGGCCTAACTTTACACACAAAACTACTTCAGTGTATACTGTACTCACCAAAAGCCCAGCCGAAGCACTTAACACTAAATCAGGTGAAGAGTTGTCATCAGACATTAGGATTCCTCCTCACACTTTCCCCATCCTAGAACTTTTACAACATAGCTGAAGTTAAATAAAACTGTTTCTTCACTTTGCCTTTCAACAGCCTCTGTTTTTTTTTGTTTTTGTTTTTTTTTTAATCTAAATTGGCTTTTTCCTGCACTTCAAGGGGCTCTAGTCTCCACAGCGAGCCCTCAGATGGAAAGGCATCACATTCACATTCCGGTTTTCTGTGGACCTTGACACACATGGGAGGGGAGTGTTGTTTTGGATTCATTTTTAACTGAGCAGGAACTAAATGATTACAGTATTCTTTTTCTACTGCACAAGAAACTTCTCTTTAACCACAAATGTGACACATCTCTACACTTCCTTCTTAGGACCACAAATTCCAATCAGCAACTAACTTTGTATATCAGGTGATAAGATATCTTTGAATACGTCACTGCTTCAATTCTGATGACAATAAACACTGCTTCCTTCGCATCTAACTATTAATGTTTGACTGACCGCAAATGATGATGAATCAGCTACCGCTACGGATATTTTTCCATTAGGTCATATGATTGCATGAAAAACAAATCCAGCTCAAGTCGAACAATGTTACCTGCTACCAAAACCTGCTACAGTATGATACTACACAACTTCGAGTCTTCAATTAAATTGTGGGTGTTTAACCTATCTCTGCTGTTTAAATGAAAACACACATTGCTTTACTTGTGTGAGAGCACAAAAACTGAGGCTGTGTGCATGGCCTTGTGTGTCAGACTGATACCCGAGAGACCTATAAAGAACATGGTATCAGTACATGAGGTGTACTGGATCGGTGCTTGTCTTATCTGCTTTGGAGCTGTTGTTAGTTGATCACCTTGACGGCCTTTCAAACAGACACAGGTCAATTATTCTCACATGCAGCCTGACCAGTGTGTGTGCAGTGTGTGTGTGTGTGTGTGGGGGGGGGGGTGCTGGACTCACAGTGTTGAGCTTCTCCTTCAGTCGCTGTGTGTTCTCACTGTAATCCATCTGGGCTTGGATCTTGTCCTTCTCAGCCTGGCACAAGGCCCGAGTGAGCTGCTGCACCTGAGCACTCAATTCCCTGGAATCCCTTTCCAGGTAACCCACCTGACTCTCCCACTGAGATCGGCAGTTTTCCAGCTTCAAGCGTAGCTCATGATTGCTCTGTTCCAGCTCCTACGTGAGGGGTGGAAGGTGACGTGAGGGGACAGAAACACCACATGAATCATAAACATGTCAACTCAATTTTAATAAATACCAAAAAATATATAAGTCTTGATTCACTGCTGATGAACTGGATTTTTCATTCAAGTCGAGAAAGCGATTTTGGACTTCAGAAGCCACGGACACTGAAAGTGAAACAACACTGGTGCCCACATCAAACCGTGTCCTCTATTATTCACTCACAGTTTAAAAACTTGGATTCATTTAACTTGCTACATTTTTGAGCAAATTTTCTGTTTCAGCATTTGAATCCAAAATATCTCTCAAGAGTTCAGACAGACTGACAAGATATTGTTGTTGAGGTTGCAATAAATTGTTCCTCATTTTAATTTACTTCAGCCCCTCTCGTATCGCTCAATTGGGCAACCAAAGATAACCACACTAACTAACAAACACACCTATTATTCGATGCTAGTAAGAGCAAAAAAAAACAAATCTGCGGAATCACGTTACCCGGAGTAACACTGACGCTTTTACTTTTATTTACTGCCCACCGCCCAAATTAAGTAAGCGCTCCAAAACCAAACAACTCTACGCACAAATTTGGTCTTTCACTTTTAAAAAGTCTTACCTCCAACTTTTCTGCGTAGTTCTCATGTAGTTTGACGCTCTGCTCTTTGAGTTGACGATTTTCCAGGAGCAAAGCATTCCCCAGCTGGGCAGCCAAAATAACCTCTTCCTCCTTTTGTTTCAAAGCGGTCACAAGATGACCGGGGTCTTGGTAATCGACTATTTCCTCCTCGCCGTAGTCGATGAAGAAGTCCTCCTCCAGGCCAATTTGCTTGGCCGGGAAGCCCCACGCGTACGGCCGATTCATTATTCCTTATCGCTTACTCCAAAGTAGCGTATGTGAACGCAGCACATAATGTGCTCCATGACACCTGGTTGTGCTGTACTTATGTAGGGCGGGAGGAGGGTGGATGGTGTTGCAGGGGGGGCACTGCAGCTGTCTGTTTGCGCAGGGCGTCCGACTGTATCACCTGGCAACGGTTAGCGTCCATTCCGGCTGCACGTTGAATAATTAAATAAACAAGCTCAATTTTAAAAAACTCTCTCATCACAATAATAAATTGTTAAATTATGGTTAAGTTGACCATAATTCAGCAATTTATTATTGTGATTGCATCCTCTTGAGAAGTTTGTACTTTGCACAAATAATAATAAAAAGAATAACAAGAATAAGAGTACAGTAATGGCTGGTTAGCAGGTCGGTCTCACAATCGAGAGTTCTCGGTTTCAGATCTCAGCTCAGGCAGGCAGTCGTGTGGAGTTTGCATGTTGTCCATGTGCTTGTGATGATTAACAGGATTTTATTATTTTTTTTGTAGTCTAAACTTGTCCAGAAGTGTGAATGGTTGATTTGTTTGTTTGCGGCACACTAACAACCAGTTCTGGGTCTAACCGTCTTTTGCTCACGAATAATAATAATAATAATAATAATAATAATAATAATAATAATAATAATAATGAGAACAAATAGAAGAGGTTTAGCCAATTCAAATAAATGTGTCAGAGTTCCCATAGTCTCAGTGAATGCACCCAACAAGTAGTCACAAAGCCTCTCCCCACCTGATCAAGGCTGCCAAGTGGAGGAGAGCGTCTCCTTGCATTGTTTGGCTTGCTGCCAAGGGTCAGAGGTCGGCCCCCAGGGCATTTTATTGAGACAGTGGCAATATCAGGGAAGAAACGGCAGCGCATCCTGACGCGTGGTACAGCTTTGTTTTCTCTGGGACGAAAGCATCAACATATGGCGGTGGTCCCAGGGGGGAGCAAGCAAACACAAACACACAGACGAAGAACATCTTTTCCATCCATTTTCTCAGCGCACACACACAGAGACAGAGAGAGAGAGAGAGAGAGAGAGAGAGAGAGAGAGAGAGAGAAGAGAGAGAGAGAGAGAGAGAGAGAGAGAGAGAGATAACAGCTCCTGTCGGCGTCGCCGCTGTCCGAACGACTGTTTCTCCGGTCAGTTCACTCTCCGGGCAGTAGGTGGCAATGTGCAACCTACTTGTTATCCAGGAAGTGAGGGAAGTCGACGTCAGAACTCAAAACATGTTTCAGTGTTTGCGCGTCAAATTCAGTTCTCAATTTGTACCAGTGTAGGTAAAAATGGACAGGAGTGTTGGTATTATTTCTGTAATTAAAACGTTAGGGTAAGTGATATTTAACTGCCGTTGTGTTTTGTGAGCGGTCCTGTTACTCCTCGTTGCTCTTAATCGTACAACGTTCACACAGGCGCAACCCGAGCTTGTTTTTTAAATGTGTTTCATTTTTCATGATTTCCTGTCGAATAACGCATATATTTATTGTCCTCTGATTATTATTTATTGAACAGGTACCAGAGCGGTTACTGTTTGTCGAGATGTACATGTGATGAACTTCCATGCCCACTGCTCGACTGGCTTACATCCCAGCTGAAGCGTCTGTGCCCAGAGCTTCAAGGTATGAATGTACAGTACAATTAAAGTAATTTCTACCCACTCTTTAATTCACTCCTCTACAGTTATGATATTTAAGTGGCATAGTAGGACCCAAAACCCAGGCAAAGGTTTCATTCCTAAAAAACAAAAAAGGATTGATGGATCGTAAATGACTGTGATGATAATAAATGAGCCATATTACTGCAAGTGTTCCCTCAGTGTACTTCAAAATGTTAATTTTTCAACTCCCAAATGTGTTCAGTCAAAATGTTGTTTGCTTACTGCAGACTCGGGTGGGAGAGGTAACGTCTTGTTAGTGAGAGAGCTAAGAACTATCCTGTCCGACTTAAAATCTCCTCTCACTGGGCTGACATCAGAGATGCTGGAGCCTTCCATCCTCTCCAGAATCACTGGTGAGAAACAAGAAATGTTGTTTTTTTTCCTGTAAGATTGTAGCGGTTGTTTGAATTATGCATGGTTTTGAAGATATCCTGCCCCAAAAGTTTGATATTGTGTCAGAAACCTCTAAAATGTTGCTTGAAACCCTGCAGAGTTCCTTGTGTCAGAATTGCAAGCGGCGCACATAATCAAATATAAAGAGCTACATTCTGACGATAAATCCGCCAGAGAAGAGGATGCAAAAGAGCAAAGAGTGGAGGAAATGTCAGTATTTTGTCCGGAACATGAAGACAATGATGCAGCCAATAACCAAAGGACAGCTGAGATACAGGCGGAGTGGATATTACTGCTTCACGCTCTTAACATGGATACATCCTCTCAATATCCTGATGTGCTGCATGAGGTGAGCTGGTTTGCAGAGGACATGCTTCATGTGAGCCGTTACAGACTGCAAAGATATGTAATACTGTAGTTTTATTTCCTATAATGCAGGTGGAGTCGAGAATTGCTTGTCTTCCTGGTGAAGCCATGACAAAGCCTCTGCTACACGCTGTCCTCACTACAGAGCAGTGGGTATGATGTTTGTACATTCTGCAGTGTATTACACTTGACTCCAATAAATTTGTCCCTGTAATTCAACTTCCAATTTCATTTTTTACTGAATGTCTTGATTCCTTAGAGGCAACTGGAAAAGATAAATCGAGTTCTGACCGATGACTATGGCTGTCGACAGCAAATGATGCTGAAACGCTTTCAGGTTTCACTTGAGTCATTTGCCTGGGGAGAAAAGCAAAAGGTAGGAATGTCGTGAGCACAATTAAAAAAATACATTGTTACCTCAACTTACAATTGACATGACTTTGGAGTTTTTCAAGATAAGGGCTGTTATTCAGCCAATTTTTTTGCCTTCAGTTGTGAGCAAAAATGTGAGGTTACAAGCGCTAGATGGTGGCAGCAAACTTCACAGCAGACATATAGTTTGCGTTATGAAATTCTGCCCGTTTAATGCCAACACACAATGCAAAATACCAAATGGGCTAATGAAACTATCGTTGATGTTATTGCTGTCTGTATATAATATACTGCCCCCTGATGGCCAATGTGTGCACATCAGAATGAGTAGTGCAATGAATTACAGAAAAAGCATGAAATCATGATGTACAAACTGTTAAAATTCTTTCCATATTATTTCTTTATTGCTGTGTGTTTTTATAAAGTACAATACTGAATCTTTCGATCAGATGGCAGTATTACTTCTTCTACACAGGAGCGTCATAAAGCAGTCACCTCAGTCCCTCCCCTGGCATCCATCGCAGTTTCGTCCAGAGTGTCTCTCCCACTTCTCCTGGCTACCAGAGAGGACCAATCCTGCATTGAGCCAATCAAAGCTGGAACCAGCACAAATGTCTACAAGGTAAAACAGTAACCTGCTCTGAAGTCTGCTTTTTAATTGTAAATGAAACTTCACAGGTAGATAATTCTTCTCTGTGACTAGAAAATGATGGGCCATGTACCAGACAGAGGAGGACGACCAGGAGAAATGGAGGCACCTATGCCTGCCTGGGCTGAGCGAAGATCGGGACATGGTGGACGCAATCAGTGGCATAAAAATCCAAATAAAAAGAGAAAGGGGAAAAGGGATTAGCAGGCGCCCCCTCAAGCTTTACTCATGTTTTTTCAGGGGAAAAAAAATCACATTAATAATTATTTGGAGTTCATTCTAAATTATAGTATGCATTTGCACTCTTTCGTCTTCTTTTTTTTTAAACCAGGATTTCACTTCCTGTAGTGTGAAGATATATGACCCAATATGCTTTGTAATCTTTTCGGGGGTATACATGGGAATAATAATTGATTTTGTATTTCTTATATTTTCACAAATGCTAATTAAAGATTATTCAAAATTTTGACGTTTGTTGTGATTTATCAACGTTTTCATATCTAGTGTATATTTAACTTGGAGGATGAATACCGTACAATAGAAAAAAAATACACGAGTAAGTTACTTAACAAACCTTGAAACTAACAATAATTTTAAAAAAAATTGTGACGAAAACGACTTGCCGGAAGTTACCCGGAGATAAATGATGTAACGCACAGAAATTTCCGGAACAGCTAAAGGTCGCCCGATAAAAGCGTTAGCTGAAGACCAGTCGCCAAATTACATCGGAGATCTTCCACGACAAAATATTGTAAATAATAAGTTGTGTATTTTGACACCATGCCAAGAGGAAGTAGAAGCCGAACATCGAGGATGCCTTCTCCAGCAAGGTAACGTTTGAATGTTACGGTAATGAATTGTTCAGCAACGTGACGACGTTTGCGCTAATGCTAACGTGTCCTTCTCAATGCATGTTGGACTGAGGAAGCGAAAGAAAATTACTTCTAACACAAAGTGTTTCAATTACAATTGTAAGTGTGACTCAAAATTTTAAAAATTGTGTGGGTTTTTGGCACGCTTCGTCAAGTTGTAGTTATTGCTTCAAGGTCATGTCGTTGACTACACCACATAACCAAATCGTGACGCTGCTCAAATAATAGTCCATTATAAAAGCCTTTCAATTTAACGTTATTCTTCTCCTATTACAAGAAAATCAAACACGTAGTGGCGATCTGGGTTATGTTGCATAAGATGTCTGATTAAGGCAGTCACTGGGTAATATCGCTTGACTTAATTAGGTAGGTTATAGCAAACCTTATTCGTATGGAATTTAAGAAGCAACTTTTAACTAGCTCTGTTAAAAACCTGTACAAATTATTTAAATTGAACACAGAATGAGTTCTTTGGTACACTCTGCATTTTCTTAGGTTTTTATCATCAAGTCAGTTGTTGTTGTTACAAAACACACTTATGGTGCCAATGTTTGACCTTTTGTGTGACTCTGTTTTCAGCCGGGCACCTCCGCCGCCCCCTCCGTCTCATGCACCTGTACCAGTGCATGCACCTCCGACCGCTATGGCTGCTCCAGCGGCAGCACCCAGGCAGCCTGGTATGTTTGCCCAGATGGCTACAACCGCTGCCGGGGTAGCCGTTGGTTCTGCGGTCGGACACACTCTCGGCCATGCGATGACAGGAGCCTTCAGTGGGGGTAGCTCAGAGCCTGCACGGCCTGATGTCACATACCAGGTTAATAAACAACCCTTTATCCATTTATAATTAAAGGTCAGAGTATTTAGTGTAATAGATGTAGGTTTTTTTATTTGTATTATTGCTGTAAAGATAAAACATTTGGTGCAACTCTTGTATTAGGACTTCTTTAAATGGGCAGCTACATGCAATCATGCAATTGTTTGTCATACATTACAAAGGACAAGTGCTAAAAGCTTAAAGCTCAAAGTTTTGTATATACTTCTTGATGATGTTTCAGAAATTCACTCAGTTGTCGGAATACCCTCAACGTAAATAACATTAACCCAGATGAATGCTCTTGAATGGTTGTAATCATCTGCCTTGTGTGTGTTAGGAGCCCCACCAGGCCCAGCCATACCAATCACAGTCCCCCTACATGCAGCAAAATACCCCGCAGCAAGCCTGTTCCTACGAGCTCAAACAGTTTATTGACTGCGCTCAATCACAAAGTGATCTTAAACTCTGTGAGGGCTTCAGCGAGGTGCTCAAACAGTGCAAGTTTGCTAATGGTAAGTATGAAAGCACACAGTTTTTTGTATGAGGAAAAGTAGCTTCTTATATGTCTGTGCCATTTTCTGGAAGAATTGGCGCATTCTCTGACAGAAGCACTGAGGGGGCCATGTTTTTTGCCATGACTGTATGACTAAATATTTTTGAAAGTTGTCTGGTACATACCACATTTACAGCATGGCTGTGTGATGTAGTCCTCATCTGATGCAATATGTTGACCTTTAAGTGCTCAAGAGGTTGATTAGAATTTTCGTATTGCTTCATAGAAATTGTGTTGGTTAATTATCTAAAAACTTTTTGTTCATCCAACAGGGCTATCTTGAATTGGATCCAGAAACCTTGAAGCGGAGGAGACCATAGACTCACTATTGCCGGAAATTAATTAATTCAAGAGACCTGAGAAATGTACTTCTATTCAACAGTTTATCATCTTCAGACAAATATCGGTCAATTCAATCAGTAGAGACTGCAGAAGAGCTTGTAGTCACATGTTGATATATATGTTGCTTTTTTGAGTTTGTTTTGGTTGCATTTTCATTATTTGCAGTGCTAGATATTTCTCTATTGTTGAGCGATACCACCTCTGATTGCTTGCAAAAACTTGCTGCTTGAAATAAAAACATTAAAGCATTCGGATCATGAAGACAAAAACCAAGATTCCAACATTTTGTCTGTCATAATGGTCATACATGGCATTACACTAAAACTGAATGTGTTTAATGTCACTGGAAACAAACTCTGTACGTACCGGTAGTACAACCGCACGTCTATGACATTAGCTAATTTAAAATTAATATAGCCGACCACCACTAGTTGAACGAACTCTAACAATCCCCACAGGTCATCAAGGCCAAACACAGCTGCCAGTGCACTTTCAATCGCTTCACTTGAACAAAGGCAAACAAAATCAACACTTTAAGTACATTCACACATTAGCTGCACTATCTGACGAGTCACTCGTCATGCAAACTGTCTAATGGGCTTTAATTATAGTTCTGAAGAGCGATCTTAAAGACATGCAGGTTGTATTGAAGTGACATAAAATGTACTGGAGCACTGTCGGGCAGTCATGTTAGAGTTTACATTTGACGTAAGACAGTTGATAAGGTTATTTCAGTAGCTGTGCTTTTAAGTATATGCTAGTCTGTCGCAGAAAGAGTGGTCACTTTAGAAGCGACAGTTTATTTTTGGCATCCTGACATTGGAGCTCCTGTCATGGCAGCGACCCGCAAAACGGTGGCAGCGTCGTTGTTCGCCCTCTTCCACTCAATGATGGATAACCTTTAAAAGGAGGGACTGAGTGAGACGGAACGCGGTGAGTGGACCGTCCTTTCTAGTTCCTTTCACTCCAATTTGTCCAAGCAAGTATGCTTTAAAACAGACGCGATAACGTTCGAAATTTTAGCTAGCACTAAGCCTGTTAATTTAACTCCCCATCTCAACGTTTTAACTTTATTTCGTAAAGGAAAGGGAAGTCAGAAAAGTGCCATAAGGCGAACATGTCGCAAAATAAACGAAATATTTTTAATATAGTATCGTAGGCGAAAACTTACAGCTTCACTGGTTGATTTTACGTCACGTTTTTATTTATTTTCAACCACTTGACTACTATGACCAATAATGGCTTAATGATTACATCACCGCAACTAGTCTATCTGGACACGCGAGCGCTTCTACTTGCCCTGGTCGAGCGAGACTGACATTCTAGCATTGTGGAGAGCTTCGACGTACTTAAGGGGAGCTACTCTACCGGCGGTCCTGAGTGTGTTCTAAACCGGGATGTTTTATGTAGAACAACGAGTGTTTTTAGCATTAAAAATGTTTACAGCGATATATACGACGCTTATTAATACATTCGTTTTACGTCGCGGCCGTATGGGCATTAACTGTTGTAAACCGACGATTACTGCTAAAACAAATCTGAACGTTTAAACTATGTGCTAAACTTTAACTTCGTTGCCTCTAGTTTCTCTCTGTAGACTGTCGCGTGGATGCGTAGAGCCTTCCTGTTGTTTCGATCACTTCATCATGACCAAAGAGGAGGAGATCCCCGACTGGGTGGGCGCCCAGGAGTTCTACGACAAATATGAGCCCAAGGAGATACTGGGAAGGTATGTTTATAAAGCATGTGACATACTGAAAGCACTTTAATTTGAGATAATTGTGATACGGAATGGCTTTGCGTTGTTTTAATCAACTTTTGTAAATCTACTGAGATGTCTGTCCTCCCACATCTATCTCGATGGTGTTCCATACATCCCTTGGGGCATGTGAGCAGAGAATGAGAGCACTAATTGTCATTCCCCTCCATTTCTCGGTTAGTGGCCCCCTTATATAAGCAATTGTTGGTGAGGTATGCGTGTGTCTTGCGTGTTTTGTTTCTCTGTTCAAAGAGGCTTTATGGATTTGGAGTTTAGATAATGTCACGTTATTGTTTTTAATTTGCATTGGGGTAAAATAATAGTTACACACTGCACTCAGTCTGCAGAGGTGCACGGTTCGATTCCAGCTCCAGCCTTCCTGTGTGGAATTTGCATGTTCTCCCCGTGCCTGCGTGGGTTTTCTCCGGGTACTCCGGTTTCCTCCCACATTTCAAAAACATGCATGGTTAAGCGCATTCGAAATGGATGTATGGATATTATTTATATTATTATTGTCAGAAGTCGGCATTCTGTCAGTACTGACCAGTGATTGGACATACAAAGTGTTTTGGTTTTTTTTTTTTTCCTCAGGGGAGTGAGCAGCGTCGTGCGTCGCTGCGTGGACAAACGCACGTCTCAGGAGTACGCCGTGAAGATTATAGACATCACCCCCTCGGACAAGATGACGCCGCAGGAGATCGAGGAGATCAGGGACTCTACAGTGAAGGAGATTGATATCCTCAAGAAAGTCTGTGGACAGGAGAATATTAGTAAGTCCATTGTGAATACACCTAAAATGTACTCCACCCTCATGTCTTTAATTGCTGTATGACCAACCCACTTTCAGTGGTCAACTATGACACATTTTGGCATTTGCCATGCGAGTATCAACGGCAATTGCACAAATTGTTTGACGTATATTTCCCTGCAGTACAGCTAAAAGATTGCTATGAATCCAACGTATTCTTCTTCCTGGTTTTCGACCTGTA
The DNA here is from genome assembly GCF_001891065.2 of Hippocampus comes. Classification (NCBI taxonomy): domain Eukaryota; kingdom Metazoa; phylum Chordata; class Actinopteri; order Syngnathiformes; family Syngnathidae; genus Hippocampus; species Hippocampus comes. The sequence goes on from NW_017805820.1 coordinate 329,253, forward strand.
AGTAAGGACGAGCAGGAAATCTGCACTTTCAACCTCATTCAATACTGTCCTGAGCTTAATTTGCTTCCAAGAATGTTAACCTATTCTTGTTTTACTACTTGTCCTCTTCAATCCAGGATGAGAAAGGGTGAACTTTTTGACTACCTCACCGAGAAAGTAACCCTGAGTGAGAAGGAAACAAGGTCACTGAGCAAATTTTGACTTCTCCCAAAACCAGCTTACTGTCATACCTCAACCACAACAAGCCTTCATGAGTGCTTGATGTATCGGTTGTAGGAACATCATGCGCGCCCTGCTGGATGTGGTTCACTTTCTCCACGAGCACAACATAGTCCATCGAGATCTCAAACCTGAAAACATCCTTTTGGATGACCAGATGAACATCAAACTCACAGACTTTGGCTTCGCCGTGCAAATGCAATCGGGACAGACGCTTAAAGGTTAGAGCTCAACTCATAAACACGATCAGAGTACCCCACCAGGGGGCCCTGTTCGACACATCGTATCCATAGTTGTCTGTCATCCACAGCTGCCGAGATATGTCGCTGGTGTATTATGATATCATTATATAGTGTTGACTGACAGCAAAACATGAAGCAAGCAGACTTTTTTAATTGAGCATGTTTGCACTGTCAAAGAAAGAAATGTCACAACTTCTCCAAATGTTCCAGCAGCTGTTTGAAATCAGAGTCGAGTCTGGTTGCGCATCCTTATGTTACAAAGGTTGCGATGCAACAAGATACTCAAGTCTATCTGCCATTGAGCAAAGAGGTCAAATAGTGATTTGCTTCAACATGAAATAGTTACATAATGAAGAAATAACTTGTTGAGGTTGCATGATTGAAATTGATAGATTCAATGAATCAATCAAAGGAAAGATCATGGAGAGAAAACAAGCATTGATTCTGCTATGGATGAGGTCACCCTGGCCGTGCCCACAGCTCGAAATTTGCATTGAAATAATAATTATTTGCACAGTACAGTATATGGGAAATGATATGTTGTGTGTATAAATTTTTTGCTTGACAACGGTTTCTCAGAACATATGCAATTTCAAAAGCAATCGGAAATAAATTGAATTGAATTGAATTGAATACAACTTTATTGTCAAATGTGCTGTACAGCACAGATGAAATTTCTTCCCTCTCAACATAAAATGCTCACTTTAAGTCAGGCCCTGTCTCTAAATGCCCATTTATTGAGGACATTTTTACACACCAGATATCAGATATGGTCATTATGACTATCAATAATGAACTAATTAAGCACCTTAAACACTATTTGACAGCCTGTAAAGAGACGCTTGTTGCCTGAAGCCAAACTTGTTCGATGCTAAAACGTTTGTCTTTCCTGCAGAGGTGTGTGGGACTCCTGTATATCTCGCTCCTGAGATCATCCAGTGCTCCATGGACTCTGGCCACCGCGGATATGGAACGGCTGTAGACATGTGAGGGGGGAAAAAAAAATCAAAACAGTAAAAATGATTATATGAAGTGCATTTACGGACATTGTCTGATGGCTGTGCTTGTGGACTTAAAACGCCCTTGCTGTACTGCTCTCAATCCCTTCCAAGAAGTCGAATTCACTCACTCACGTAAGTGATATGAAAGCTCCTGCTATCCTAAACCAATTCTGCCACGGTGCTTGCCCTCTGTGCAGATGGAGTGCGGGTGTGATCATGTTCACACTGCTGGCTGGCTCTCCACCCTTCTGGCACAGGAAACAGATGCTAATGCTGCGTATGATCTTGGCCGGGGATTACAGTTTCTCATCCCCTGAATGGGACGACCGCTCTGACACGGTCAAAGATTTGGTCAGCCCCTTTAATTCACATTCTCTCAGTGGTTTACCTCATCTGTTCCATATAAACTGCCTGACAGTAAAATATACTCATTTGAGTGTTTTTATCAGATCTCTCGGATGCTCGTAGTGGACCCGAAGCAGCGTTACACAGCCATCGACGTGCTCAATCATCCGTTCTTCTCCCAGTATGTGGTAGACGAAGTCCGACAATTTAGCCCGTACAGAAAATTCAAGGTGAGGTCTTACGAGCTTAAAGTATGTGGCTTAAGGACATCAAACTCTGAAAGAAACAAACTCTTAAATGTTCGACCAACACTTTTCAGTAAGAGCACCGGTACACCATGTCATCTAAATAGTCCAGTGATTGATTTACACGTCGACCGCTAATGAACGAATATACTTTCTCTACTAGCAGCGGCACCTTAAGGGGAACTTAACCTCCAATCAAATAAAACTCCTCAATATAGTATTTACAATTCTTTTAACCATATTTTCAAGATCTTATAATTTTTTTTAATGACAATGAGTGTGGGGAGCATGATGAAATAGCGGTTTCATCGTCTGACTTTTTTTAGCTGAACTTGAGGAGAGAAGAATGCATTACCATTAAGTTTGATCAAATGACATGATATCGTAAGTGGCGCTAAATTGAAATGTTCAAGTGCTTGCGCTACCCCAAAACCAATGGACGACACTAGTACCTTAAAGAATGCTACTTTTCCACCAGGTCATCTGCCTCACAGTACTCGCCACCATGCGCATCTACTGCAGCTACCGCAGAGTCAAACCTGTCACCAAGGAGGTGATCAAAAGTGACCCGTACGCAGTCAAGCCCATTCGCAAGCTCATTGACGCGTGTGCCTTCAAGATCTACGGCCACTGGGTCAAGAAGGGCCAGGCGCAGAACAGAGCGGCACTTTTCGAGAACACTCCCAAGGCCATCCTGCTGTCCATAGCGGCAGAGGCAGATGAGCCAGTCCAGCATATATGGTAATAAACAGCTGGATAGCCAAGAATATGATAAAAGTGCTGGAAGTTAAAAAAAATAAAAATAAAAAATGTTCACTGTGCATCTTTAAGGTGATCTGAGCCAGACGTTGTCATCAACGCGTCAATTTGTATTATGTGGATTTCGTAACGCATGACATAATATAATTTGGATGTTTTATCATGTGAAAATGTTTGAAATGTAGCCTTTTCTGTTTATGGAAATAAAAAAACAATACAATAACAGTCAGTGTTAAACTTAGTTTTCAACGTTTATTGTTTTACCCTTTTGCAAATCATCACCCATAATTACTCCTTCAGCATCCTCCTGTTCCAATGGCACCTCATGGATGGAAAATTGAAAGTCTGCATGAATCCACACACCACCATCTAGTATGACTTAGGCCACAAGATCATAACCATGCTCAAGCCCTGTTGAAGGGAAAAAAAAACACATAAAAAGAATCGTCCAAGTTTGCTATTGGTTCAACTGTAGTACCGTTCACAAAGTCACTGGATACGCAGAATATTATAGTCACAAGAGTATCAGTGTACTCATTCCTATATTGCTGGATGAAGCTGAAAACAATTCACCCATAGTTAAAAGAAACGAGGCAATACTCTTGCATGGTGTCTGACTGTGTCCACCACAGAGCTGGAACAGAATTCTGCCATGCTGTCAATGTCTTCCATTAAGAATAATAATGCCACATAAGAATCTGAATCTCGATTGTTGAAATTAACTCCCTATTTGTCAATTATTAGGTGCATTTACATTGGACTGTGAGAGCACACCTCATCTTGTGGTCCAGAAGCGGAAATGTTTGCATGGCATGGTCTTCGGCCCACCAATCAATATGGCTGATGTTCTGGGGGAGAACGAGAAGAAAAGCATGGCATGGTTAACGGTAAGAAATTCTGTAATTATTCACTCATTATACTGCAAATGTTTACTATTAAAATGAAATGTAAATCACTGACAATAGAATGAGCCACCCAGTTGCTCTTTCATTGTAAAGTCTGTGTGAAAACTGTTATTTCGCATGATGTCTGACTGAATTTACCACTTCAAGAGTAAATCAGAATTCGGCCATGCATTCAGACACGTGCCTGTCGGCAATGTTACCAGTTGTATCAAAAAATCGACATCTTAATGTACAGCATTTACATTGTCAACATTCCATACATCATAATTGTCCAAAGGAAGGAAATACCGTTATTTATTTGCTATAGTATAGCTTCACGTGAACGATAGGCCCAGTTGAGATTCAAAATGCGGCACGATAGAAATGCTAACAAGCTAAAGCTAAATTTAAGGCAATTTAGAACCTATAGCCAGCAGTTGACGTCATATTTTCTATGAGAAATACGCAATCTTACTCACGCCTCAATTCCTCAAGCGGCAACGTAGCACAAACCTCAAACATCCGCTTTTATTGACTAATGTCTCCTTGCACAGTGCCTTCTTGGTGGCTTTTCCTGTACTTCGACGGACTCTGCCGAGTCAGACAGTCGGTTCTGATGTAGGGGCGGGATCATTTATATCAGAGCCCTGATTGGTCATACGTTCTGACGCGCGATCATATGAGAGTGGGCGGTCCATCACCGGCTTCGCTCTGATTGGTGCAACTCGCGGCTCCGCTCTTCTTCTGCAATTTTCACTAACTGATGCTTCTGTGCGGAGTTGTGCGGCTCTTCCTGAAACGGTCTCCTGTCCACTTGCTTCGTTGCTGTATAGAACGGTTTGTTCTTTCTGTTGATTTTCCATTTCCTGTACGACATCCTTGTCCTGTTACTCGTTTCACATAAAATGTATCTTTTAACAGCCGGTGTCAACTAACTGCACGGCGTAAACAGAATGTATTGGGGTGAACGTAACCGGTTTAATTTTATCAAATGTCAGCGGTTCTTCAGAGATGTATGGCGATGCACTATTTTGGCATCAGATTGTCTGCTACGTTGCATTATTCTATTTAGTTGTGTACTTTAGGGTTGCAACAAATTATTATGAACATGGTGAGTGAGGGGGTGACGCAACAGTGGCAGATGATGTCCACCATGGCCCCTTCATATGTTTTGTTTAGGCGGGCCGCATTATGCAACGTTTGTTGGCACTCACACGTTAAGATTAGAGCCGTTTTGTTTTTTGTTGTTTTTTTTTTTTGTTTGTTTTTGCGGCTTCACTGGATGCTAGACATGTATTGTCATAAGGATGTTGTACATTAGACGTCACGTGTACTTTAGCTGAGGACTTGCACTTGAATAGATGTAAAAGTTCTCAAATAAAAAGAGAAGACGTACTGCTCCAACTAAAATAAATAAAGAACAAGCTCTGACGTGCTTAATTGCAAAAGTACAATTGAATTTTATTGTCAATTATGTACCATTTATTCCCTTTGCACGATGAAAAAAAATATCTTCATTCAAAATAGTTTCCCTCTTTTATTAACTTATACAATAAGGCAGTGGATGGCGAAAAGCTTCTCCACATCTGTTCCCTGGTTCATGTTGATCCATTTCACTGCTGCAGGCCTCCCTGAATTTATCTGCCTTCCAAGACCCCAAACTGGCTGTTTTACCTTATGCCGTCTAATGTAGCAAGCCCGTTTTGAAAAAGTAGAATAGAAAGTAAAACTATGTGTGGGGAAATAACAGTGAAAAAGTAATCTGAAAAATAAATACTCATGTGCAGTACAAATACAGGTTAATACTAATAGTTTCAGGCTAACTTCAAATGTTGACACACCGTTTATGTAATTATTATGTCCCTTTTTTTTTTATTACTAAAACTGATCAGAGAGCCCTACTGGAATGTTCGTTATTTTTCTTGTTTATTCCGCTAATATTGGCAGTACTGTAGTTCTGTTCACAGTATTGCAGTGTCCACAATGTCACAGACTAAAGAACTTTTTAGAAGAGCAGAAGCTGTCTGTTTTGACGTGGACAGCACAGTCATCAAAGAAGAAGGCATCGATGAACTGGCGAAGTTCTGTGGCGTGGGGGACGCCGTCACTGAAATGTAAATACATTCATTCTTGTGCACAACTATCCCCCCCGTGTTATCGCATCACATGACACGAGCCTTAATTTGCATGTTTTAGGACCCGTAAAGCCATGGGTGGCTCGATGACTTTCAAATCAGCTCTGACTGAGCGCCTCGCCATCATCAAATGTTCCAGAGAACAGGTCAACAAACTGATTACAGACCACCCGCCACAGCTGACCCCAGGTATCAGGTACGAGAGGCAATCCCCATTCTCAGTTTTGTTTCATCTCACTTACAGCATTCTGAACATCAATAATTCCCGGAAAAGTACCAAAAGTCCGCAAATTCCTTGGAAAAATACCATAAGTCATTGAACGCTTCGGGAATGCCACCCAAATGTATATTGCTGATAACATTTCGAAGGCATTCTTAAAAACCCCTGATTGATTCACCAATTGAATTGAGGTGTATCAGCTTTGATGGTATGACCATTGAAGCGATAGTGATATGAATTTCCTTTAATGTTCATGACTGTGGTATTTATGCATTAACGTTATTGTAGAATTATGTGATTGACAAGCTAAATACACCCTCATTTCCAACAATATCCAGGGAACTTGTGGACCGTCTACACCAGCGCAACATCAAGGTGTTCCTCATCTCAGGTGGCTTCCGCTGCATTGTGGAACACGTGGCCACTCAGCTAAACATTCCTCTAGAAAACGTCTACGCCAACCGACTCAAGTTCTACTTCAACGGTAAGGGGACTATAGTGTGGGACATTGAATTATGATACACACTCACCAGCCATGACATCAGGTACCAGAGCAGTGTTCATGAGATTACGGTGGTACCTCAAAATTCAAATTACTGGTACCTATTGACGAAACCATTTGGAATCCGACCCTCGGAGTTATTCAGAGCCTCAGTCCAGAGTCTACCTGGTTCTGGGTTTGAATCTCGTCTCCAGACTTTCTGTTTGGACTTGGCATGGCCTCCGCAGGTATTCTGGCTTCTTCCCATGTTCCAAAGACATAAATGTTTGCTTATTTTGAGACATAATTATCAACCAGATGTCAATTACTACCCTTCTCCAAACATGTCCCAACATGACTTTACTTTTTAAGAGATTGAATGTGGTTGTATATAGGTGAGTACGCCGGATTTGACGAGAGCCAACCGACAGCAGAGAGCGGAGGCAAAGGAAAAGTAATTAGCATGCTGAAGGAAAAGTACGGCTTCAAGACAGTGGTGATGATTGGAGATGGAGCCACTGATCTAGAGGCCTGCCCTCCCGCTGTAAGTGTTTATGTTAATGCTGTGTGGGTTCATTTAAATATTCAGGTTTGTATTTGTATTCATTGTTTTGAAAACTAATCCGGTTGATTTGTTCTCCCTCCCCCCCTGCAGAATGCCTTCATTGGATTTGGTGGCAATGTTGTGAGGCCACAGGTTAAAGAAATGAGTTTGTGGTATGTCACAAGTTTTGGAGAGCTGCTGAAAGAAATGGAAAAGATTTGAATATTCTAGAGTACATTTACTCTTTTTATGATTTTTTTTTTTTTTAACTTTACTAATGTTATTTGCACCAAAAGTTGTGTATGTGATGGTTTTATCCATTGTGCACACTCCCTTTAAGTCAACAAATTTTAAATCATTGACCATGTTTACTATAGTTCGACCAATTCTACCCTTCATGTGGTTTCTGCCATCTTGATTTTCTTTACTAGACCATACTATGTGTGGAGGTTAAACATGTAACATTTGTGTTTTGGGCACTTTTTACATACGACTTACTCCTACACAATACACAATGGGAAGTGCAATGTAAAAAGAATTGCAATCGGTCATGTGAGTGACAGGCTGCATTGAATTATGTGTAAAGACTGAGTATTAAACACAAATATTGTTGCTTGAACTTCTTTAATTCTATGTCATTGTTGCCCCCGAAAGACAAATAAAGATGCATCTCTTTGTTTTTTTTTTGCTGATAAAATCCGACAAAATGTCGTGGTGTGCTTGCCCACGTAATTTGTCATGAAACTGAAAATACCGTACATCTCATATATATATATATATATATATATATATAAAACAAGTCATGCTCAGTTCACAAGGCCACAAAAAGATACAAAGTCACAAACAAAAACAACTCACATGGAAACTCAAGAAAAAAACAGTCAAACAAGACACGTTTCAAGTCAAAAATATTAACTAACTGAAAATGAGTATGTAATAAACGTTCATAATGTCACCCATGGAACACAAAATTCAGATGTTATCCCAGCTAACATTGAAATGGTTAACACTAATAAATAAAGCCCCCTGTGTTAGTAGTAGCTTGCTGTGTTGGTATTACGATAGTTTGCTCCAGCAGTTATGATATACAAACGGATATCAACATTTACATACCATACAGCTGCTTTGTTTGAAAATAAAGTCACTTTGATCGGTTGTCCATCAATGAGTTTACATGTGGCAAGAGTAGATGTTGGAACGAATGACCAGCCTGTGGGATAATGCAGTGGAGTTGCAAGGACTTGTGTCAAAGCAACTCCTGACCCTTTCCAAAATCCTAATATTGAAAAGGACACGTTTGTAGATTATCGTAAGGTACATTGTGTCGATGTCGATGCCTGGCAATATAAATACTGCAAAGCACCAGAGAGATAAGTCTTTCTGAATTAGCAATTCACCTCTTACCTTATTGCAAGTTGTGTTATGTAGATTGATGTGCTGCACCATCAGCTTAGTGAGTATTGACTCAATCACACATGCACTCAAAAACAACAACCCCGAATTGTTAGATTTACTTGCAAAATTTGCTTTGCAACGAGCCAAAGATTCCAAATACAAATTTAAACAGTGCAACGGAACCATTTATTTAAATTAGCCAACCGCTGAGGGTTGTGTGCATTTAGCAGGTGTAAATAAGAATTGGGGTTGAATAATCATGAGTGTAAACTGTAACAACCAAAACACGCATCTTGCCAGAAATACAAACTGGAAAACATTCAGTAACCACAACAATTACTCTTGATTTTAAATGTTTAGCCCATGCAATACCACTAGCGGCTAACACAATATGTAAAAGTTCCTTGAGCCGTCCACATACAATATATTTCACGGAGTTGAACAGTCCTGAAACAACGAAAATGATGAAAGACAAAGGTCGTGTTGTTGTGCAGCACTGAAACCGTTGAAAGTGATGCTCTTGGGCTACTCATTTCTCAGGGTACCACCCCATGCTCATGCCTGCAAGAGGTTCCGGTCTTTTCACTTGAGCGGCGATGCCTTGGTGGGGATCATAATCCGGGATTCCATATGCTGGATGAGAGGAACTGTGGGGGGGAATATATGCAGCACCAGTTGGATAAAAAAATCTGCTCTCACCAGTTTAACTCAAAAGTTTTCAAACAATGATTTCAGTTAGAGTTCTAAAAATAATTTTAAATAGGGCTGAGTTTCTTTTTCTTCGTATATACTCACCTGTATAATAGACCACTTCGTGCCAGCCTTCCTCCTGCCATGCACCTTTCCTTATGTCCTCTCTGGATTGAAGGTCTTTGTAGGCTGCAAGAAACAAAATCTATTACAGCTCAAGCCCATTTACTGCTGTCACACGGCATAGTGTAACAGAAGCCACTGTGTTTACACTAAATTGGTGCACCAGAGGTTTAACAGTAGACCTGAGCCTTATGTGATGTCTTTAGACAGAAATGGCTCAAGCAGGTACCGGTAACTGCTGCATAGCAAGTGCGAGTTCAAACAGCTTGTGTGGGGGAGCTCCATTATTATACATTTAAACGTGTAGCTTTCAATTGCTTTCAACACACAAGGGCGTGGCCAATCTGTCGCTGTTGTTCAATTGACAATCCACTTATGAAGAATTTGTTGCCAAACTCCCCACACCACGCAACAATTCAGTTTTGGCCATGTCTCTCTCAGGCCTAAAAAAATGCCAAACTTTTATTTTAAATGACTTTAATGCTGTATGGTATTTTCCCATTGAACTGGTTTCTTGACTTTACCCCAGAGGTGATGAACCATGTAGAGGTTGCCGATCTGTGAGAAAAACCCTCCAACGGCTTCACTGTTTTGCTGGCGTAGCCGAATAGCTCTGGCCCTGCCAAAGACAACAAAACAATCATTTATGTCATCTATGGGAAGAAAACTACAATCTGGTCAGAGTACACAGAGGAAGAATAGTCCAGATATTTGGTCCAAAAAAAGAAGAACACTTTATCACAGTTACGGATTAGATACAGAAATTCAGATGACAGTGTGACTGCGGGGAATTTTTGAAATGGAGGCACTCATTGTCCAAATACAGTAGACTGCAGTGCTGTCTTTTCATTTGTTTAATCATTGAGCAGTCCATTCTGTGCGGGCTATTTTTAAGGAGGGTTCAACAGGGTCTATGAATGCAATTAATTCATGCTGTCTTACCAGTAATTACCCCACTCGATCATTGTTCCTGGCTGGAGAAAAGAGAACAATGGGATGAGTAATAGAAATGATAGTCAGACCTTGCTTCTTTCCAGGGATATTGAGTCAATAATGCAAAAGTGATACGTCATTCTAAGCATCAGGACAAGTATATCCAAAAGGCTCCTCCAATATCTACCGATATAATACTCTAGGTTTAATACGTTTGGCTGAATTTATTTGCACAATGTTGCATCCGGAAACAAAACCAAAATATTGCTGAGCCAGCCATTCACATTGTTCAAAATGGACTTCCTCTGAAGCGCAATACTGCAACTGCAGTTAAAATAAGCAGCTGCCGCGGAAGGGACATCAATCCCTCAATCAGCACATTTGGAGCTTTCTGCTGGATTGAGTGATATCAATCGGTCCGGCTGGGGGCGGCCGCCACGCGACTTGGAACGCAGGAAGAACCCTGTGATGTAATTACCACACAATGCAGTGACACAACATATTGATCATGACAGTCGATGCCAACATTTTTAATTGTCGATCGATTGGATTTGTTGTGCCACATGCACAGAACCACGAGTCTATTTACAAATTAAATGTGGTTGATTTGTGATGAAGTGCTGCACCCACAATTGAAAATACAAATGATGATTTTATTGAATTTATGAGGGTGCGCTTTTCTCCTAGATTCTGGGCTGCTTGAAAACAAGTCGTAGTGGTGTTGTGGGCTGGGAAGTGGCTCATTTACATGAGACCATTTCCAGAAGACAAGAACAATCGTGAAAGTTGTGATTTAGTTATTGACCTCGTCGAATAAACGCTTGTCAAAAACATGAGACCATTTTTGCTCATGAAAAAAAAATGCAGAATATTCATTATCTCCTATCCATGACTCTTGGGACCCAAACGACTCCAACCTATGAACATAAATTAACCATTTAAGACTGTTGGGAAGTAAGACAAAACCCCACCTGGCGCTTACGAGGTCTCAAAGAGTAATAGAGTTTAAAAAAAAAAAAAAACAGTAGCGCTTGAGTACTCACCCTGAGTTGGTAGGTTCTAAGCTCGTATACGTTGGGTCCCTCTCTAGGTACTGGCTCGTTCCAGAAACTGAACTCCAGTAAAAGCTGATTTCTGCGAGACAGCAGCATCTTACCACGCTCCTTCCTGTACTCCGTGAACTCCTGCCGTGAGGATAAACATGGGCCAGTAATGGGCTACATTCTACTTGGTTTATGACCCTGATAGGAGCAATAGGATGTGTGAAGAGGTTCTGCTCACCTTGTTCTGACGTAGCTTGTTCATCACCTCTGTCAGAGCTGGGTAACCACCTCTATAACGCCACAGGTGAACTGGGCAAAAAAAAAAAAAAAAACCTGCATCAGCACATTACAACATCATACATATTTACAATCCTAAACTGTGTCATTTACAACAATTAATATCTTAGGGTGGGGAAAAATGTCACAAAAGTGGATATGGAGATTAAGTATGTAACTTCTGCCATACAGTGCAGAGTATTTAATTGGTTATTTGTAGAAAATAAATAAGTGTATGGACCCATTGTTTTTAATGGCACACTTGATGATCTCAGAGTACACTAATGTGCAACTAGACAATACCTACAGAGAAACGTTGCTATGATGTCATATATTTGGCAGTGATGACATAAGCAAGCCTACCAGCCTGGTCCTGTTCTCCATACCAAGTATTCCAGGTGCCCACCAGCTCACAGGGGTAGTACTTATCAGCATGGATTGAGGGCAAGACATCCTCGCTGTGGCAAAAATTACAATTTCACAAACAAATCAGTTAATGTTACCTACACTGAACCATGATTCTAACGCTATTTAATCGAAAAAAAACCTTGCAACTATGCCTAAAATTACAATTGCATGAAATTCTGTTAAATTTCATGTCATGTCTATGGTTGCAGAAAGAAATAGAAGCTAGCTATAAGGACTTGGCCTGTAGACAGATGACTCGAAGCATAGCAGCTCCTTAAACACCTCACAAGAATAGACCACACTGGTTTCTTTTTACTGGCTGCACAACGCTAGGTACACTTGTCCAAGTGGTACAATTGTAAATAACGCTGAGCAAAATGTTTTGGGATTAAACAATAAAAATAAGATTTACCAGAGTTTGTTGTATGCTTCAAGACACTCTGGCTTGACATTGTGGACTGAAAATAGAGGTCAAGTTCAACAATTATGACAACTTCTGAATATTTGTTACAGGAAATGTACTTACACTGGATTTTGTAGAGGTTACTTTCCTCGTTTTTGGTCAGTAGAGCTGAGTGTGCATCTTTCCTCGGGTCAACTTTCCTGACAAAAAGTGATTTGAACCAGCTGTCTTCTCTGGTGACGTTGGATACGGAGAAGCCTCTGTAAAATAAGGTTGAGTTTTAACGGAGGAAAACGTTTGATATCAGTTGAATTTCTGATTACATCATAACATTCAAGGAGTACTAGTTAGCATCCATTTCCCCAAGTACCAAATTGACCTTGAGCATCTGACCAACACCATGACACAACTTAAAAAGTGCGTTTCTTTTGAATAAGTTAAAGAAAAAAAAACGTTAATCTAATCTCGAAACATAAAATATTCCACGGTAAGTGTTTTTCCAAATTGTTTAATTTCCAAGATTGACTACTACTCAACATATTTAGCGAGGACATCGGCAGCTAGCTTGCGCACTTATATCGCGTCAACCTCCGATGCTAACACACAAATAACACCCTCCATCAAAAAATAAAACCTGTAATGCATGTTGATGACAAGCCGACCTGCTCCAAACGAGAAGATGCCCGGTTGAACGGGCCCCGCTTTGAGCCCGAGCCAAGCCGGTTCTCACTCTCTGAAGGACTCCTGTCGCCATTTTCCAGGGGAGCAGCAGCAGCCAAGGCGCTGTTCACACTATTGGCAGATAGGTGGCGATGGAACCCATAAACGCCACAGGGTCCATATTTGGTCTCGTCGAAGTAGAATGAACCAGGGTGTTACGCACGGCAACGTCACTATTTTGATTACCTTTGCGACCAGCGCAAGTCCACCTCTATTCACTCTCCTGTTAAGAGCAGATTTACAACACTGCTTTTAGTTTAAAGCTTATTGTGAGAGAAGGAAGCTTAAAAGGTGGCTTTGTGTCACATCCATGAAATTTCAAATCAACCATGCCAAAAATACATAAACATTACATGTGTGCTGTACCAAAAGTAGTTCAAAAATATTTATTTTTCTCCTCTCACTCCTGATTGATGATAACCTTGCAAAAAACTTCAGGGTCTTCAATATACAGTACAATCTTTTTCAAAAACACTTACCACAACGATACATACGAGGGCGCCAGAACTCAAGGATTTAAAGTATTATTTATAAAGTGACTGAAACAAAATTGAAAGTGAAATGGGCATGTTACTCAACACTCATGTATGCAGCTCCTATCAAACTCAAGACGAATGCACATCACTTAATCCGGAGTTGCTCATTTCGATCGGCAATTTAAGGCAACAAAAATGAGGATAAATGTATTCATTATCATAATCTTTTACATGAACACAGCAGACAGACACTATTTTTCACACTGGCAGACAAATAGGTTGTAGCAGTAGTTCAGTCCTTAAGGAAATTTGGGACCAGAGCGTTGAATGTTTGAAAAAAATAAAATAAACGACAATATGAACATTTGGATATGTTATGTGACAGAAAATCAGGCACACTGGCAGTTTGCTTCTTGGTCACTGTCTGTGTCGACAAAAAAGTAATCTGAGACTATGGGTATCCTATTTCTTGCCATATCATGTGGAAATGTGCATTGGGACGACAATAAAAATTAATTTCAGAATCCTGGAATACTCAACTTTAAATATATACATGTAAATATAAATAAATATAAAATATGTACAAAATATATACATTTAAGAACAACCAGAAAATAAGTTAACCAAAAGAAAAACTCTTTTCCATCCAATTGAAACTGAAACTTGGATGATGTGATTTTCTTTTTTTCGAGAAGAGACCAGCATGAGAACAGGATCCAAATAGACACAGGCTGCAGTGGTGGGATCGTAACCATTGTGGAATTCAGAACAGTTGTGATTGATTTATTATTTGATAGTGTGACAATGAAACTAACAGGTTCCATATTTTCAAAGCCTCGTTGGCTGTAGGATAAACAACACTTGGAATCCAGTAACTATGCATATCTTTGTTTTAAATTCAAAAACATCAATCACAGTATTTTCTCTGTGAAAGATTTTTGAAACACCAATGGCAAATTGCAGACTTGTCTGGGAATTCCAAGTATGATCATACATTGTTTGGCGGGGTTGGTATGTTTTTTCTATCACAGTAATTTGTGACATGCAGGAACATCAACTTTACCTTTGCGTTTCAGGAGTTTAAATATCATATAAAAGGATTCCTTGTTGCACTTATTTACAGTGGTATGTCATTAGTTGCACCTCACAAAAGACCACAAACACAGCAGAGCACTCACAAACTCTCTGTTCATTTGAATGGCCTGATCGGTGCGCATTTGGGTGTGGAAACTTTCACAAGGGGGCTTATATTAGTCATGGGAAAAGTGACACAAAGAGCTCCTAATGTACCCGACATTTACTGTGCAACATAGCCGGTCCTGTTATGCATAATGCAGGACAAACTTCAACCATTCCCAGAGACTTCCGTGTTGCATCATAGTCGGTGAATTTGCTCATTTGTTGAGATAGTTTAATGTTTAATGACGTTACATATGTTGGTGTGTATTTTAGGAAGTGAAATCCTTGAGGTCCAACAGTAAAGTTTCTCACATTCGAGCCGAAGCTTTCTTAGCTAAACCTATTGATAAAAAATCACATTTTTAAGCCCCCGTAGAGGTTTCAACAAGTTTAAAATGAGCATGTACAATTTCTTATGACCTATACAAAGTCATAATGTAAAATATTGTATCTTTTACGGATACGATAGTGAACATTAGTGTAGTTGGAAGTAGCGCTGAATGGATATAGAATATACAGGAATCAACACTCTTATAATGAGCCCGTCAGTGCCTGGGGATTGTTTGCAAATTGTTGAAAATTAATCCGAAGAACAAGGTCAAAGAATGCTCACAGGCTCCTTGGCCTTGGCACTCAGATATGGGTTTCCGTAATTAGGTTTATTTTATCACAGGTATCCTATTCCTCTGTTGAAATTGCATCTTAGAGCACTTTACTATACGGTATTGGATACATATTTAGCTAATTTTTGGCATGTCGAAAATATCATGGTTGTACTGGTAGTGTGCTTCCATGTGACTCTAAAGTCACTTCAAATATTCTCAGATTTCATTGTTGGACACAATAATTTCCTATAAAGCAGGCTCAAAGAAGAGCAGCTGTGAAAACAAAAGACATGAATCCTCCACTAATGCTCCCCAAAACCGCAAATGCCATTTATCAGTTTAGGACCCATGAGGATAAATCCTTCACCCAAGCCTCTCAAACTCCAATGTTAAATCTCATGCCAAATGACTCAAGCTGTGCAGACATCTTGAGTTTATGTTCACATGGAAATTCAAAATATCGCCCTATTAAACATGAGTTGTGGCTACAAATTGAGATTGAACACTGAAAAATCGGTGACATTTAAAGCGGTACCTGTATTATCCTTATTGATAAAAGTATAACAGAATCTATTCGATTGTTTAGTAGGTCAAAATAGGCTGGTGGAAATTCTTCTTTTGTTACTATGGACACCCTTATCAGCAAACCTAGCAGTCACCCTGAGCTTTCGCTTATTAACTTTGGCTTTGCTGTGTATGTGGGATTTAAGAGCTCTCCAAGAAACACTGTTGAACTTATGAGAAAACACTGCGTATTGTGTTGTGAGTGTTGTGAGTCTCCACTCCCTAGTTTGTCTGGGCACCAGAGCGAGGAAATGCAGCACTGGTGCATAAAGTGGCACGAAAACATTTGTTTTAGTTGATAGAGCAGACTGAAATCCTGGAAACATTTCTGTTTATACTCGGATATAGTAGTATAGATAAGAAATCGCTAATTACAGGAGCATGGCTGGGATTATGTTGTTTTTTAAGGGGGCGGGGGTTCATAGGAATGTGTCAATTGACAGATCGTGTGACTCTAATGGGGTGTAATGACAGTGAACACCACATCATTTAAAATCTCTTGTCCTTCGCTTGTTCTATTAATGGGACATTACCTCATGTTATTCGTAGCGTAGGGTTCCCGAGCTGACTTTTTGCAGTTCTGACTTCAGACGCTGTACAGTGAATTCAGAGATTTCTTTTCAAAATAATATATATATGATAAAATACTGTAATTTAAAACCAACGTACTGCTGCAACAATAAATCTTCTCTAAAACTCCAACAAAATCCTACTTTACAAGTTAGTAATAGTTATGGGGTAAAATAAGTCCACCTGCAACAGGTGTTTGCAACAGCTGGTGTTGGTTTTGTCCAAAAGAAAAAAAGCACAAATGGCCTTTGGGCAAAGTGTGAATTTTTCCCAGTGTTTCTCGTCGTTAATGCCATTAATGCTTGAAAATATGCGTATATCTCACCATCTGTGATGCTGTAATGGAATAATTCATAGAATTTGTGGAATCTCAGGCCTGAGTTGAACATATGTTCCTGTATCAGGAGAAATGATTAATCTCCGCTCTGTGGATCCTCATGCAAAATCCCTGCAAATGAAATACTATATGTCTGAAAAGTTAATCACAGGAATATTAGCCAGAAATCTGCTGCTATATCTACTGCCATAAAAGGAGAGTCATTCAGTGACTTGTCGTAAATAAACACCTTCTCCGCATTGTCTCTATGAGTTATAAAGACTTACTGTGGTGGTGTCAACTGGGATATGCTCTCAGAACTAGTTGTTCAAGGTCACATGGACCTAGAGCCTATTCCAGCTGGTATAAAATGAACGGTTGGATTCCGCAGTGATGTTTTACCCCAAAATGCTGGATTACAGTTACATGGGAGCCAATAGGAGCCAAGCCCGCATGAAATTCATCAATCTGGTTGGTCTTTTTTTAATGAAAGATGTGTAGATTTTTTTCATGTATTAAAAAATCTTTGTCATATTAATGACAAATATAAGAAATGCACTATTCACTTGTAGATGACATTTTACAGCACTCCACCACCAAGCCAGCGATGGATAAATGTACCCTGTCAGTGGTTCTTATTAGGTTCTTTGCATTTTGCTCAGAACATTTATTTTTAAAAATGAGAATGTTTTTTCGCTCCATAGTGATTTAAATTGCTCCACTGATAGAGGCTGTCATAGTACTTATTTGTAATAATTTGATCCCAGCCGAATTCAAGCAACACATTTTTGGAAGACCAACACAAACCAAATGGTGAAAGACAAAAATCAACTCAGTCGTGGACATTCCACAAGAATGGTTCCAATCTCCAAGAATTTTTCAAATACTCATACTAACTAAAACATTATTAACAAAACATGTGCCTATCATTACAGCATATGTATAACAGTGTTTATCTTTGCTTGTTCTGTATGTGTGTGGTATTTATGAAAAAAAAAATAATGGAATAGTAACCATAGCTGACACCTCAACTGTTGATACAACTGTAACTTCCTGTTCCATGTGGTTACTTGCAGTTGTAAAAGTTAAAAAAGAAAAAAGGGAATACATTGAAAAATTAGATGAACAAATATGAGTAAAACTGTTCATTGGAAGGCTGCTATCGTTGCTGTGCCTTTTTAGGATAGACCTGTTACATTGTTCGACAGCCCACTCAATCTCATACTGATTCAAAATTATTTTGTCACATACAACTGTGACTTAAGACTATCTATATAATTCATAGGTGTCAAACTCCGGTCCTGGAGGGCCGCTGTCCTGCATGTTTTCTACAAGTCTCCCTGTTGCAACACACCTGATTCAAGTGATCAGCTCATCAGCAAGCTCTGCGGAAGCGTGACATTGAACCTGTTCATTTGAATCAGGTGTGTTGCAACAGGGAGACTTGGAAAACATGCAGGACAGCGGCCCTCCAGGACCTGAGTTTGACACCCCTGATCTAGTTAGTTCGTTAGTTATTTAGTTCTTGAGTTAGTTCGTTAGTTAGTTCGTTAGCTAGCCATCCATCATTATTGCACCTAGATTTATTCACTGTGAAGTAAATATCTAATGGATATAACGAATGAGTACTACTTTGCAAAATGTGAGTCATTTAGTAGTCAACCATTACTTAAGAAGACCTCAGTGGATGGCCTGTCGACATATTTAAGACACCATGTTATCTTTCTGTCGCCTGATTGTTTGCACTTTGCAGCAGTACTGTAAGTATGCTTTTCCTTAACACGGCGCACGACATCTGAATGTGATTACCCAAAAACACCGGTTCCATGAATGAAATTAAGATGTATAGGGAGGTTGCTCCGTTACAGACGTTTTGAATCCGCCAGCTTCAGCGAGTTGACTGATACGTCTGATGTCGTGACATGAAACACGAGGTTTTTTTTTGGGTGGGGAAAAAAATAGGATTGATCCAATAGGCGCCACTGGGGAGCCTCATGCGCTCATGCAGTGTCAATCTGTGCGTCATGTTTTCTCCCAGTCGGCCCATATGCACTTTTCTTGAAACTTTCAAAACCTCGGCAAATGCCACCAGGTTCTTATGGCTGCTTTGGCTTTGGAGCCAGGTTGGAAAAAGACCATCTTGATCTCTACAGTGATTGATTAGGGATAATGACATTTCCTTCTCCTGTGGAATTTAGCAGAGTGAAAAGATGGAACTGACTATCGATGGAAGCATAATGTAATGAGTAGGTTGTACGTCAAACGTTCCATTACTGCTACAAAGAATGGAGGAATGTGACAGCGTCCGTCTTTCTTTTGCTTTATTGATACCCCCACCACAGTGCAGAATCTATCAACAAGACTATGAAGGCATTCTGGAGAAAAATGTGCAACCAGCCACAAGTCAAGGGTTGTCCAAAAGGCCAGATCACAAAGCTAAGTTTCATTAGATTTTCACATTTTAGATTCGATTTAGATTGATCACACATTTCCAATAAAAAAAATATTGAATATTACTTTTGTTGGTTTGAAATTATTTTAGTGACCTATTATGTTTTAAACAAAAGGGTCCAGTTTAGCCAACGTGCTGTGTGCATTACGTAAATGAAGCAAAATAGAACGCCTCTCAGCACAACAAAATGAAGACTTTCAAGTTGTAAGGTATCAATAATGCTCAAGAACGAGGGATGCTGTCACAGTTCTCCATTCCGTGTATCAGATAAAAAACAGATGGTTTTACTTGAAGAGGAAATCCCGTCAGATTTATTTTTCTATGGCTTGTGCTTGTTCGATAAACTTCTCATGTTGCGTCATGTTTATTGTGCAGATACACGCATCTTTAGACCAACAAGGTTTTCCAATAAGGATGTGAAAGGTTCCTCCAACTGAGAAGATTGTGTCAATATCATCGGGGAAAAAAAAAATCATCTGACAGACTGTGGCAAGTATCGCCACCATATGATAGTGATTTTCTTCTTAAGTCAACAGCATCACAAATGGGGAAAGAGCTCAAATTGCACTAATTCATATTTTCTGTGTCTTTGCGTTTGAATGTACATACATTTCATACAGTATGTCAAATAATTCCTGTACATCTGCCTGCAGGCAGCAATATAAACACTTTTTTTTTTTTACATGAATTCTGAATTGTGAGTCAAACTTAGTGTTTCATGACTCGGCTCGCTGTATGTGTCCTGTTTTGTGTAGACCGTTTGTTCAACAGCCTTGAACAGTGCAGGTCACAGTGTCTTATCCGTTCTAATTATTATCTGCAGTTTAACTACTTCCAACCTTTTCTTTTGATAATCTTCGGAGGCCGGTTTTCCCATTTGCAATTGTCAACCAATATTTTTGTGATTTAATCTTCCAGGTTAGTGAAGTCTCGCAAAGCAAAAGCACTTAGAATGATATGCAGCATGTGCGTAATGGCTTCATCCGATTACGTGCTATATAAATCTGCAAAACTATTTCTTTGATGGTGATGATGATGATGATGTCTGTTTGAAACTCTAGGGCTAAATATTGGGAATGAGACTGTCCTGGAACCCGTACCAATTTAATTTGTAGTTGTTGTTCTATTTGAGCAGTTCTTGGGCAGAGAATTAAACAGCAAAGTTTTGTCTGTGAAGCCATTCCCAAAGTACACGGAATTGTGGCAGCTGCCGGATGATGTCTTTGTTTACCAAAATGGTCTCAGTGCTCAACTTTATAGTGTACAGTTTGTTTTCAGTCTAACTTGTAAAAAAAAAAAAAAAAAAAAAACGTGGAACCTTTGATCATGGGACACGAGTCATCTTCAGATTTGTTTGCATTTTGATAAAAATGTTCACTTTTCTGTAACTTTCGGAGCAACGGTAAATGTGGTGAATTTTGAATGCGCGTCAACTTAACTTAACGAAATTAGTCGGGGTTTTTTCTTCCTCTCATTCGTCTCTCAACAGCCGATGTTGAGACAAGTAATTCATTTGAAATTGCTTTATCAAAAAGAAAAGGCAACACGCAAATTAATACTTTGGTGGTTGTTGAAGTGAATTTTCATGAGATAAGTTGACAATAAAAGACCTGGAGTCTTGGGGAGTCATATTCCCTTCCATAAATTTGGTTGAAATCCAAATTTGACTCACTCAAGGCTGATGACTGTTGGCAGCATGGAGTGGTCATTTTACAAAACACTTGCCAGAGAATGTATGATTAGACATTCTGTTTTCACTTGAGCGCCCATTAGAGTAACTAATTGGCATGTGCGATTTAATTGTACGCTCCTATTTATTTTGAACTGAAATGTTGAGCCATTGGACTCAAGTTTGTGAAAACATTCTTCAGGGATACAATTTCTGGATGTTTTCTGACCGTGAGGTGGGCATTTGTCTCTGCCAGCTTGCAATTGTAACATGGAAAAAGCCAAACATTGAGTCAGATTCGGCACTCTGTGGTCGAAAAGAACCTTGAAATAAAAGAGCGAGTCTTCATTGTGGCGCTACACAGATGGTGATCGTTTCTTTGTGTGTCTGTATTCCTATTTTTGCTGTTTTCTCTTGTAAATATTTACCATCATCCAGTTAGATGACGCATTAATGTCAGTGTTTATTTTCATTACATTTGACACGGACCTTTTATTCAGCTCATTTAACGAATGTAAATATTTTGTAAGGTATGCGCATATATTTATTCATTCCACCTTTAGCCCTGTAGCCAAACAACGGTAATATTACCGTAGGTATTGAATGTCGTGTTGTTTGGTAGATTGACTGCTGATTTGCAAACAATAAACAAAACAAATATATTTTTTTACATCACGATATACAGAATTCTGGATTTTGGCTTCATCATTTAATCTAATGAGTGATTAAAAACATACCATAGCATGTAGTATGTGATGACAGCATGAGTCAACATTCCACTTGAGGAAGTCAGTCCAGAGAACATTTCTTTGCGCCATTGCAGTCAAATTGATAAAAATCATCCGACTGTTTGGTGACATCATTCATCAGACAGTCGATCCTGTGCTTTTTTTTTTTTTTTGTCCTTCAAATGAATTCTAGTTAAGTAAGCAAATGATGTCAAGATACAACCAGTGAACTGCATATTCCAAAAGCGTATTTCTTTCATGTGTGTGTTTGGATTGTTTATTGGTATCCTCCCTGACATTAAAAAAAAACCCAATAATAATAAAATAAAATAACAGCACTTTAGGTGTTTTGTGCCACTTGCTACGCCAATACTGGCCCTGCTGTGTGATGATTTAAGAGCGGAGGCATGAGCGGACACCAAGAGGTTTCCAAGTGATGATGTCAAGACAGGAAACAGGGGCCTTAAATTTGGCCACAAGCTTTCCACTGTTGTTTTGCACCTTGTTCACTGAGGTGACAGAACTCTGACAGTTTTTGCTTGTGCTAGCCAGGGACCTCCTTAGTCTGGCATTGGATTGCCAAAAGTAAACAGAGCACACATTTTGTGTCACGGTGGCTGGCAAAACATTTTAGCACCTCTGAACTTTGAAAAGGCGGCTACGAACGCAAAACAGAATCGCTATTTGTAACCCCCGTTATCAGTGCCCAGCATATGTCTTGAAGTTAATAGGCTAAAGACATGTTTTTCCTCCCTGTCAAATTTCATTTTCATTTTACTGACCAGGCTCATGATCAACAGGAGTTTCCAGAACAACAATTTAAATATCAATTCATTAATGAGAATTACGTTAACCCGAGTGGACGAGTGGTTTGCACACAGGCCTCACAGTTCTGAGCATGGGGGCTCTAGCGTTATGGTGTGGCGTATGCAAGTTCTCCCCATGCATGCGTGGGTTTTCTCCAGGGACTCTGGCATCGCCCCATATTCCAAACACACATTTCTGAGGCTAAATGACGATTCAAAGTTCTCTGTATGCTTGAATATGAGTGTTAATGGTTATTTTTTTGCCTGTATGTGCCCTGCAATTGGCTGGTGACCAGTCCAGGGTGTTTCCCAAAGTCAGCTCGGATAGGCTTCGACACACCCACAGCCATAGTGAGGATAACCAGTACGGAAAATAGGTGGATGATTTATCGTTAAGTTAAATTATACGCTGTCAGAACCTCGAGAAAATGTTTGGCAGTCTGTCTATCCATAATTGCCAATTAGCAATGAGGATAAATCTGTTGAAGTTATAACTGGTCATTTGCTGAAATTTTAGCATGCGATGGTGATACAATGGAGCTAATTAGATCGTGTTAGTTCTATACATATACAGAGGAGGAAAAAAAACAGCATAAAGTCTTTACAATTGTAGATTGATTTTCATTTCCACCGGATAATTTATTCATTTTGTCAATAGGTTTTTCCGTTTTTTTAGTTTATATTTATCTTCTCTCAACTTGGCTTGTGTGCTCATATTTCCCTCTTTGTTGGAGTTATAAAGCATTTGAATAATGAAGCTATCTTTAAATTTTGAACATTTTTGCATGTCATCATGACGAAAAATCTTTTTTGCAACATTTTCAAGTCCTGTATATCTCTCCTGCAATAGTTGTTATTCTTTTATTTTTATCTCTTGTTGACAACTGCTTGAAAGAAAATGACGAAATGTGATCCAGATGAAACTCGGCCCACACTTTTCACAAGATTTATTTGGGTTACAAAACAGAAAAGTCCCTTTTCTGCTATAAAGATGAAAGCTGTTTTCTGAGTTCGACCTACTGAAACTAAGAAAACATATTTTCGATGAAAGTTGATTCTTTTTGTTCCGAACATCCGTTTTCTAAACAAATGTCCCTCTTTAAATTGGCCAAAACTATCTCAAACTGTAACTTATTTATAGGATGGTCCCTATATGTGAAACATTAAATGAAACCCCTCAATACCTATAAAAGAAGATAAAATTAAAGGGTGGACATCTGATTATACTCAATGTCTGGACATGCTGAGCAGACCAAAAAGAGCTGCGGAATGAGCGCTGTGTTGGGAAAACTGCGGTGTTTTCATTTCTCCAGTCACAACAATCTCACTTACATTAGACGTATTCGAGAACAATGATGCCAAACCCTTCCTGAACACTTTCATAGGACCGTTCACATACATGATGCAGTGGTTGTGTCTCATTCAACAGCCATATCTCCGTGCCAACATCCACATTCAGAAATGAACATGCCAACCCAAAGTTATCTGAATGTGAGAAAACAATGTAGCCAATAAAAGGTCCGGAAAGGCCTCCACAGCTGAGAAGTCCATGTATTTCATTGCCTTAAAAGTCACCAAAATTTTGACGTATCGAGCACACAAGATGACAGCAGATGACTGCTTTCGCTTTTTGCGACGCTTTTCCATCCCTCCCCCCCTAAAAAAAACGGGACCAGCAGGATCACCATTTTTGGGCTCAGCCTGGAATGAAGACAAATCCACCTTTCCTACCTACTGATATTAATGTTACAATGCTTAACTTCTACCACAGTTGGGGATAATAATAACATTTTTAGGTCGACAACGGTTTCAATCTGGAATCTTTGAGTTTGGATGATTTCCATCGGAGGCAGACCGGCATCCAGCAACTGACCTGAGAGGTTCCGTGATATTCATACAATGCCATTACTTCATTTCTCACACTGAAAGCTAGGGCATTGGTTGTGTGATAAATTCCTCCTTCTATCTGCCCTAATAATTCCGTTCAGGGGCGGCATAAGGAAGTTTGAACAATGTCAAGGAAGTATGTTTGTCTGCATGAGGGAAATGAGTGTAACGCTGCTCAAGCTTTGCCAAGAAGTGGATTCCACACTGCAGTCGAATGCTACACTGTCGTTTCCATATACTGTGTGTATGTGTGTATATATATATATATATATATATATATATATATATATATATATA
>NW_017805820.1:354532-390820 GCF_001891065.2 Hippocampus comes
TAAAATGTCACTGTTTTAGGGGGAAAGTTTTCCCATGCCTTAAGTTACCCCACTATGCCTTGTCACCATCTCCCTTAACGATTATGATATCTTAAGTGTGTCTTTCAGTGGACATCAAGTGACATGATGAAAAGCCATGTCGCCAGTGTCTACACTGCCTGAGAGTTCCTTTTCTCTCTCTCGCAGACGATCTTTGCGGTGTATCAAACATTCCTCCATGTGATTGCTGAACCAAAAGCCTGAGAACTACGATAAGGCCAAAATTAAACCGTCGACAATTAGAAAAACATCAGATGCCTATGGTATCGCTGCCATTGCCTTTACAATCTGCTTCATGAAGTCCAGTACATTTCAGCCATTTACTGTGCTGCATATTATTGGGGGGGGGAAAGGGAATGCTATGGTTAACAATTGGGAGCACTATGCACGAAGCAAGATGGCGATACATTAAAAAGGCATATTTCAAACAAACACTCAGCCAATTAAACGCTAGTGAGAAGACATGCCTTTATGATTACATTTAAAGGAAGATATTGTTGGATGTGACCAGAGCTCCAATGGCAAAAAGTTCCACAGTGTTGGACCATAATAATTAATAACTAAAAGCAACTTCAGCTTAATTTTGGGCGTATACGTGGTATATTGAGGAGATTATAGGTTTATAGGTGGATCTAAGGCACAGGTGTAAAAATTCAAGGCCCGGGGGCCAGATCTGGCCCCTGACATCATTTTATGTGGCCTGCGAAAGCAAATCAAAGAGGTCAACTTTCATGATGCTTCCTAAAATCGCTACCCAACTTTTAAATTCTCATTTGTGAAAAATAAGAGTGATATTTTTGGTGAAATTCTGAATTGAACTTAGACATTTGATTGTCCATCCGTCGATCCATTATGTGTACCACGTATCATGTTTGGTTAAGGAGGAGCTGGAGTCTATCTCAGATAATTCAGAGCGTCAGGCAGATACAGAAAAGTTCTGTACAGTTAGTCACAAGGTGCATATGGCGACAGATAACCACCCTCACATTTGCGCCAGCACTGAGTGGGAACTAAATCCAAGCTGCTCTGTATGAAGTTAGGTGAATGTACCACTACACTGTCACTGACGGGTTCCATTGTATGCAATCCAAACATTTTTGTAATTGCCATGAAAGCCCACATCACTTTTTACATACATATACATATAATTACATTTCTTTTTCTTTTTTTTTTCTTTTTTTTTATATATATCTCAAATATTCTAAACTTAACAGGACCAGTGACCAGCCAACAGCACCGCAACAAATATCAAACAGCTTTTGTGGAGCTCAAAGTAGCAACTTCCAGGTTTGTACTTAAGTCATTTTAATCCTTATGTTTAATTTTCATGTGAGTAAACCCAAATATTTTGAAGTCCCCTTTTTGAAATCCATTTGTGTCTCATTAAATAATTAATAATAACCGTTATGACGTGTGCATACATTCCTTTATTCCCTAAGTTCGTTTCTTTGGACGCATATTAAATATAATCACATTCATTAAACAAGTTGAACCTTTAGAAACTTGGATGTTCTGCTCAATTGCACACATGCCTTTCTTGCAGGTTGTTCTCGAAAATGTTAATGCCAAAAATGAGTCACTCTATGGCCAAGTCTGGCCCTAACTAGAGCTCATCTGTTTTCCCCTGGTGCTTGATGTTCACGACCCCATCTGGAGCCTTGTTTGGGTGAGTATATCTCGCTTTGAAAATGAGCCAGTCTGCTTGTCTGCAACTTCACCGGTCGTTAAAAGAAAGTCTGTTTGTATTGTGGCACCGCACTTGTCACGTGGAAGTATGCGCTTTTCCCAGCAAAGGTGTCTACCTGTCAAAGACCATGCCACTGCCTTATAAGTTTTGGACGAATGAAAGCAGCTTGTAGGAATTGCCTCCTCTTGTCGATCATAACACTGCATGGCTATGTGGGGATGCATATGTCCCTTTTCCAGAAAGCGGCGCAATTTGATCTCCTTCATGGAGTTGTTGGTTTAAGTGTTAAACAGTAACAGTGGTACTTGTAGCAAAACGAAAGAGGTCAACGCAGATAGAGCTCATTCCATGGAATTGTCCACACCCCACTGTCACAGTGGTATACCACATATGTACTGACGAACCGCTTGCCATATGCTTATATAAAGCATAAAAATGAATCAAAATATGTAACAAATACATATTACAATTAGATTATTGCACAATAAATGAGTGTTGTGCATATTGTAAAAAAACAAAGAATAGAGTACCGGTCATGCATATTGTAAAAAAACAAAGAATAGAGTACCGGTCAAGAATAAAAATGATGATAATTTAACTTTTAACTGCGTCCTCATCGTTTTTTGCCCTCTTTAGTTCATGTTCTCTCTCAGAAGGGATTGTTGCCTGGCGTTTTGTCAAGAACTGATCCAAGGATGTTTGCTTTTGTCGGCTTTTGACAACCCTTCGAAAATGTCCAAGGCAAACATCAGCATAGTGAGCGATCGCCGGACTGATGAACACACTTTTTCTGGGTGATACACATCGGAACGCCTCATAGCCCTCTTAGCCAATGGGACGCCAGGAAGATGCCAGGTAATAGCCAATGGCAGAGCAGCTATAAGCTGCTATGTTGTGATCAGCAAACTCGGAGCTGCAAGTAGCAGACCAAAATGTATTTTTACCTTTCGTATCTTGAAATTTCTTTCGTAACAAGAGGCAATATTTTCCTGTTGAGGCGTTTCGTAACTTGAAAATTTTGTATGAAGAGACGTTCATCAGTAGACGTACCGCTCCACCATCCAACCTGCGCACCCTACAGTAGAAAAGCAAGCCAGATCAGGGTTTACCATTCCAAACAGCATCATGGTGAACCAAATTCAAATGTACCACTTGGTGGAAACGTGACCAGGTTTTAACTATAGAGCTGTACAGCAGAGTGGGGCTCTCTGATCATCAGCATGAAGGTTATCCAGTACAGCATTCAACAGGAAAATGCAAACACTCTTCCAGTGAACAAGGGCTCATTGTATCACTAGTAACCCACATGTGAGTGTTCCACAACAATTTCCGACTAATGCTACAAGAAGTACACAGCACAAAGAAAGGAAACAAGACCAAAACAACACCATCTGTACAAATGCACTTGTCATTTGAACATAGAACCAACACCGGCATGGAATTTTGATGTCTGTCGATGCTACCAATAAAGATAATGTGTTTCTGTTCAAGGAGCAGATGTTGGCTTCATCCCATATGACCTCATGTTCATGCATTATGCTTGTGTCAGAAAGAGAGAGTCTATTGAATGAAGAATGTTGTTTCGTGCTTTAAACACACGCAAAATAATGCATGGTCAATGTAAATACCAATATTCCATTACATCACATTACAGCAACACGATGGCCAAAAAGAAGGCCTAATTTACAGTGCCAAAAATTCCAGTGTGACCTCCCCCCAATCCTTCGGTGTTCCGTTTAATCAGAGCCTTTTTGACAAAAAACAACATTCAACTTTGCCTAACGGAAGGGGACCAGACTGAGCTTAAATAGGGAGCGAATGAAAGAGGACAAACACTTTTCTCATCCAGAATACACTTGTGCCTCAACTCAGCTGGTGCAATTTGTCACAAATCAAACATGGAAAGAATGGTCACATGCAGACTACAACATTTGGTCAATGGCCTCCCTGTGTTTTCGTTTCTAATTCATGATTTAATGCAATCCTATGAGCGTGTTATTTTATGCAATGTTTGTGTTCGGAATATCGTGCGGCACAAGTTGTGATTGGCTAAAAATGTGGTAACCTGCTACAGTGGGACTTTGTGAGTAAAATGAGTTGAATTGTTTGATTAAATGTCATAAATTCTGTGAAGGTATATAACACTTCTGCAAAGTTAACAACCAAGTCTGCGCACGCTATTTTTATGTATTCACACAGCCACCTTATTTGCTTTTCATACAATTATGTCATGTGTAGTATGTTTAAGTGAGGTGTCATTTATGAATGTCTCACTTAAAAAAAAAAATTCGAACTGAAACAAATTACAGGAGGAAAATGCATGTATACATGTATTTATACTCAATACAATGACTGGATAGTGTTGAAGTAACAATATGTAATTATTTTACATCAAAATATCATTTTCAGGCTACAGTGGCTTGTAATTAAAGGAAGAATTTGCACGCTATTGGAAATTGACCCTGAATCACATCGATTAGTGGTTTGAAATCCACGTGGACTTGCCTGAAAAAAACCTCGTAAGTTGCTTAAGGCACTCGTAATCGTCACAATGTGTAAATGCTTGGTGAAGCAACGATCCCGTATCTGACTTGGGAGTGACATATTTACATTAACTTGTTCATCAGTCATATCTCAGTGCTGTAGATGGAGATAACTCGAACATGGTGTAATCCACAGGGTGAGTTTGAAACTAGCTCGTTTATTCTGAGAACAACCTTTCAAGGAAAAACAATTGGGTCAAAGCAACACATAAAGTACAAGGGTATTGCAGCTTCATGTACCGATAATATTTCTGGATTCTGATTCAAAACAGAATCATCAAACAAGGTCATTGAAGTGAGCTCAGATAGATTTGGTTCCTTGTGGAGAGGAACGACGTGAGTTCTCAACTCATAAAGAAGTACAACATACTGTGTATTTAGTCTGAACAGCAACCTTTTGGCCCAACGTTACATGAATCAGCATGAGGAAGTATGAACACGAACGGCGACAACTATGAGGAATGGTGTGTGTTTTGGAAAGCACATCCCATTAGATTTCGTACAACACGCAACAATTTGTGTCAGTTGGAGTAATGACACTGTCTGTAGCATTCACCAGAAAAAAAAGTAGCTCTACTCTGTCTTTTCTATTTTAAGTCCCAAAACGATAACAAAAAGATGAACCGTGACATTCTTGTCAGCACCGCGGTATTTTTTGACGAACGCAAGGACTTTGAGTCTGTAGTTGTGGTGTTTGGAGAGGATGTGCCAATGTTCTGCTGTGACGCAATGGTGCTGTATCAAGTGCAAATGGTATCTAAATCTTGGAGTGCACTGTCCAATTTTAGAAGTGTCATTTTAAAAACCTGCTTCACATGACACTGGTTAATCGTCTATCACATGAAAATTCATTTCTGTTTGGTTTCACTTCAATTTTATAGATGAGTATAATGTAAATTTCGAAACCGTAAAACGATTTGTAAAGAACATTTAAAAAAAAAAAAAAGCAGACACTTGTGGACTCGGCTATATGGAAGTTGGAATACTTATTGGAAGATGCTGTATAACTTTCCAAATACTAACTAAGTTCCCTTGAGAATCAAAAGCAAATTTATTGTCATTGCACATGTACCAGTGCAAATTCACGTTACAAACTGTCCAAGAGACAATGACCAACAGAGGGAGCCAGAATGGAGAACCCTGATAATTTGCCAAGACATCCATTCATCCATTATCTAACCGCTTTATCCTCACCATGGTCGCAGGCGTGCTGGAGCCAATCCCAGCTGACTCTGGGCCGAACTGGCCATCAGCCAATCGCAGGGCACACATCGACAAACAACTATTCACACACACAATTACATCTGCGGACAATTTAGAGTGTTTAATTAATCTACCAGGGATATTTTTGGAATGTCGGAGCAAACTGGAGTATCCAGAGAAAATCCACACAGGCTCGGAGTGAACATGCAAACTCCACAGAGGAAGGCCGAGGCCCGGAATCGAACCCATGACCTCTGCACTGCGAGGCGGACTTAATAACCAGTTGATCACCGTGCTGCTCATTGCCAAAACGGCTCCCCGGTTTTCCTAAATGAAAAAGAAAAACATGACGAAGGGGGAATGGGGAGAAAAAAAGGTCCAACCTTTGCTCTGATAAGGGAGGGGCATAGTATGGGATTAGAAAAAAAAAACTCTGCCGTATGAACAGCAGACATAAACAACAGCGATTCAAAAATACTTACACACGTGGGAGGGGACACTCAGGCGGGGGCCAGACGTAACCACCCAGACACACTGGGCAGTGACTGCACCCTTTCAAAGCATGACACACCTGCGCAGCGCACCTGGACTATCAATGAGGGGAGTCGAGGGGTTCAGGAAAGCCGAGGGAAGGCACTGAAAATAGGGTTGTGTTTAACATTGTGTGATCATGTGAATATGTGTGTGTGTAAATCTGTGTCCTTGGACACCAGTTGCCATGGAGATGACCTCACTGAGTCCCGAACAGTGACACGAAGTACAGGGGAATGAGGAGACAAGGGAGATAGGGAAGGCTCCAGCATCTTGCAGCATTGACATTCAGGAGATAAGGGTCCACGATTTGTTTTGGGAACAGGATGACAATAATTTTAATCAGCCTTTCGCCCTTCACTGGAAATCTCATTTGGACGAATTGGCGATCCATTGTTCGAGGCGAGCTGTAACCTTCTCCACATTTTGGTACCTAATTTGTCCACCACAGAAAGAATGCAAAGGCATCAAATTTTCCACCTGCTCCAGGAATCCAAATTACATCCGGCCACAAACAATCCGTCTGAACAAACAGGTTCCCCCTGGGAGTCAATCTGAATGGGAGCAAGGCAGGAGTGGGAGTCATTTTTATCGGGAGCGAGACGGGACAGCATTTTTATTTTTATTTTTTATCATCTGGCACTGGAACGCCAAATGATTTTTTTTTCTGTGGGAGTGGGATGAGATGGGAGATAAAATCCACTCCCGTGACACCCTCGGATGTACACTCTATGTTTTTTTTTTAAATAAAGGTTTTGGAGAACATAAGGTGAAGATAAAGTACTATATAAGTGCACTCCAGTTTTCATGACGATCAAATTGGACTTTTCCTTTTGTATATGTACGAGTCCAAGCACTTCTTAATAGGATTAATATTCTCATTGTAACAACCAAACGTGGGACAACCAAACACAAAGCAGCCCCAGTGAGCGTAGCGACCAACCCAAGTGTCCTTGGGTGTTTTGAAAGGCGCTTATAAATAGAATGTATTATTATTATTATAATTGGAATTTCTTGCTAGCACCAAGGCGAACAACAGTGTGACAGCTATTAGCTATTAGCTCGCTAATATCCTAAACTACAGGTTTTCCTTAGATACTTTTTAAGGGTTGTCTTGTCCCAAATCCATTTGCAAGAGCCTTGGAGGAGCAGAATATTTACAATTAAAAACATAGAAAGTCTTCCATCGCCAAGTTCAGCACTGATAATGCAGAGAAAACTATGTAAATGAGCCCCCGATCCCATTTCCGTAAATTTCTCAACCACAATTTGAGAGACAACGCCCTCTGGTGCCCAGATGTAATTAGTGTGACAACTAAGTGAGATCCGACCAAACCACGTCTTCCCCTATAGAAAGCAAGAGTGTAAAATATAGGGATCATTTGTAGACTATTGTTTTTTTCCTAATAGGGATTTAACTGCCCAAATCATTCACTTGTTTGGTCTCGTTGATACTGGTGGCGTCTGATCCTCACGCAGGTCATCATGTTCTGGCACTGCATTGCGCGCTGTGCTTGAGAAATGATTCACAGGCACAATGTGTTTATGCTCTGCTCCGTTGTCAGACAGTCTCTCGAATCCTTTAAAATATCACAAAGCTCTGCTGCCTCATCTTACGATGCTTGTTATCAGATTGACAGTTGCCATTACTTTAACAAGATGACTCAGGATTACAGCATAAAATAGGCAGGTTGGGCTTTCATTCATTTTGGCATTCTTATCTGAATGTGATGCCAATAGTGTCCTCACCACCTCCAGGAAGGCTTTTCACATGCGCACTGCCAGCCACTGTGTCCCTCTGATTGCTGCTTCTTCTTGCCGAATGTGACTTCATAAGGTCTTGTATTTAGTTACTTTTCCCTAGTAACAAACGTTATTGTGACAAATCAAAGCAGCTGAACATGTGAAGCCATTTCGAGAGGTACTTGTCAGGCTATGTGGGTCGCTGCTCCTCGGTCTGACTAGGTGACGCTCTCAGATAAGTATGCTTTGTATCCAAGAAGTGTTTGGCAAATAGTTCAATTCCTTCTTGATGGGGGACTTTCTCTCTCCTACAATATGCGTCTCTTGACCCCCACCCAGCCTCCACCCCCCCCCCCACCCCCCTGTCCTTGCTGGCAAGAGCACTAGAACTCCTGGCAAGAGTGACCAGAATAAAAACAGCAACAACAGACAGGGTGGAGGGAAAAAGCAAAGTGAAGCATTGAAACTGGGCTTTTGTCGTCTCCTAATACCATATCGTTCTCCTTTTTTCCCCCCCTCACCACTCCTCAACTTGTGTTAATTAGGTAGCAGAGAATAAAACCAGCTCCTCTGGAGAGGGGTGGTGCATTTGGGAGCGAGATGGCTAACGGAAAGGTTCGGCTGCTCCTCCACGGACTCTTCCTCGTAGCAGCGATTCAGCCCACTCTGCAAGGAGGTAAGCATGTGTCACAGGTCAACGGAACTCTTAGCTGCACGTGGCTGTGTAAGAGCAGGTGCAAAGCTTGTGATGTTTGCCCTCTTTAATATCAGAAAACAAGTTTTAATTCTGTTTTTAGGAGGGAAAAACTTTTTGGAGACATTTTCAATGACATTCCTAAATGGTATTCTTGTATTGTAATTCGAACACAAATGCAAATAATTATGATCATATTCAGCACTTAAGCACATTGATGATTATTATTTTGGTCTTCCTTATACTTGAAGGATCCTTGGATAGTTGTGAAACCGAACCTCATTTGAACAACACATTCTTGTTAATACTTTCCTTCTTGGCAGCGTATCTTTATACACATCGCTAATAAGTCGAAGATGGAGGTCAGAGGTTTCCTGGCCCACTTTTTGCTTTAATAGGTGTGCCGATTGATTTCCAAGCAAAGAAACATTGACAAAAATCCAAAACTCTGCCTCACTCTAACAAAGAGTTATCTCTGCATGCTTGCAAAGTGTGTCGCACTGTTGACTTCAAGCATGCTAGCTGAATTACGGCCGGATCCAGGCGAAGAAGTCGCGGAAGATCCCCCCCATCATATCTTGTATAGATCAATTAAATTTTAAAATAATTTAGAATTTGAATATTTACCGTCATTAACGGCCGATGACAAAATTGGGCTATTCTCCCACATTAACAAAAAACATTGTTGACGGTGTTCATCAAAATTCACACGCGCACCCACACCGCCGCGGTCTTGTGTCGGATCTCATTTGATTGTGCAGGTGTACCAAAAAGGCTAATGTCCCAAGCAAATTTCACAACATGGTTTGAAAGAAAAAGGCTTCAGGCTGCTATCTCTTATTCCTCTTGGTGCTCCCTCTATCACAACTACCAGCTGTCTCATTGACTGTTTTATCACCCATTTGATGTTAAACAGAAGCAACAGATGCCGTACATGCTGTTTTATGTGCAGTACTTTCTTCAGCAGTTACCAATAGTCTTGTTAAAATCCACGTTTTCGCTGTAAACCCAACGTCATTGTAGGTATTCACCACGGACACATGCAGTGTATGTCGGCCATGTGTGTCGCAAACACGTGGGGGAGACAACGTGGCCTTGGTGGGCTTCCAGACAGATGCGCGCAGGTAGAATATTTGTGTCCTCATTGACAGCTTGAACTCGCCAGGTCTACCGAGAATTAAAAATCGAAAATGAAACCGCCACAAAGTAGAAACATACACCCTTTTTTTAAAGGGCTCATTTCAAGAGCCGCTTATCTATTTCAGACAGAGAAAGGCATTGTGTATGCATGCCTTTCCTCCCACTCACACTCAGTCTGTGAGTTTACTTTTTCATCCCTTTTTACACTACTTTAGTTTAGTTGAGCTTTCTTGTCTGTGTCAGCCCAGCACTGAAAAGCAGTCACATCAAAACAGAAGTACGCGATAGCCAAAAGCCAAGCTGTACTGCATTCCTTTTCTTAATATGAACACAAATGTTGTTGTATCTCAGCACTCTTTTTTATTTTTTTTAAGCTGGATGTTTTTTTTCTCTCATCTCAGTGGAGGTATGAAACATGTGCCAAGAAAGGAACCATTACATTTGGAGCTCATCAATCATCAGGCATTTTTCACACAGAATTATGATGGTCCCTCCCTTTCCCAACAGAATTGTTAGGATTATGTGGAAACATAGCTTCCCTGACAGAGGTTTGCGCTGTCTGAATGTTTGTTGTTTTGTTTTTTTTTTGGGGGGGGGGGGGCAAGTGGCAGCTCAGATGTAAAGAGATCAAATTGTTAGACTCGAAAAGAAAATGATTATTCCATAAAAAGTCTCTTTTCCTGCAAGCTGGCTGCCTTCAAACCAGCGCAGGTTTCTCATCACATTATGTGTCAGGTTAAAGGGCAATAATGATCAGCATTGGCTGAACTCCATTCAAAATCCTTATTACTCCACACAAAACATCCTATGCTTCTCAAACCAACTCCATCTGTGTGTGCACTAAAACAAAAGTGGGAGGGGGGGGGGAGGGGGGTGATCACTGAGCCTAGTTCTAGGGTCAAGTCTCTATGAATAACTTGAACATTATTAGCACTTCATTGGATTCGTTTCATGTGCTCAGAACACTTGCACTTGCTTGAATTATGATCGAATCTGAATGTTTTCCATTGACAGGTGTAAATGATTTATGGACTCCGGGGAAACAACTGGGAAAGGGTTTGTTAATAAATATGTCCACTGTCTTGTTAGAAAACCATATGGTGGGACTGAGTGCAGTATTTGTTTGAATCACAAATACAAAGTATCAGGTGGATTTGGCAAGACAATTACAAAAACAAATCTGTCAACATTTTTTTTTAACATGTATAATTATTCCAGTCCAGATTTCAACAGAAAGTTGAACGATTGACATGGATGCCAAGAAACTGAGTTGCCTTATTGAAAAGTAAGCAACTCGCAATGTGTTATGCATTTGTAAAGAAAAACCATTAGAAGTCATTTTAAACTGCAGAGGCAAAAATTATATTTGCTTTCAAATCGCTGCAACCTCTTGATTTAGTATGTGTCTACAGCGACATGTAATATTATTAATATTCCTACATTAATCATGACAATTTTAATAACTAATCAGTAGACTTATGCAAGCATCATGATCTCCATCTTTATCTTTAGAGCAGAGGTGCCAAATTCTTTTTTTGTCATGGTTCACATTGTCATTCTGTTTTCTTTCAGAGCGCCGTTATTACCGTGAACCCAAATAAATTTATGATTACCTCATATTACATAGCACACAGAAATCGGTGAATAACTAGTTTTGGAATCAGAAAACTTCAAATACGATTACATTTATTTTTAAAAAAAAAGGGGAGATTGCTAAATGAAAAGAAAATGAAAACAATAAAAATGCTCACAATATTTCAACATTTTTAAATTGAAATGATGGTGTTAAAACATTGACCACGAGTTCACTGTTTGTGAATCTTGATCTGCAATATTAATTATATATACTCACATTCATATACATATACCGGTAAATATTTACATACATATATACCAACAGTATTTAGATATGTACATTTTTTTTGTAATATTTTCATTTCATTGAATAAATTATTTATTTTCATAATTCTATTGCTCTAGCATTTTTTTTGCGTAGCTGTATATGTAGTAGATACCAAGACGTTTTGTTTTTTTCATATTTGTGTACTTAAGTTTAATACATTCACTGATACTAAATTTCACATGTCAACATACATGTTACATATTTAGGCTTCAAGAAATCACATTTTGGACAATTTGGAACTGATTGAAGTTACAACATTAATGTCAAAACAATGAATCCCTATTTTGACTTAAGACTGCAAGGAGTGAAACTAATTAGGGAGCTTTTGACCAAAATGTCATGACTTGTGCCTCGGTACATTGTCACTCCTCCACACAGATTTGCAGAATTCAGTTGTGGCTTTTACCTCATCCAGCGGAATAATACACAAATGAACACACGCAAAATCGTTTCATAATGGATATGCTTGCCACAATTCAGTGGACAAAAGGGAAAATGAGAGTTTGGTGACTTCACTATCCTAATTGCAATTGGGCTAGTTTCACACTACTGGAAGTTACTTCGGCTCATTTAAACCAATCAATGGAGATTGTACGGCATATCCTTGCGGTCCAAAAAAATGTGAGGGATTCCAACATTAGCTCAGGACTTCTGGTTGATTCCCAAATCTTGATTCCCGAAGTCAGCAGTGCTTCAGACTTTATTGATAGAGACTTGTGCATCCAAGTCTCCATCCAATTTTGGATCGCGTGAGAGGCGACCACAATTTATTGGATTCGAGTGATGCACTGGGATCACAGTGCTCATCAGGTCAACTCTGCAATCAGAGAAACCTTCATCAGAAGTCATGATACGGGTTTTTCTCCGGTCTTCTAGTACCGCATTTACAAAGTCATTTCAGTTTGATGACATTTTCTGTGATTTCACTCCTCTGGCCGAGAGCTTGCTTAAAAGCCTTGAATGGTGAAAGAACGGTCATGAACATTTATGTCTGCCTGGCCCTAGTTCTGTGCTTCGTAAATCCTCGTAGATTTCACCATTTTATCCAAAGCATTCCGTTTTACATTGAAGCTAATGTCCTCTGGCTGAAGTCTCGACAGCGGTAGCCAGAAGTCGTTAACATTTTGGCAAATAGTTTTTCCTACCGCCATGACTACTGTGAAAGGTGGCGCGGCGTTCAGACCGATGGTTTGGACTGAGCTTCTTTTATAGTGCTTGACAGTTTGTAGTTACAGGGATCTATTTTCAGAGACAATGCACGTGTGCTCGGTGAAAAACCTGATGATTCCGGCAAACATGGTGGACATGACCATTTGGCAACAAAAAGTTGGCTGGACTGTAGAGCATCGTGGACAAGTTCTCAGTAGTGGCGCAGGTGGTGCAATACGATTTTGGTGGATTTGATCGAGGCGCAGGCAGACAGACTGCGGTGGCGTGTGTATTGCATGTCATCGTATTTCATTCAGAGACATGACAACAGCTTGCATCGAGCTGTCTGAATAATTGTAGAAATCATTTTACTGAGCGCTTCATTGCCATCGTCATTTTTATATGTATTATACCAGCCCCACACACCACTGCACACATAAACACGAAAGATCGGGGTGGAAAGTGGTCTCAAGTGTCCACTTCACAGCGATGATCTATGATGAACTTCCTGGCCAACAAAGTGGAGGTTCCTTGTAAGCATTTTTGCATGCTTCGTTCTTCTGTCTGGACTCCAGCGAGTCAATTTCTGCTTTTACAATGTCAACGGTCAAAGACTGTGTGCGCTTTTATTGCGCTGACTTTAAAGGGAATCGGTGGAGCCGTTTTCATTGGCCGGAAAGTAAGTAGGCTGTGTTCAATCCCACAACGACGCACACGCCTCTTTGTTCCTACGCCCATCTACGAAAATACCAAAAGAAAGAAATCTCTAACCGTGCTCACAGTCAAACTGCTTTTTGTGCTGGATTTGCACTGGGCATGAAAGTAGGGCCCACAGTGTCTCTTACCTTTGAAAATGGACTGCTTCTTTAAATGAATTTTTTTTCTTTAATTCATACATATACCGCAAAAAAAAAAAAAAAGCATTCCCACACGATAGAACTATCTTCTAAAATCCTTACAGGTTTGTCACAAAGCCTTGGAAATTAAGAGCAATTATATATATATTTTTTACATGGCATCAAATCATCATCACCATTCCCTAATAGCACAGAAAAAAAAGCATCTGTGTCGCTCTCATTCAAGATGGTGTTAAAAGCCCAATCTCTGCAGATGTACAAAATTGCTTGCATTCTTTCATCAGCAGATGCCAAAATAAATGGAACAGTGTCTGATATTCCGCGGAACATTATAATCTGTAAATAAACACTCGTCCAAAAGTGTTCCAAATCACACAAACCGATATAATTTGTACAATCCATTTGGTTCAATGAATTTTACATGCTTGGTTCTAATCAATTGAACCGTGTCTTATTCTTTTGCCATGTCCAACTAAACAAAACAGTAATGATTAAATTCCCCACATTTAGTTTTAAGCTGCATTACATCAAGGTTCAAGTGAGACAGTTCAGATATGGCCCAGTTCAGATATGAGTAATGGCAGTATGCGTTTGTAAATTCAACGCATGAAATTGTGTATCCTCAGATCCTAATCAGGTCT
Organism: Hippocampus comes; assembly: GCF_001891065.2. Classification (NCBI taxonomy): domain Eukaryota; kingdom Metazoa; phylum Chordata; class Actinopteri; order Syngnathiformes; family Syngnathidae; genus Hippocampus; species Hippocampus comes. The sequence continues at coordinate 368,663 of NW_017805820.1, forward strand.
CGGTTGTATCAGATAAAAAAAAAAACATTTGATATCTGCCAATGTGACCGCAGTGTAAGCAAAGAGATCAGATATACCTGCTGAACGTCATTGAAATGACATACGCGCAAGTCTCCCCAAAGATTACAGCAATGGAAAAAAAAAAGTACAGTACAACAAAACTCTGCGGTGCATAGAGCATTAAATAGGGTGGACATCTGCATCCATTTGTAATGTTATGTTTTGTACTATTGTTGCTCAGTGTTCCCCTTGTTTTCTGGACAAGTGTGTCGTTGCTTACTTGCTCATTGGCCGCATATGCATGCAGGTTGTTTCTGCTTTTCAGGAAATGCAAACATAGAATGAATTACAAAACTTAGATGCGGTGGTGGGAAGTAACCAAGCACAAATACTCTACTGTACTTTTTATTCAGATATTTATTTTGGAGGATTTTTTTTCCCTTTCTTCTCAGTCCAAAAGGTTAATAAAAGAGAAACTATTTTGCACTCAGTTTTTCCTTTCTTCACATTATTGAAACAGGTGTTGTACAAAGTGCATCATTGACAGTAAAAATTCATTTTTGCTTTTGTATTTTAATACATTTCAGATTTTATACTTTTTTTTTAACCTAAATGTAATAGTAATTTCATTTTTGTCAGGCTTTTTTTTAACACGTATGTATTTCAAGTATATGTACTCCAACTTCAATTTAGAGTGCAAATGCTTTTGTCACCTCTGCATAGAAAGTCAAAGAAAACAGGACACACAGTGGAATCCCAAAAGTAGGTTAAAATCCTGACATGTTTGCTGGTCAATCATTTGTATTTAGACAGTATTTTATTTCTCAAATGGTGGTCAACTCCAAAAGGCTAATAATACCTTTGGGACCTTTGAATGTGTAATATTGGTCCACTGTAGCCACTAAATTGAAACTGGATAATAAAGACCGACAGTGTAAACGAAGCCTTAAAAGTGTCCCCTTTCCAGTTCAATTAGGACAGAGTCAGCCAACACACATAATCACCTCAACACCACTATGACGTTTGTTTTTCCAGTGCATAGCTCACACCAATGCGCTGTCAGAATGTAGGGTCAGATCAGAGTGTCACGATAAGATGAGTGCGTACATTTTTTAAACATTACGTGTCCCCCATGCCATCGCTCTTCCTCTTTCAGCGGGCCTTGGAAGGAGTGACAAGATAGTAGGACAACTGGACAACTGTCACATGCTTGATATCGTAAGGGTGCTCTGCTTAGAGAGATTTACCGAACACACTGTCACCATTACGGGGCTGAGGTTCTGGATTAGTGTGAATATTGTTCTAAATCTGTAGTTTTGTGGGTTAAACATTTTATTTTGAATCTTTAAACAGGCTGGATTGAGTAAGTGTCATTTGTTACTTTTCCTAATAACGTGGACCTGAGGCTGCATGGTTTGGCCGAAACAAATATTGTACAGAGAACACTGTTATTAACTAGTGTGAGATCGCCCATGTGAGCAATGTGCATGTGTTTTGTGTGTGTGTAAACTGTTCCGTCAGCTCTTGAGCGATTTTAATACGTGAGCGGTTATTGCACAACCGCAGCATTGGGTGGCAGAAATGGCCCATTAGTCACGAGTTTGTTTTTTTAAATGAAGCAAAAACTGCACTCTTAAAGGTCACAAAGTGCAATTGTGAAAACTTTCATTAACATGGGAGGCACTGCGGGAAACCCCTCCCCCAAAAAACCCATCATCGCTATGACTTGATTTGGAAACAAAGCAGGTTGTGACTGAAATTTTCCAAACCCCTTTGCTCCTTAGTCCTCATGCAGTATGTGGGTCCAATATGTACCTTATGTACCTGCCACATGAAGTAAAACATTGTTTTCTCAATTAGTTATTCTTGCCTCATGTCAGCTGTGATCGACACTAGCGCACCCAAATGAGGATAAGCCCTATAGAAAATAGAATAGATACGCTGATGCCCGGATAGTAAATGTATGATACAGTTTGCAAAATGTTTGTTCATCTATCCATCCAATTGAGGGTCATGGGCGAGCTGGAGCACTTTAAGCAGAGACCTGGGGTAGACCTTAGATTGGTCGTGAGTCGTTGCAGGGCATATATAGACAACAACCATCCACACTCACAATTTAGTAAATTCATTTAGCATGTCTATTAGTACAGAAGCAAACTCCTCACAGAGAGGTCTGAGCAAGTATTCAAACCCAAAATTAGAGTTAGCAGACTATCCAAACACACTTTAAATAAGATTGCACGTGTTATACATTGATGTGCATCGAGGCTCGTTACTGGTGAGGCACCACGACCACTATGATATTATTAGGTTGAAAAAGAAATTAAATCTAAAGCACGGACCAGAGAATTTAAAATAATTTAGTGTAATCATATTTAGGTTGTTGTTGTTTTTTTTTTTTTTTTACTCTTCACATTGCCTGCAAACGGAATCCCCCCCTACCCTGCTGATTTGCACCGGGCGGACCAGTCACAAAGCAACACCATGTTTGGCGGTGGGATATGCGGCTTTGGCAAAAACACATCTCGGTTGACAATCGCCTTGATTCAAAAATCAACATTGTGTTCTTTAAGATGCCCTTTAACTGCATATTTACGCTGCAAAAACAACAACTATCACTCAAAGCCACGATGCCATCTGTGACAATCATCAAGATGACAGGACTCAGCTGGTCAAAACAAGGCACCTGCCAGTGATGACGTTTTCATCCGTTGCCGGGATTGGTCAAAACAAAACTTGGTAGGCGTGCACAAGTTGCCGCTTCGGCCAAACGGCGCCAAGCTATTGCGTCGAATGTCCCCGCCTCTCCCGATCAGATCACACTGGAGCAGTGCCAGATTGATATTGTGGAGAATTCCTTGGAGTGATTCACGTATCAATCTGGTTCTTGCCAGGTAAACAAGGGTGACGACAGGGCAGCACTGCCTTCCCTTTCTGCCCCGACCTCACGTCCGTGGTGTTAGAGCGTTTGAATTGATCAAACTCGGAACTACAAGTACTTTCATAACATATTTCCCTAAGCCTCACCAAGATTTTAACACAGCATGACCCAAAAGCACATGAGTAATACACATGGCCCTTAGAACTCTACAATAACGTCCAGATAAGATCACCCGTTAGAATTTTGGCTTAAGTGGCCAAGTTATTTTCCCCGCCAACATTATTCATTTAAGGATCCAAGTCAATTGTTGAATAAATTCGTTGTGATGAAATTCATCTAATACATTCTGACGCAGATTAGGCTCGGTTGTAGACGGTGGACTTGATAACCTCTGTTAAATTGGTCCAGTAGCCCACAACCGGAGGAAAAGTGGGGCATACGCATTCCTTCTTGCCTCGCGAGCAAAGCCCAGACAGGAAATCCTTCTGATTGTGTGACGACGGAACAATTTCTCCACCCTGTCCGGGTGGTACCTGCACCTGACACATCTGTCACGGTGGCAGTGGCACTGACAAACTATAGACTAAGATTGGAACGCCTTAGATTGCAAAGGTGTGCCTTTAAGTGTGTGTGATTGTTCAAATAAGTTCATTTTGTCAAATTGGTCATAAAAGTACGAAACAAGACAACAACAGTAATTTGAACTGAAGAAATATATTTCTCACTCATGCCAGGAGCAAGTGTGTCCAAATATTGGTGTACGTGCACTCAATTTGGTTCCTAGACAAAAATATAACGTCATCAAGTGTAACAAAAATATTGTTTTTAGCTTTGTAACAATGTCCAGTGTATATTGGGGTTTCTTCACACCATAAACTTCTCACTCTGCTTTTAAGTTTGCCACTTCAATAGTTGCCCTCTTAAGTGTTGACATACAAATTCATACTAACCTCAACTGTGACAATAAAAATAATATTGATGTTATTTGTGGCAGAAACATCAAATACTTCACAACTTATGAGTGAAAACCCTCTGTAGTACCTTGGATCATGTTTACATTTTTGGGATTTCTCTTCTGGCACTTTTCAGTGGCTTATGTCATACATTTTCATTTTGCCGGTTCAGACACTAATGCCTTGTAATGTTCTTGCACTGCCCCCGGTGTCCATGCAGACAGAGCACAAAGCGCGGCATTCACCAAGTATGCGTTAATAAACACACAAGCACCTTTGACATGTGCTTTTAATTAATTGGCCTCCTAGCGCATGTAAAGGACCAGTAAACAAAATCACTGTGTTTCCCTCGGCACAATTCTCTCCATTGTGGTGTGTTTGTGGAGATACAAACCAGCTTTCTTCCCTCAACATAGAATGTTGTAACATGGGTCTGAAGTCATGCACCAGCCATTTTGAATGTCATCCCTTATTGTCCCATAACAAAGTCATTTTTTTTAAAAATCCCCCCCCCCATTCATTTATTCCTGTTGTTGTTCCCTGACCCCCTTAGGAATCGGATAAGATTGGAGACCAGGGGTGCTGCGGGAGGGGTGGGTTGAGAGGGTCCAGTGTGGAACTCTCTGAAATGACTCTTCCAAATTCAATACCTCATCTAAATGAAAGCTAAAACATTCTCTTCAACTTTGTCTCATTTTGAAGCTAAACTTTTTATCTTGATCCTCACAGGAGCTGTTCATTTTCGATGTAAGCCCGTCGCAGTCATGACCTGAGATAAACTTCATTTCTAATGTCTGGGTCAAAAAAGATAAATGGATTTGGGAATGTGTGTACAATAGATGGGGTCATTGAATGGTCATCCGATATATTGTTACCGGCTTTGTAATCAAATCTTTCAATCATTGCTCTCTAACTTTTGGGGGAATACGTGAAGGTGACCAAGAATGACCTTTTGCTCTTCGACTGTGTGTTGCAGGCGTGTATGTACCACCTGGTGCGGGGATAGGCACTGGACCAGGAACTGGATTTTTTCCAGGTAACAAAGGCTTCTAGGTCTGCTGGGATAGTTTGGAATAATAAACTACCCAAGCCGCAACTCATTGCAGCTAAGCCATGCCGCTGTAGATCAGACATTTTACTATGCTGACGCATACACATTAAAAAAAGAACTTAATAAAGCATAAAAGTGAACCAGAACTTAAATTAAATGTAATGTAGAATTACAGTTTAATGGAAATGATTTGGCAATCGTAGCTATGGTCCTGCAAAGCCACAAAAACTCATTTTCCCCTTTCATGATATACGGCGTACAATTAAACTATATACCAGCACACTTTCCAGGACTGATAACTGCATTGGCCACACATTGTGACATCTGTTTGCACTTGCCATTCTTTATATCTCGCGCTACCCAACAGTAAAAGTTATATAGATGTACAAGTTTTGAAAGCCCCCCCACTGCTAGTTTGTGCAATCAGCAGTGTATGTTCTGACCAAAACAAGGAATGAATCGCGACTTTATCGGGTGACCCAACAATTATTTTCAAAGGATATTGTGATAGAACTGAACAATGGCACAACTACTACTCAATCTTAATTAATAAAGCCATACTGGATGTACAATTTTCTCAAAACTACAATTTAAGAATGACATGATGACATACAATCATATTGTCTGCAATATGGATGATCAGATATTGGTCGGTGTCTGTCCTTGTCATTAGGTGGTTATGGAGGTGGAGGCCAAGGCGGTGGACCAGGAGGTCTGGTGCCAGGAGGCGTTGGCCAGACTGGATTTGGTATTGGAGGACTTGGAGCAGGTAGGAAAACTGTTCCTTAATCAGCAACAATTTACTGCCAGTGCGCATGAAAGTCAGTGTCAATACTATAAATCTTGAAGGTCAAACATGAAGTGAACTTGGCCAACCATCTTGATAGTCATACTTAGGGCGAAAACTATTTCAAGCATTCGTTAGTTTTTTTTTTTTAACGCAACCCACCAAGGTTCATAGTTAGACGGATAGCAACGCGCCTAACAATGAAAATGATTTGCAATCTTCAGTCAGCCATTGTAATGCATTATTGATTGACCTGTTAACTGCTCTTTGCCATCATGAGCGAGTTATTCGGCGAAATGCCTCAGCTTTATTTAATGTATTTTAATGAATCACTTTATAGGGACAGAAAAATATTTCATTTGAGATTTCTAAAATTACTTCACTCTTGATGTTTGAACTAATCTAATCGTTCGTGAGTTGTATTGTAAACCATAATGTAGGCCAAAATATAACCTTAAAGTTTTTTTTTTTAACTCCCTCTAGGACAAGGAGGGAAAGGACCAAAGCCAGGTAAGATTATACAATTAAAATATGTTGAAACAGCCACAATATAAGACTCAATACATTCTTACTGTGTTAAGAAATCTTAAATTTCTTCCTCCATCCATCTTCTGATCCACTGATCCCCACAAGGGTCACTGGGAGCTTTCTTCCTACTTGTGATATTGTTTGTTTTTCCCTTTCTTAGATTTTGTCTACCTCATTTATCTCCATGATGGGGGTCAAACTATTAACATTTCCCTCATCGTAAATAAAGATCTTTCCAAGAGTATCCATCAAAACTGAGCATTACTATCTGAACTCGTTAAAATATGGTCATACAGCTCTTGTGTTTGGCTTTCATTAGATCGTGCAGTGGTATTTATGTTGTTACTGGTTTGTTTCAAAAGAACCTTGTCGTGGAATTTTAATATTTTTGCCAATGACTGATCTGCATGTGGTGTTCTTCACTGACCATATAGCAGAGTCTAAAAGCTTTGTACCGATACTGTTCTTTAGTTGGGTGGGAATTCCTGACCATTTACAGTGAGTGCATCTATTGGGTGGATAAAGCTGTGTACTCTGATTTATGTTCTCACACTCATTTCCCAGCCACTAGACAAAGGTAAACATCCTTTCAAGGAGTTGTCACCAAGCTGCCCTTATCACCGTCTTGCCGCTTTACATTAACTTGACCACTATATACATCTTGATTACGTGAGCCTTTAGATAGCTTGTACTGCTCTACATCACTGTTGCATTAGTGTGTGATGATTAGTCAAGTTTAAGCGAACATCTACGCCTGCTGAACAATGGTGCAAGTGGACTGATGGTGTTTTTTTACCGTCGGACCCTCACAATATGTGGAAGCCTCCAAGTCGGACCCTTTTCTCCAGTACTGTACAATAAATATTTTCCATTGCTGTATTTTTGTCTACACTTCACCAGTAGCTTTAGCGACTTTTGGCCATCGTTTAATTTCCGCAAGCACTTACTGATACAATCTGAGCATATGTGTTCGGACAGATAAGGAAGCAAACAAATGTCGTACCGACCTGATAAAAGAATGGTCCCTCTGGAGTACCACACCCCTGCCCTCAACCGAGATTGGCAGGACAGCCACTTTTTGTAAATGAGTTCAGTTCCAATGCTGTATTCAGTGGAAGTTGATTTTGGCAATGATTAATTGTAAGGTGTTGACCGAGACTTTTCTCATATATGTAGGTCATGCCGCTGTCACTACAATGTGCATGACAATTCAAATGCAAATTCTCTTTCTAAATTAAATAAATTACCTTTCCAGCTTTTTTGGAACATTGTTCCCAGCGCTGTTCCATATTAGGAAGCATTTTGCTTTCTCGGGTTTCCTCCTTCATTCCAAAAACAGCAGCTTCATTGAACACTCGAAATTGTCCATAGGCGTGAATGCTTGTTGATCTCTCTGTGCCTTGGGAAGGACTGCCAACCACCCCGAAGTTAGTTGGGAAAGGCTCCAGCTCATGTGTGACCCAAATGAGGATTACCGGCAAAGCAAATGGGTGGGTCATGGATGGATACCGTCAGCACTGCAAATGCTTGCCATTGTAGCGTCGTAGTTGCTCTTAGTGTTTGGCAAGCAACAGCAATTTTTCAACTCTGGCAATCCAAATGGGGATCGTTATTTCTGGTTCTGTCATGAGTTGCCGGCTTCGTAGAAACATTTGCAATCAGTGATGATGCACTGACATACTGTACCTGTGCACACTGAGAAGCCCTCCAATCGTTCTTTTGTTGAAGCCCAGTAGTGACGCCGCATTCCTCTGGCAAGCTCCTTGTTTGACCTGGACTATTATGCAGGGCAACAGCTGGTGAAGTGAGTAGCGTGACTACAGTGAATTTTAGCACAGCTCGTGCAAAACCTTGAAAATATCATGTTAATTGTGAAGTATCCAGTTTTGACAACGTACTGAACCCAGGAAAGAATCTTCTTTTGATGAGCAGCAACTGCAGGCCATCATCTATTCTGTGTTCCTTCAAAGGTGGATTAATTCGTTGATGCTGTAATTGCCCAAAGTGTGGCATTTCAAGCTTGCTGACAAGGCACGAGTCGAGGTCATAGGATTAACTTTGACCTCGACTCGTGACCCTTATTCTGAAAGAAGGACTTTCAACAAGACATGCTCAGAGATGATTGAGAAAGGAGAAGAATATGCATCAGAAATTGTGTGACATAATCAGACTCACTTTCAATTCATTATGCGTGCCCTGGGATTGGCTGGCAACCTGTTCAGGGTGTACCCCGCCTACTGTCTGAAGACAGCTGGGATAGGCTCCAGCACCCCCCACGACCCCTGTGAGGATAAAGCAGATCGGAAAATGGATGGATGGATGGATGTACTAGGTTCATTGAAGACTCAACATTTTCCATTGCCTGTGAATCTTTTTTTTTTGTCTGTATGCGCCCTGTGACTGACCGGTGACGAGTTTAAGGTGTACTCAGCCTCTTGCTGAAAGACAGCTGCTAAAGGCTCCAGTTTACATGTGACCATAGTGAGGATAAATGTTGCAGACAATCGATGGCTACAATTTTCTTTTTGATTCAATCGTGTCAAATGTACCGACGTAGTTCAGAACTTGAAACTGGAAAAACATGTATTGTCCATGTCTGTAATTCCTGCAGGCAAATGCTCCAAGTCGACACCACCTAAACATGTTAAGTGTTTTATTTAAAACTGTTTGCAACAGTGTGTAATGGCTAAATCATAAAGCTAGTCCCTATCCAAACCTTTGTGTAGATTTGCCATTTGTTAGCTCTCCAAAATCTGCACACAGTCAGCACACACACACACACATACACAACAGCTTTTTTTTCTCACTGCAAAAATTGTTTCCTAAAAGGTTTTCTTGAATGATGTAAGCAGATTTTCTTCGCATCTCCATAATCTTAGCCAATATTCCCACGAAGTATTGTAATTGAAAAGCAATCAAAGTTAAGCTGTGGCTTTTATTAGTTTTTGTTTGTCTCTAATCAGTTTTGCATGCTACATGCCTGGGTCTCAGCCTGACATATTCTCTGTGTGAGTTGATGAGCCATCCCTTGGCAAAGTCAAGCGAATCTTCCAGCTTTTGTTTTCCAGTAAGTCTGGAGTATGAACCGCTGTCCTTGTCCATCTGGCAGTATTGTCCCTGGGTTGTTTAGACACAGATGGAGTTTTCTCTCTCTCTCTCTCTCTCTCTCTCTCTCTCTCTCTCTCTCACTCTGTTGTTTCTTAAACTGAAAATTAAATCCCACAACCAGCTGAACCCCCCCTCAGTCAAAACTATTGGACCTTTTGATTTTTGAATGAGTGTTGTGAACGACAAAGGCAAAATGCACATTAACACAAATATTTACCGTCAACAAAAACATACACAAATTCATCCGATTCTGGCCGAGGTTCACAGTTTAGTGGAAATTTCCATTGTCCGTAACAACACATAAAATACCGTAGTTGCATGGGCTTTGTTGGCCATGTTAGTGCAACAGCTAAAACATGAATCCTATTACTCTAATTTGTAATTTGCACCAAAGTAATTTTTCAAATTGAGAAATTTAAAATACATGTTTGAACCTCTGGGCTATTATTTTATTCTTCTGCGAAGCAGAAGTGAGCCAAACGAGGCCAAGTACAGTTGAATGTTGTCCAACGTACATGCACAGGTTGGAAAAAAAAAACCTTTCGACCACTATGATATAAATCAATATGTCCATTCTCTCACGTACTCACACGTGCACACAATTATATGGCCATGACGAGGACCATGGTCGTCATTTGTTTCTAAATTGCGCTCACCTTTCGCAGCCCGATCCCTTTGCTCACAGGAGGTTCTGGGTGGATAAAATGGCTATAATGACCTTCTCTCAGATTTTGTTTAGTTGGACAATAACCTGCTTATGAAAAAAAAAAACGACATTCTGCAAGAGGTCGTCTGTAGCATATGGTACGCACCATCTATTTCCGTGCAGTTTGTATCGGATTTTTCGAACGTAGTGCCCCATTCATAAATGCCCAACAGTTGGCTGGTGAACAGTCCAAGTTGCTGTCCGCCTTTCTCTCAATTGGAAGAGCTACAGAGATTACAGGTGGAGTGAGTCTCTGCTGCGACAGCTGACCTAAAACTCCCATTGCCCACAATGGCCAATCAGATGTCTCCATAGATTCCTCAGATTGTGTGAAGTTCCACAATTAAACAGGCTGACAGGTTTAGGATCTTTTAGCTTCCTATCAAGGTGTCCTGGTCTTTCCATACAAGAAGCCACAATTCTTCAGGGTTCCACTTGCTTGTTCTTTTTTTTTTGTTCTCCTTCCATAACATAATGTGTCTCTTGTAAATTCTTTCACTTTATATTCTCATCCTAACGATTGGAGTGGTGACATGCAACAGATGGCTGCACTGTGTTTGCAACCATTCCTATGACGGAAGAACTTGGAAAACGCTTTGGAGCCTTTGCGCCCAGCGTCACTGTTTCAATGTGCATGTTCGCAGCTGACCTGTCCAACATTGGTCTACTTCCTCAACCTTGACTCGTCAGAAAAGTATTCGGTGCAATGGCAGTCAGATGCACATGTGGACCATCTGGGAGAGGAAACACACTTGGCCCAAGTGTACATACCATGCCTCCGGGCTTCGCATTTTGACATGAGTTCTAACCCGATTCATAGTTTGAACAATTAATCTTTTCTGGGCTGGCTGCTCAGATCTGTGATCTTTTCTCCTCACATGTTCCATAATCTAATGCTTGCAACGTGTTTCTGCCTTGTCTGACTGCCTTTGTTGAACATGCTGCACGGTTGTGTGCCAAGCTCAAATGGTTGATGAGCACCGAATTGTCGATACTGCTCAGACAAGTTCAGGGGCTGAGAGTTGGCAGAGCAGCTGGGACATTCCTTCAAAGTGGATAAAGAGTAGCAGATCCTCTCAATTCTAACAAAAACCAGGAAAGGGCCGAACTCTCTGGTGTGGTTGAAAGGCTTCGGTCTGCCGCTGTCGGCTTCATATGACTTGAAGTGTAAACAATGACATCACTGACTCTACGGATAATGGTGTAATGCGAGGTTTACAAATTAGTACAGTTTCAAATCCAAACAGGAACAACAACTGTCACCACAGCTGGAACGACAACACTGCTGAGTGGAAAAGTTCCTGTTCTGTAGACCAGTGGTTCCCAACCTTTATGGACCCCGGACACTCATTTTATATTTGAAAAATCTCATGGCACACCACCAAACAAAAATGTCACTCAAAGTATGAATACTGATAACGATGATCTCAATGGTCTCAATTTATTCCAAAATGGACTTCAACCCACAGCTCGTGACCATAGGTGAGGGTAGGAACATAGATAGGCCTGTTAATCGAGAGGTTCGTTTTCCTGGCTCAGCTCCTTCTTCGCCACGGCAGACTGAAGCAAAATCGGCATTACAGCAAATGATGCACTGATCCGCCTGCCATTCTTCCACTCTATTCGTCTTGAACAATAACCCAACATACTTGATCTCCTCCACTTGGAGCACGATCTCATCCTTGACCCGGGGATGGCACTCCACTCCTTTCCACCTGAGGAACATGGTCTCAGATTTGGAGTTGCTGATATTCATCCCAATCGCTTCACACTTGGCTCCAGTGAGAGTTGGAGATCGCAGCTTGATGAAGCCGACAGTACCACATTATCTGCAAAAAGCAGACCTACTAGGGCTCTTTTATCATGCCTTGCCAAACATGCTTTGAATGAATCATACACATTATTCCTGAATGAGTTATTGCTCAATTCACGTGTGTATGCGCAGTGTATGTGGCTCAGTCAAAGTGCGGATGTTTGTTGTGGGAAGTGAGTCTTTCCCAGTGTATGTGAGAAGTAGCAGCACTTAGCAATGACCTCAAGTGTATTAGTCATATTATTCCCCCAGCTTGAATGTTTTGGCATGCGGGCCAACAGTTACCTTTGGAAGAGAACCGTTACCTTTGGAAGGTCTGCAGACAGAAGGACTAACAAACAACTCCACAGAATAAACCATTTAGCGGAGGTAATTAAAGCAGAGCAGGAATAGTTTTACATAAAGCTGTTTGCAGACTTATTACTCAGGCGAGGTCACACAACGGCGCAGTAGCACGGCGTGCAACTTGAAACTTTCACACTTACTGTTCATATGAAGCCATTGGAAGGTAGTGCTAAATCCCTGTATGAGTGAGATGCTCTTTTGATTTGTGATTTTTCTTTGTTGTACATGCATGTATGTGAATTGACAGAAGAAGAGCTGAAAAAATGTTCAGGAAACCAAAATCTAACACTCACACCTCCACAAGAGGTATACATTGAATAGCATTTGGGAAGAGGAGTTCAATTACATTTATTCACTACCAGAGAACTTTAAGGAGAACTTTGCAGCATCAGAACCATTTCTCTCAGGAGGAACTCACTCAGGGCAACAAATCGTTTGACTGAGCACTTTTGGAAACCGTCACTGCTAGTGTCATGACTCGACGGAAAATTTTAATGAAAAACAATAGGAGGCATTCTGCCCAAGTCAGCAAGCTCACACTAGTGAGTTAAGGAGAGAAGTTATGTGCAGTAGAGTGTGAACATATAATGAATTCAACATGTACGCAACTTTGCATCTCACACTTGGATGCAGATAAGTGACAGCACAGGGAACATGGAATTGACAAGGACAATTGGAGTTCACAGGAGAAGGGAGGAGAGGGAACGCAAGGAAAGCATCAGTGTGTCCGCTTGTGTCTCACGCAATGTGGAATTACTACAGCACCTCACATCAGACTGCTTTTATCCAACTCACCCTGCATCACCTCACAAAAATGCGATCGATCCACCAACTTGGAAGTTGCACAGCGTGATAATTTGATACTGATAAAAATCGTGTGGGATGACTACAAAGGACATAATGAGGGGCTTAGTTTATAAAGTGAAAATGTATTTGGGACCATAGCCGAAGAATCGAACCCACTTGTCAATCAAAGGAAAATTGGCCAATTCTTTGAAGCTGAAGTTAGTGAGAGGATTTTCCATCACATTTCAGAAAAGGCAGCACTCTGCATTGCCAAAGCACGGCTCTGCATTCTGTGCACCTTTTGGTGTGAATGATGTCATGGTTAGCAAGATACAGTATATGTCATTCTTCTCACATTTGTGCTTTAACACCGGACAGAATGAAAGGGGCATGAGTTGAAATGGTCTCCAGCTGCATTTGTGTAAGCTAACGGTAAGCTAACAGGAAAAAAAAACAAAGAAAATGTAGCTAAAATATCTAGGAGACACTTCAGGGATCTGTCCTCCGCTCCGCTACCTTCAGTGGTTTTGAATGAAAGCCCAAAGTAGGGAAGCAAGAAGTGGTGAACGGAAGAGATGAGAAGCAGTGAATGAATTCATCCGTCACTCATGTTTGGCTCCCTCCTATTAATTAACGCCTTGTGTCTGCGCTGCGTAAGCTTGTCGGAAGTGGTGGAGGGGAGGGGGCATGAAAAAGAATGGAGAAAAGCAAAGAACAAGTGAAGGGGGGGAAAGTGAGAAGCGAAGACAGTCTTTTGATTAATGACTTTTGTATCCCTCGGTTCTCAAACGAGATTGTCTGACCAAGCCCCAATGGAGAATGAGCGAGGTGTTTGAGGGGTGAGATTGAAGCCAGATATTTCTGTTCACACTGGCTCATATCCATCACTTGGGCTGAGAACATGACCAGTGACTGAGACTCTCAGCCACATTGTCTGGCCAGTGTTAGTCTCATATCCCTGACAAAGATTTACATTTTCGTCTTACATGTCTTCATCTCAAATACTTCATTGTAACTTTTAAGGTGGAACAATGGCTTATCCCAGCCATGGTACTCGTAAAGGCACTTTTCGACTTTTGTGACTCGGTAACGTGTGTCTACCTTGTAGGCTCTGGAAAAACCCGGAAATCTTCCCCTCTGGACACCAGTATTATCATAATCTTAATCAAAAGTGTATTATTAATGATCTACTTTACATATAACCCGTAAAGAGATTGGATTAGAAATTGATTCTAGCACTGGAAGCCATTTGTCTCCACTGGTTTGTTGTTTGTGTCCAAAATGTAGTTTTTGCATAAATAAGCAGCCAAAACACGATGCATGTTTTCACTTCGCATTTCTCTGTCTCCCTGTTCACTCCCTGGTGTAGTATTGAATGTCCAGCCCTTCCATCTTGGATCGGAACTTATGTTGAGATGTTCTGTCATTTTTTCTCAAATACAGCGGCGTTACAGAGGTAGTCACATGGGATTCCTGATTTGCAAGAGCACATCGAAATGTATCTACAATTTACAGCAGTTATGCAGAAATCCTTCAACTTGTCAGAAAGTAAATACATCCCGGGAAAAGCACCACAGGAAATCGCCGATTTGATTTGATATCAGGGCTATTGTGTGTCATTTCTGATGGGTGTTCATTGACAACAATCCAAAGTGACGTACAGTATAATCTGTAAGTTATGAGGGCCCTATTTATTTGTCTGAGTTGAAGTCCTGCCATAATATGTGTCCAACGAAAATATGGCTGCCAACATGTAAATATGACTGAACAGAGAGCTCTTGTTCAAATCCAAATGCTTTCATACAACAAATACACTATAAAGCATTTCATACATGTTAGGCATTCAAACACCTTTTTTTTTTCCACATGACAGCAGTGTCCTCTGTGACCCTTAAGATGAATTGCATCCAGGTTAACAAATGTAGCATCCCCCATGATGCTCGCAGCTGAGAGAGAGGATATTATTGATGTAATCTGGTCATTCCTTAGCATTCACATGCAGTTTCTGAGGGGACATGTAGTGTTTCATTTTGGCTTACTGTATTTTCTCACTGTCAAGTAAAGTCAGAACATTGTCTGAAACTGGTTCATGCTGACAGTCTGGACTCATGGTCAGTCACATCAACTTGGACTCACTTCTTTGTGTCTGCATCTCATCTCAAACCAGAGGGAAGTCTCCGATGCAGGTGCGGGCTGACCCTGAGCGCCATCGCTGGAGACAGGCTAACGCTTGCACATGTGAAAACAAGTGCTCCGCATAATGATTTGCTTTCTGCGACATGAAAAACAACACCCCTGTTTTATCCCTCTTTGCCATAACTCAGTTGTAAAGCTACGGCAGCCTTGTTTCAGGCCACCATGGACAAAACAAGATTGTAATGGTAATTCAGTACACTATAATCTAATATTTACTTCGCGGCAGAATGTAAATGTTCATCTATTTGGTGATGGAACGCTGTAAAAGCCTAATTGACAGTGACAGTGACACTCACCTGGAGCTGGTCTCAGGTGCTGGTGCTATCTCCTCAGTGGTCTTTCTTAGATGTTTTGAATCCATCCTGGTCTCTTGCAAGAAATCGTGCATCGATGTTGCCGGGATGCCTCAACAGCCAACCTCTATTCCAAGCTAGGCTGCTTGCAATTCTTTGATGCCAGACTCATCAATCAGATCCTGGTTTTTCACCTGATTGAACTGGTGGGTGATTGCTTGTCTGTCCTCTCAGTATACAGTAAATTCAATGGTGACAATGATTTTTAACTCCTTGAGAAAAGGATCATGTCCTGCAGGAACGCAGTTGCCGTGACCTCCTGCGGAAAGACCAGATTTTTTTGAAGGCCATGCACACCTCTCAGTCAGATGTGTGTTGGCCCCTATTTGGAAGATTCTGAATCTAGGTGATGATTCCCGATGTTTGTTAGCATTGGCTCTGCAGACACTATGAGGACTTTGACATGCAGCTAACATGTGGTTCAGGGAGCAGAGACTAGCTCCACAGTGGCTGCAGGAGAAACCCTTTTCCTTTTACCAAAATTTCAAATATTTTCGAGTAGGTGAAGTTGGTCAGTACTCCAGAGCTCCTTCCACAAAACTGCAACCCCTCGAGTGCCTCATCCCACAGCATCCGGCGGGCATTGGGCGCTAGACACTCCGCTTTAATACTTTGTACAATGGTTCTCATCTGTTGTCCCCCAGACCGTTTGCATCCCAAGTTGATCTTCTTCCTCTGGCATTGGCCTTGGGCCAACTCTTGTTAAGGATAATTTTCAAGGCCTTGGTGCCCTTGGCAGATGGTGCCGACACTTTCCTGGGACTGCCAATTAGCTTCCGCTTTCCTCACTGCTCTGTGTTTTTCTATTTTCTGCCACACTTGACGGCATTACTGGTGTGCTGTACTGTCTCATCCTTAGATGGTAGCAGCGTGCATGTGGCCTTTGCCTTGCTGGCCTTGAATTTGTTTCCAACAAAGGAAAATGGTTAAATGGAGCTTTGAAGACTTGCGACAGAGTTGGACAGAACTGAAGATTTGGGGGAGCCTCAGCCATTTTCGAATGAATCTGCTAAACACTCTCGCCATTACTACGACCTTGGTTTGTGGAACGTTGTACAAATGGAATGGCTACTAAAGTCTTTGTATGATGCGGTACTGGAGGCACCAAACCTTAACGCTCAACAACTTGAAATCATCCACAATACACATTGCTGGCAGTAATATTGCATTTATATTATGACGTGAGGGCGGTGAATGAGTGTAATGCGGGAGTTTTGTTTTTTCCGACTCTTAAGTATCTAATTTTATCATTTTCATGAGTCCAGATACACAGCTAACTGTTGTCAAGAGTACTTTTTGCAATATTATTTGTGCCCCCTGCCCATGTCCCATCGGACAGTGGAGAAAATGTAAATCAGGGCACTGTATTAAGTGCAGTCAAACATACATATTTGAAAGGAAAATCAAAACACCGCCCTTTGGTGGTGTACTATTCTGCAACCCATGATGCAAAGTTACAACTGAACCTCAGGTCGCACGTCGTCACTGTCAAAGTTATTCGACTAAATTGTCCTTTTTTCAGCTTCTAAAAGTCTGACGAGTCAAAGTTGGATGTGAAGCTAACTTTGAGGTGTGCCTGCATGTACACTTCATGTCTAAGAAGGAGATTACTGAGGAACTCTTAGCTCAGCGCAGAGGCTCGCGTTGCATGCCTTGTGTGTTTGTCAAGCCTTTGGCAGCGTTCATCGAGCACTGCTGCTTTCCTCACACATTCCTCGTCATCATCACTTATCGATGTTATTACCTTCACTCTGAGCATGACTGGGTGCTTTCCAAGGTCTCATCCTGTCTGTCTCGCTGCCTTATTCGACTCGCTTCCCTTGTTCGCTTGGCCTCATACCCGAGTCTCACCCTTTTCAAGTGTTAGTGTGTGTGACAGTGTTGTGGCTTGTTCCAAAAACATTCATAGTTCCAGCATGCTGGTCTCAGCTCAGCTTGTTTAAATATAATAGCTGCATGGTTATGGTATTCTTCCAAAACTGTACTCTACAAATGATAGTGACTAGTTGTTTCCATGTATCCACATATTTGACTTATTCTTCCCAATAAGAACAGGCCAAAGCTGTTATTGGACTCTTTATGCAACAAGTTCAGTAAAAAGTTTAACTCATTCACTCCCAAAGACGTTTTTAAACGTCTTTTCAGACTTGGTCCAGAATTGGCTGGTACTGAATGAGTTTTAAGTGTCTCGATGCTAGAAAGTGTTTAGAATCCCACATAAGGTCTTCATCTGCTTTCAGCGTGTTCTATGTCTGTTGAGCAACAACAACAAATGTTCTCTCCTGGATTCGACGATAGGCTCGAGTTCAAATAATTGGAAGCTACGTTGATTGATGCATGTTTGTGATAAAAATGAACAAACTTGCCTGTGTGTGCCTCCGATTACTTAGTTTAAGATATGAAGAGCAATGCGAGAGGTGTCCTAGCTGGTTTCCGCAAAAGTAGTCCTAGAGTCTTCTAAATGGGGAAGCAATAAGACAGCGTCATGAGGATATTATTAGACTTTAAGATAAAATTGTTATGCTCATGTTCTGTTATGTTGTGGTTGTTTATCTGCTGCTTTTTTTTCAAACTCAGATATATCTCTTTTTAGGTTACGGCAATCTAGGAGCCGGTGGCAGTTATGGAACCGGAGACCTCGGCGGCGGTGAGTCCGACAGTGTCTTCGGAAGTTGTCTATTTTCTCAGTAACAAGCGCCAATGTGAAACCAACCGTTTATAGCTGTTGTTCGGTTTCAGACAAAATTTAACCAGCGAATATTTTTTCTTCTCACAAGGTGGTTATGGAGGATATGGTGGAGTCCCTGGTGGAATCTTCCCAGGAGCTGGACAGAAGGCTGGTAAAAGAGGTACAGGCCTAAAATTGAGGTCCTCAATAAAAAGGAGAGCAGGTCACAACATTTTAGAATCTTAGTGCGGAACTGGCAGACAGTATGAGCATGTATTGCAGCATAACTGGCTGATACTGTCTGCTAATTTGACTGAAGATGCAATTCTATAGTATTCCAACAATAGTTTATGTAAAATTAATGTGTTTTAAAATACTATAAGTACAATTCTATGGTATCCTACCATAATTTTATCGATTTAAATGTGTTTTTTAACAAACTATCCCAAAGTGCCAGAAAATCTAAACTATCGCTAATCTAAATAATAAAACAGTGAATAATAGGTAGGTTCACACTTTTTCTTGATCGAAAGCACTACATTATCTGTTTAACTTGCATCGTCATTCTCGGACTTCTCTCCTCACCATTTGCATGCCTCAGCACACACCTAATTGCTCCAGTTGCAAAGCTGCTCTGGTTAAGTAATTGATTAGCTCAGCCTCGTGGGAGAAGTTACAGCGCACACGATTGGGCTGTATTTTTCCTCTCATCTCAATCTCAGAGCTGCCAGAATCACTACCTTAACTCCCGTAAAAGTGATCGAGCTGAATCCCAAATGTTTGCCAAAATGATCAAATATAAGTAAATGTAGTAAGGAACCAACGGAATATGAGGTCTTGCTGTCGTTCCAAATGAAAGTCTGTAAAAACAATAGACTAGTACCTTAACTTTGCTGACTAGTAATCATGTGTTCACGTGGTTTTGAAGTAGTACTTTGAATGAGCGCTTGCCTACTTATTTGGGATGTCAACAATGTAGCTTTGTTTATTTTGGAGATTGTTCTTCATTCAACCCAAATTTCTGATGAGGATAAAAAAGATGCAGCATATATTGTTTGTTACATTTTAACAGATATTTCTCCCATCACAGGTGCCGGCGGCCATCTGCTCCCATTTGGAGGTAAAATGTCAGCTGGTACACTGATGAATTACTATGCACACACTGACACAATTATTTTAATGGTCTGCATTCTTATCTATTAACAACAGAAAGCCAAAATAAATGTATCACATTAATAGTAAATCAGCATGAAAAATAATGTTTTGGACAGAAACATACTCCCGCAGAGCCTACAGTGACCTCACTGTCTGTGCTGTTTATGTCCGTATGATTTACTTTAAATTAGGCAGCTTGATGAGGCATAGACTCCTGGGTCCACTCATGACGAGGGCTTTGGCAAACAGCTTACTCCTAAATATTGGTTGGCAGGAAGAAAAAAAAAAACCCTTCCCTCGAATAAGTCTGGGCTTTTTTTTTTTCCGCAATACTCAGAATAACATCTCATTCCCCTGAAAGAGCAAAGATAAAATAGTATTCTTTTGCCAAAACTTTCTTCAACAAATCTCCAGAGGCCACATACCTGCAGGTAGTGCGCAATGTCTATTCAGGCAAAGTATGTGGAATTTCAGAATTTAAAAATGAAAATAGGAGTTGAACAAATAAACGCTTGTGTCTTTGCTGCGGCCAAACTCCCCTACTTGTGAGGCTGACAGCTCATTTCTTACATGAGCGGTTCGCCAATGAAATGAGGCATTTGATGAGCACAGCTAATGACATCTGTAGTTGCTGCCTCCCGTAATTATATTAAAAGTCAGCCATGTCACTTTTGATCATGAAGTTGTTTGACTTGACATTTGGCAGATAGAAATGCAGTTTTTGTAATAAACGACACGACTGACTTGACTACATTTTATGATACTGCAGGAGCAGGAACGGGAACTGGAACTCTTCCTGCTGGAGGCAAGACACACAACTTTAG
Organism: Hippocampus comes; assembly: GCF_001891065.2. Lineage (NCBI taxonomy): Eukaryota > Metazoa > Chordata > Actinopteri > Syngnathiformes > Syngnathidae > Hippocampus > Hippocampus comes. Next base: position 388,817 of record NW_017805820.1, read on the forward strand.
ATATTGTTGCCTTTGGTTCCATGAGTGTTTTCTTCCTCACCTCCTGTGACATTGTGTCCTTATTTCCAGGCCCTGTTATCCCCCAGACAGGCTTGCCAGGAGGGGGTGGTGCTGGATCAGGAAAAACAGCTTCCAAAGTACCAGGTATTGTACAGTATAATCAAATCATAATCTACTCGTCATGCTCATGGGCAGACCGGATATTATTTCTCGGTAGTCTATCACATGGAACCGGATGCATTTTTGAAGTAGACTATACATTTACTTCAAAAATGGATCTGAATCCAGATGACTCGATTGTGTGCAACCACTTGACAAAATAAAATGGAGTAAATTCAACACACCAGTTTTTTGGCATGCATGCACATAAAATCACGGCCAATTGGTCTTCTCTTGTAAGTGTTGTAGTTTGTCAAAATGGTGATTCACTGTCGGCCTTCTGTTCACACCAGTGCACGTAACAGTGGACAATCAAAACTGAAGACTATTCCATGCGGTTGTTTGACCCTTGATTTCTTTGGATTTCCCCTCAAAGAAAGAATAAAAGTAGACAGTCTTCAATAATTCCGAATATTGAGGAATTTGATCACCTATTCAATCAGACAGATTTGTGCGGTGTTTTCAGATGCGTTAACATTGTACCATTGGTTCTGGCAGGTGTGGGTGTACCTGGGCTTTATCAAGGTGGATTGGTACCAGCGAATGGTATGTCACTTTCATTGATTAATTATTGGCAGATAAAGGCACTGTCCTGCAATCTAATGCAACTGCTTTCTGATTGGTACCTTCAGGATTTGGTAACCGCGGAATTCTTCCAGGAGTTGCCACTGGCAATGGCCTCAGTCAAAAATCATGTGAGTATTTTCTTGTTCTTCAAGACTGCACAACAGGAAGAATATGGACCTCTCTCCTAGGGTGGACAGAAATCATGATAGCTACACTTGTTTATCAACTACAGGACTATACAGTACAGTTGTATGTTTCCCGAGCAGGCACATCAACAGAATTGCTGATTCTTTTCTTGGTCTTATCCTGTCACACATTAATGTGGCCTTTTGGCTGCTTGGCAGAATTGCGAAAGTAGTACTTTCATTTAAAATCAATTATTTTCCACAATCAATACATCTGACTGGATGATTTGATGTTTCTTCTATAGTTGGAGCAGGCGGACAGGGTGTGCTGGGAGCAGGTCAGTTATTTATGCATTTCACATTCATGGACAGTACGTCTATATCTTTCAAATACATTTCAAATGTATACTTTATTCAGGCTACGGAGGGCAGATGCAGCCCGGAGTGTTCCGTGGATACCCTCTGAAATCACCCAAAACTCAAGGTGTGAATATAATTTTTAGGGGTCACTCCTTCCTATTGATGCAGTACTGTATGAGGTTTGTTTCATAATGGACTACACTTTTATATAGACAGCTGCGTTGCTTTGATTGATCAATAGTATTTAAGTTACTGCCTGTTACAATGTTATGTACTGGCATCTCTCCACCCTCTTCTTGTCCAGGAAATATCTCCTGTAACGCTTGAGGCAAACAATTGCAACCAATAAGAATGAGATGATTTGTTGTACACTTGTTATTCTTCCTCCAATGTTCCAGTATCCAATGTATCCTGTATCTCTCGTCAATGATTATACATTTGTCCTCAGGTGGCTTCGGAGCAAAGCCCGGAGGCGGAAAACTTCCCTTTGGTACAAATGCTCATATTTTATTGGTACAAAGATTTGCCATAATAATGACATCAGCCAGTTGTCAATGATATGTCATGTTATAATGTTTCAGGCTACGGGGGGTTTGGTAATCAAGGAGCTGGTCTTCCAGGAGGTAAAGGTGGCCCTGGGTCAAAGCCTGGATTTCCAATTGGAACTGGTTGGTATTCCCAAGACTCGTTTGCTAACCTTGCGCACTAAAGCAGAAAAAAAAAATCATGCCTCATACTTAGCTTTTGTGTGTGTGTGTGTGTGTGTGTGTGTGTGTGTGTGTGTGTGTGTGTG
>NW_017805820.1:391047-419491 GCF_001891065.2 Hippocampus comes
TGTGTTGTGTGTTGGTTGTTGTGTGTGTGTGTGTGTGTGGGTGTGTGTGTGTGTGTGCGTGTGTGTGTGTGGTTGGGGGGGGTGCAGGAGTGGGCACCAGTGGCATCTCACCTGCGCAGGCTAAATCTGCCAAATATGGTAATCTGTACCATTTAACACCCAAGAAAGTGTTGTGAGCCACCTTTCACCAAAGTATTTACTGTTCTATATTCATATTTGTCTTTACTTTTCTGTAGGTTTGGGTGGAGCTGGTGGTTTTGGTGCTGTTGCTGGTGGCGCTGGTGGTTTTGGTCCCGGTGCAGGTGGTTTGGGTGTCGGTGGCACAGGTGGACTATATCCAGGGCAGAGTCCAGGAGGTAGCGAGTCTTGAACGCAATCACAACATTATTTTGAAATGATATTGGTCTCATCAGATGTGTATGTAGATGCCATGAAATCAATGTACACATTGAATTTGTCCCTATTACACAGCGGGCTATGGACCTGGGTCCAAAGCTGCTAAATATGGTAACTATTATTCCAGCTTCTATTGTTATTATGAAAGCATTTAAACAAACAACAGAGTGCCACTCTAAAAGGTGCTAATCTATATATTTTTCTAAAAAACTATATCCATCTGGTCAGGTGGTGTGCCAGGTGGAGTGCCAGGTGGTATACCAGCTGGTGTTCCTGGTGGTGTACCAGGTGGTATACCAGGAGGCGTACCAGGTGGTGTGCCAGGGGGTGTACCAGGTGGTGTACCAGGAGGTATACCAGGAGGTTTTCCAGGTGGTGGATATTTACCATCAGCCAAAGCAGCTAAATATGGTATGCGCAAAGCTGGCGGTTTTGGTACTGCTGGTGGCAAAAGTGGCCTCTACTCGTGGACATTATGATGTATCTTGACTTCTTTTAATGAACAGCCTCTGTCCTGATTGTCTGTGACAGGAGGTGTACCAGGAGGTGTACCAGGTGGTGTACCAGGAGGTGTACCAGGTGGTGTGCCAGGGGGTGTACCGGGTGGTGTACCAGGAGGTATACCAGGGGGTATACCAGGAGGTGTACCAGGTGGTGGATATTTACCATCAGCCAAAGCAGCTAAATATGGTATGCGCAAAGCTGGCGGTTTTGGTACTGCTGGTGGCAAAAGTGGCCTCTACTCGTGGACATTATGATGTATCTTGACTTCTTTTAATGAACAGCCTCTGTCCTGATTCTCTGTGACAGGAGGTGTACCAGGAGGTGTACCAGGTGGTGTACCAGGAGGTGTACCAGGTGGTGTGCCAGGGGGTGTACCGGGTGGTGTACCAGGAGGTATACCAGGGGGTATACCAGGAGGTGTACCAGGTGGTGGATATTTACCATCAGCCAAAGCAGCCAAATATGGTAGGCACAAAGCTGGCGGTTTTGGTAGTGCTGGTGGCAAAGGTGGCCTCTACTCATGGACACTATGATGTATCTTGACTTCTTTTAATGAACAACCTCTGTCCTGATTCTCTTTGACAGGTGGTGTACCAGGGGGTTTACCAGGTGGTGTACCAGGAGGTGTACCAGGGGGTCTACCAGGGGGTGTGCCAGGTGGTGTACCAGGCGGTGTGCCAGGTGGTGTACCAGGATTTGGTGGATATCAACCGGCAGCCAAAGCAGCTAAACATGGTATGAACATTGCTCTGCTTCTAACAATTTTGTCTATTTGGCATTGCTTGGTGGTGGGCCGATGGCACAGATGGACTATATCCAGAGCAGACCATGCATTTATACAATCAGTATGATCTACAAACCCATTAACTTGCAACGTACTCCAAAAAAGCTGAGACAGAGTGTATATATAAACAAAGTGTATATATATATATATATATATATATATAAACAAAACGTTGGGCTCCTTGACAGGTGGTGTACCAGGTGGTGTGCCAGGGGGCGTACCAGGGGGTTTGCCAGGGGGCGTACCAGGGGGCGTACCAGGGGGTGTACCAGGAGGTGGTGGATATCTCCCATCAGCAAAAGCAGCTAAATATGGTATGGGGACCATGCTGATGATTGTAATTCTGGACGTTTGTGTCACAGGTGGACTATATCCAGCACGCACAACATAATGAATCATATGAAAAGTCATGAAATTTTGTAGTCAAAAGCATCTTACTTGGGTCTCTTGGACATGTGTTCCAGGTGGTGTACCTGGTGGTGTACCTGGTGGTGTACCTGGTGGTGTACCTGGTGGCGCACTGGGCGGCGTACCAGGTGGTGTGCCAGGGGGCATACCAGGTAGTGTACCAGGTGGCATACCAGGAGGTGGTGGATATGTACCATCAGCCAAAGCAGCTAAATATGGTATGCTCCTCGCAGGTCTGAAGATTGATGGCATATGTGGCTTGTATTCAGGGCTTCTGCCATCACTGTATTGCGTAAAAGTCATGTACTTCAACGCACTTTTTGCTTTTTGTTTTTTCTCCTTGATGGGTGGCATACCAGGGGGTGTGCCAGGTGGAGTACCAGGAGGTGTGCCAGGTGGAATACCAGGAGGTGTACCAGGGGGTCTACCAATCGGTGTGCCTCGTGGTGTACCAGGATTTGGTGGATATCAACCAGCAGCCAAAGCAGCGAAATACGGTCTGTACACCGCTCTGCTTATAACAATTTTGTCTACTTGGCATTGCTGATGGTATTATGATAGCACTGCTGGACTATTTCTCGAACACACCATGCTTTTATATATCAATATTATTTCATCAAAGCAGCTAAATATGTTATGCAAACATCTCCGGTGGTTGCAGTTTGATTTGGTGTGGACACATCTAATTTCCTCACAATTGTATTTAGTTTTCATTGCTAGTGGTGTACAGGTCATACAGGTGAAATATATGCAGAGCAGGCCATGCATTCATCCAAGCAATCAAATTGCTGGTCATGATTCTCAATGTTGGTAGTTTTGGTATTTTGCCACAGGTGGACTGCAGCCAGGGCAGACACCATGATGTATCCATCATTATGTGTTTATTCATGATAGGTGGAGTACCAGGGGGTGTTCCAGGTGGCGTATCCGGGGGTGTGTCTGGGGTTGGTGGATATCAACCAGCAGCTAAATATGGTATGGGAGCCATTCTACTGGTCACAATTTGCAGTGTTGGTTGTATTCCTAGTTGGACTGTATCTACAGAATATATCATAATGTATCATGTCTAAAAAAAACAAAAACAACAACAAAATACACACACATTATACACGCTAATTTTCTTTGGTCTTATTTCTAGGGGGGGTACCAGCTGGAGTACCAGGAGGTGTACCAGGCGGAGTACCAGGCGGAGTACCAGGCGGAGTACCTGGTGGAGTACCGGGATTTGGTGGATATCAACCAGGAGCCAGTGCAGCAAAATATGGTATGGACAATACTGTAATGGATCCAATTAAAGTTTATGTTGCTGTTCTTGTTGGTCGCACATGTGGACTGTACCCGATGCATCACATAAGCAATCATTTCAGTCTTCATAGATTTAACACCGTATTTCTTGGGGTCTCCTTTTCAGGTCGTCTTCCTGGTGGCGTACCTGGTGGCGTTCCAGGTAATGCATATTTACCATCAGCAAAGCAGCTAAATATGGTGGGACGTTGTTGGTCTCTGTCAGTCCTTGCTGTCACGTCACAATTTCTGGCACAGGTTCACTGTTTCCAGGGTCGTTGTATCCATGTTTCATGTGTTAAATCATGTCAACCTGCAGACAATCAAAATCATTTTACTTGCGTCATCTTAACAGGTGGTGTACCAGGTGGTGTACCTGGTGGCGTACCTGGTGGCATACCTGGTGGCGTACCTGGTGGCGTACCTGGTGGTGTACCAGGTGGTGGATATTTACCATCAGCCAAAGCAGCAAAATATGGTATGGGTCTGTTCTATTGTCACAATTCTCACTTTAGTTGTGTTATTGGTGGTTGTGGTAGATGTCCAGGGCAAACACCATGAGATATCGTAAGATAAATTCAAATAAGTCAGGCTTTGTTTATTACCCAAAAAAATAAATAAATAAATACTCAACAGGAGGTGTACCAGGTGGTGTCCTGGGAGGAGTGCCAGGTGGTGTGCCAGGTGGGGCACCATTTGCCCTACCAGGAGGAGGTCAGAGATTTCCAGGCACTGGTCCATATTCACCAGCAGCAAAAGCAGCAAACTATGGTATGGGCAGTTCTCAGAAGTTGCACTTATCAGTCAATATTCTGTATAAACCTGCTAGAATGATTTGTGAAAGCAAAAATTCAATCAAAGTGTAAACATCATGTCTGTTTTTTTTTCTTAATTGGGAGTTACAGGGGGAGCAGGAACAGGGTTTGGAACAGGAGGACTGGGAGGAGCTGGAGTAGGAGGACTACCTGGTTTGGTATCAGGAGGAGTTGGAGGTGGACAATATGCTGCTGCTGCTGCTGCAAAAGCTGCTAAATATGGTACAAGAAATGAAGCAATTAATACATACCTGCTTGTACAATTGACATACCAGTTAACTGAACCTTGGTTTACAGGAGGAGCAAGGGCAGGTTTCGGAACAGGAGAACTTGGAGGAGCAGGAACAGGGGTAGGCAGAGTGCCTGGCTTTGTTCCAGGAGGAGTTGGAGGCGGACAATATGCTGCTGCTGCTGCAAAGGCTGCCAAATATGGTACAGCAAATAAAACATTGCACATTCAGAAGAATGTGTGTTATACTTATTTAATTTCCCATGATTATGAGTTGCAGCTGGAGCAGGAGCAGGGTTAGGAACGGGAGGACTAGGAGGAACAGGAGTAGGAGGAGTACCTGGATTGGCACCAGGAGGAGTTGGAGGTGGACAATACTCTGCTGCTGCAGCTGCAAAAGCTGCCAAATATGGTAAACTGAACATTTGTAAAGATCCAAAACACAGTTAAATTCCCGTTTCTCATTGTACTGTAGCTATTATTTCTCATTTTAAGTTTAGATTTTAGGAAACAACATGCTATGTTTGCTTTGATTAGGAGGAGCAGGAGCAGGGTTGGGGGCAGGAGGCCTGGGGAGACTCGGAGCAACATTAGGAGGAGTGCCTGGTTTGGTACCAGGAGGAGTTGGGGGTGGACCATACGCTGCTGCTGCTGCAAAAGCTGCTAAATACGGTCTCTACAAACACATACAGTGCCATGAAAAAGTATTTTTAAATCTGTTTTCAGATTTATTTATTTTTTCATCACTTGTAGTTTTTGATCATCAAAGCATTTTTTTATATCTTACTAAGACATCCCAAATAAATATAAAATGAAGTTTTTAAATGTAGAATTTATCTATTTTATGGGAAAATCCAAACTTTTGCTATGTGATTTTTAGAAAAATTAAATCATGGTTTACCTGTGATGAATCATAATTTTTAGTTCAATTTCACTGACCACCCCCTTGCGTGTTTACTGTCAGATTAGAAATCATCTGTCAGTACCTGTCAGACAAAATTAAATTAAAAAAATATGTTACAAGACCTCAAAAAGAAATGAATTATGCCACCATTCAAATTTAATTCAAGAAAAAATGAGAAACATAGTAATTGCAATCAGTATCAGTCTGGAAAAGGTTACAAAGTCATTTTCAAGGCTCGAAAATCTCCAGCGAACCACGGTCACAGCCATTGTCCATAAATGGAGAAAATTTGTGAGAACAGAGTGAAACCTTTCCAGGAGTGGCCGGCCAACTAAAATTAATTCAAGAGTGCAAAAATGACTCATCAAGAGGCCACAAGAGACTCCAAAACAACATCCAAAGAACTCTAGGCCTTGTTAGCCCCAGTTAACGTCAGTGTTCATGACTCAAATTTAACAGAGAAACTGGTCAAAAGGCAATTGATTGGCGAGTCTCATCTCATATTTTCCAAGAAAAATCTTTGATGTCCAAGACATTGGAGCAAATGTTCTGTGGATTGATGAGACAAAAATTTTCGAAGCTGTGTAACTTGTTTCATCTGGCATAAAAATAATCTCATTAAAAAAAAAAAAAAAAAAAAACACTTAATAGAAAGAACATAATGCCAGCATTGTGATAGTCTGGGGCTGCTTTGTGACTTGTGGACCTGGACCACCTGCTGTGAATAACAGAACAATAAATTCAGCTGTCCAACATATAATATGTCGAGCCATCAGTTCACACCCTCAACCTCATTTGGGTTATTCAGCAGGACAACAACTAGAAACAACAGAAAGAAAAAAATAAGTTTTACTGTAGCGTGGCCTCATCAACATCTGTGCTTAAATCCACTTGAACAGGCATTAATGTTCAAAAACCCTCCAATATGATTGAGTTAAAACTATACTGTGAAGAACGGCAACATATTTCTTCCACAATGATGCAAATAATTCTTCCTCTCATTTTATGTGTGGTAAGTATGCCCAAAAATATAAGAAGTTGCAAATACCTTTTTCATGGTACAGTTTATAATCTTGTTTGTGTTTACAATTTGTCAAAAATGGACAGTACTCACTTTCTGCAAAGATTATCAAATATGGTACAGTCAAAATAAGGAACATACCTATGCTATCAGGAATGCATGGAATTGTTCACCAAAGTTTGAACAATATTCTTAAATCAGTTATAAATGTTGTGTTTTAAAGGAGGAGCGGGTGCAGGTTTGGGTGCAGGAGGACTGGGAGGAACAGGTGGACAAGTACCTGGCTTCGTACCAGGAGTTGGGGGTGGACAGTATTCTCCTGCTGCAAACGCTGCCAAATATGGTACAGTAAATAAATGAAGTCGTATACATACCTTCAAATGTCTGTAGAAGTGTTAGTCTGGTTTTTAAGTTTAAACATTATGCATGAATCAATTTTAATCGTTTTGACTGGAGCAGGAGCAGGGATAGGACCCGGAGGACTGGGAGGTACAGGTGGACAAGTACCTGGTTTTGTTCCCGGAGGAGTTGGAGGTGGACAGTACGCAGCTGCTGCTAAAGCTGCCAAATATGGTAAAGTCAATATATGATGTACTACATGATACAAATCATCAGATGGACGTGGAAATGTTAATCTAGTTTTAAGATAAAATCCAATCCGTTCTATTTGTTGTGGTTTGCAGGAGGGGCAGGCGCTGGGTTAGGAACAGGTGGATTGGGAGGAACAGGTGGGCAAGTACCTGGTTTTGTTCCCGGAGGAGTTGGAGGTGGTCAATACTCTGCTGCTGCAAAAGCTGCCAAATACGGTAAGGGAATAAAACACGGCTTCAGAGAAATCTACACTTTATAGACAATCTGAAATCCATTTCCTTTAATTGTGAATTACAGGGGGAGCCGGAGGAGGGTTCGGAACAGGAGGCCTGGGGGGGGCAGGAGGAGGGTTGGGAACAGGAGTAGGAGGAGTACCTGGTTTGGTACCAGGAGGAGTTGGAGGTGGACAATACAATGCTGCTGCTGCTGCAAAAGCTGCTAAATATGGTACAGGAGATAAAACACAAATTTCATGAAGACATCTAGATACATCATGCACTAAGATGTATCTCATTATACAGAGATTTCAAGTTATTTAGCGACATTTCTCTCCCTTACCTAGTCCCAATAGACTGATTTTCTTGAATGAGATATAATTCGGTCGGATTATTTGCATTGGGGGTTTCAACAGGAGGTGGAGCAGGAGTTGGAGCAGCAGCGGGAGGAGGAGGAGGAATAGGACCAGGAGCAGTTGGAGGTGATCAGTACTCTGGTGCTGCTAAAGATGCAAAATATGCTACATTTGATTCAAGAAGAAAAATCAACATTAAAATTTACATTGCGGTTATCGTTTTATTTTGTGACCTCTCCTAGGCGCCGTTTCCGGAGTAGGTCTTGCCTTGCCGGGAGCGACACCACACACTGGGGTCAGCGGCCTCCCTGATGGTTCTGCTCTTGTACCAGGTGGCCCGGGCGATACCATTGCTGGAAAGCCACGTAAGGCGCAGAGGACAGACACTTATTATCTCACATGAGCTTCTTTGTACATGTTTTCACTCATCTTTTTGTTATTGTTTCTACAGCAAAGGATGCAGGTCCTTCTGGAACTCCTGTTCCAGGTACTGTGAAATTACATTTCCTTCTCATAGACGTATACAGCGATAGCTTGACATATGAGTGTCCCAATTTACAAGTTTCTACAATCAGCCCTGCTAAAAATATATATATAAAATTTTAAAAAATAATAAAAATAGACCAGCATAGGTGCTCACCAGCATATGCTGGGTTTTGTTATGATTTCATGCTGGTCTCGCTGGTGTCTACAGCTACCCGCAGGGCAACAGCAGCCGTACAATTTTGCGACAGTACAGTATTTTATTTATATACTGTACATTCAACACAGTCATCTACTTTAAATCATGTTTTCACACATGCAAAGCACAGCCACCTTGTATCGCTTGCTCTCACAGCTATTTACCACCTTTAGGTTAAAGCCTCCCTGCAGCATTAGCTTTCTAACTTTTCTGGTCAAACCACCTGTGCTCCCTTTCTTTTGGCAGGCCCCACCTCTATTGCCACAAATGGCAAGGCCACAGAGCTCCCACTGCCCAGTAAGACCATCCTTATGCTTGCAATCTTGACTGATTCATCTGTTCATCATCTGCATTGTGCTTGGGCAGGGGTGCTAGTGGAAGGGCTAGAAAGATGGTGTTCCTGCAGAGTTGTAGTAGACCAGGCAGTTACTCGAGCTCAATAATTACTGACAGTCACACCCATTCAGATGCTGAAGTGACATGCAATAAGTGGCTGACACTGTTGGAACACCTGTGCAGGGAAATTAACCAGAGGGTATCAGGGATGGAGGTGATCCAGTGGTTAGCGCGTCAACCTCACAGTGCAGATGTACCGGGTTTGATTCCAGCTCTGGCCTCCCTGTGTGGAGTTTGCATGCCTATGTGGGTTTTCTCCGGGTACTCCGGTTTCCTCCCACATTCCAAAAACATGTATGGCAGGCTGATTGAATGCTCTAAATTGTCCCTAGATGTGAGTGTGTGCACGGATGGTTGTTCCTCTCCGTGTGCCCTGCGATTGGCTGGCAATCGGTTCAGGTGTCCCCCCGCCTACTGCCCGAAGACAGCTGGGATAGGCTCCAGCATGCCCTGCAACCCTTGTAAAGCGAATCAGAAAATGGATGGATGGATGGTATCAGTGATGATCAGAAAGGAAAAGGTCTACGATCGCAAAAATTACAAACTGAAACATAATATCCATCCAACATCCGGTTGACTTTGTTGTTGTGCTGGTCTATTTTAGTAACACTGTATGTTTTGGGTTGTTGTTTTGGGGGTTTTTTTTGTCTGTAAATGCACCTTAATTGTGGTCATATTTAATGCTTGAGTTTAACTCAATTTTTGTCTGTATTTCAGCTGGTACAAAAGGTCAAAGTCCAACCGGTAAGTCTGAAAAGGCTCTCGTTTTTATTATTATCTTTTTTCCCCAATAGGATATAACATAATGCAATGCAGCACAATAAAATACACCACAACAAAACACAACACAATTCCAGTCTGTTCTGTCCTTTTTCGAGTCATGACGTACGGCCCTGTACGTGCATGTTTAGGAGATGCAATACATAATTTCGCCACATGGTAGAGACATAGACCAAAGAAAGCAGCTCTGTCTTCCGTCCGAGTCTAAGTTGACTTAGTTGATCTGATCCTACTGTTGGCAGGTGTTGGTGATGGTGTTGGCACAGCGAGCAAGGCACCAAAACCAATTCCACAAGGTACAAAAGATCCATATATCGATTTTTACATCATGTCTACAAATACATTACATATCAATGTATTCTTTTACATATATCATAACCATGTTTGACAAATATAAACAAGATGCACATATTAAACTCGGAAATGTTGAGCATCTTAATAAAATCAGTACACTTAATTTCTGATGACTGCATTTCATGAAAAAAAAAACTTGAACACAATAATAAATCAGACACACAGACTACAGTAAAATGCTAATTGTAAAATATCTACAGATTAAAGTGACTTGAACACTTCTTACTGGTCTTCTGCTCCACAGGCACTGGAACAGATATTGGTCCAGGCGGAGTAGGTTACCCTTACGGAGGCAAGTTATCCATTTTGTACCTGACTTAAAATGGATCTCATTCATGTTTTAGGATACAGTGACCGACATCCATAACACTCCATTGCCTTCTCGTCACTCCTTACATTCATGTGCAATAGGACGTGTGTATGCTCAGAGCAGGTTCCTGCCATCGAAATAGACACTTTGCATCTCGCTATATCGTTTTGCTGCAGCAGTTCTTATCTACAGTCGACTGTTTGGTGTGACGTAACTAACCATTTTTGTAACACAGTACGTCATGAATACCTATTCTATTATTTTCTATTCTGTAGCTCCTTATGGGGTTGGAACTGGTATTGGAACCGGAACAGGGGCTGCAGTGCTGCCTGGTGCAAAGCCCTTGAAACCTCCCGGTGTGTATAAAATAAATGCAAAACTTATTTTGTATTTTTACAGCATTGTAGAAGGATGTATCTCTATTTCCTGCTTACTTGTCTCCCTTTTCCTCTCATAGTCGTGGGGGGAGCAGGAACTGGAGCAGGAATCCCACTGGGAGCAGGAGGCTATCAAGGTTAGACATCACTTTTACTGTAAACACACACACACACACACACACACACACACACACACACACACACACACACACAGCTTGTACCGTCATTTAAGTTGGGAAGACTTTCAAATATAAAATTTGACATTTATGGACATAATTCTAGTTAGCACAACAAAGCAAGCAAGTCGTTTGTGCCCAAACTATTTGCTAGGTTATTTTCACTTCTATCTTTAAGTTGGGGACAATACAAGGACAGTTAGTTCTGGAAACATCTTTGTTGTGAAATGCGGGAAAACCAATTTTCAAAACAACAAAATTTGCCCAACTTAAAATGTTATGAAAGTTTGTTGCCTTGAAATGTTGAGTTCACCCATTTTTTTTTTTACAGTGTACATTTGTGTTCTAAAACATGAGTTGTTCTGAAGTTCAGCATCAAATCTGATTATATTGTTGCGTGCTTGAGAAACACATAGGCTCAAATGAATTGCACTGATTTGAAAATCTGAACAGGAAAAACTGCCTTCATTGTTCATATGCAACAGACTCAGACATATTAAGTACTTGCCCTGGGATGTCGTTTACCCTGACAGAAAATAATGCCCATTTCAATGTAGGTATGGACCGGGTACGTATGTATGAACATGTGCAAATAAACCTAAAAACAAACAACGTTCTGCCCAGTGACTGAAACGACAGTTGGTCAGGAAGAAGCCATCACTTTGGCATTTCCTGCACAGGGAACTGATAAGTCTTTTTAATGGGTGTGAAGCCATTAGGACGAGGAGTGTACAGTAATTGGCATTGCAGACGTTTGATACGCTTTCTTTTCTGAAGCAAGTTTCCTTTTGAGCAGGTGGTTTGCTGTATCCTTCTGCAGTCGGACTGGGTGGTGCCGGTGGAGGAGCGAAAGCCCCCAAACCAGGTAGCTTTTATACTTGCGTCTTATACCCAAAAGTTTGTTTCTGATTGAAAGGCAGCAAGCACAGGTGTTACATAAGACACTTTTGTATTTCATACTCTTATTGACGTTTTTATTCATTTTTAAATGGGGCAGCTCACAGTTGTGAGATTCAGGGTTTAAATCTCCCCTTGGTGGGCTTGCTCCTTTTGCAACGTCAAAAAAAAGAGAAAAAAAGGGCCGTTGATGCTCACTGAAATGAGCTCACAATGATTCCAGTAATTTACAGTTTTGACAAAGAGCATGGCATCATTTCCCATGGGTCTGTGATGACTGTTGCACCGTGCAAGCTGCACAACATCAAAGTGTGACTCTTTGAAGATATCACCAGGCCCAGGAGACTCCTGACGTAATTTAGACACATAGACCAGAACAAATTCGACTGCGGTTTTTGAGTGAGTTCAGTTGAGGTAACGAGACGATCAATGGATCACAAAAATGTTATTTATGTTCAACAATCCTCTCCCCACAAGGGATTATTCACTCGAACTGTTTTATAATATGAACAGGTTACGGAAATCTTGGCGGCGGCGGTGGTGGTGGTGGATATCAGCCCCAGTCAGGTGAGGACCACCTCAATTTATGGAATGTTGATCCTCCTCCCAATATGACACAGATGTTGTCAACTAGCTGTATGTCACCTGTGCACGTTTACTGTACTGTATGTAGCATGGTGGGATTACAATCCCATCATATGCACGTGCTGAGATACAAATTATCCACTGGGCAGCACAAGCACAAAAAGATCAAGGCCAGAAGTTACTCTGCCATGTGTTTGTTTGTTGGGTAGCTCGTTGATTCGTTAGGGCTGAGTAACAGCCAATTTTGGTGCATATCCAGATAATGGTGCGGTGTCATTTATGTTCCCAATTTTCACTGTTACTGTCTGCATGCATTGGGGTCAACCCGCCGGTTCCGACACATGGAGCTGCAGCGGGAAAATATGCTCTCCTTTTGTAATGCTGTTTCGCACCACCAAATAGGAAGGAAAGTCTACATTATCACTAGCTAGTGTTGGATGAAACACATCATGGATCCTCGTCAAAATGTCAAAGTATATGCGGTATAAGAAGAAAGACCCTTAAATGGTGAATGGGCTCTTTCTTCTTCCCTATCTAAAGGGCCATTCGTATTTGTTGAATCCTGCTCATTACCGAACAAGCAGAAATCAAACCCTAACCTCCTTTATCATGAGGCTAATTTACCATCCATTTTTTTCCTCCCTGCCCGTACACAGGTGGATACGTGCCAGCACCATTGACTCCTCAACAAGGTACCTGACAGCCATTTATGATGATGATAATTATATTATAGCGATATCTTGTCAGCACCTCAGTTATTTTTCCAATTTCCTGTCTGTGTTAAATACCAGATTATCTGAATGAAATAGGAAGTCCATGCAGTGCGTGTGCGTGTGCGTGTGCGTGTGCGTGTGCGTGTGTGTGTGTGTGTGTGTGTGTGTGTGTGTGTGTGTGTGTGTGTGTGTGCGTGTGCGTGTGTGTGCGCGCATGCGCACGCAGGTGGCTTGACACAACCAGTGTGTGAATTTATGATAATCCGCATTTTCCTGAACATTGGAGATTATTGCTGGTGGGATTAGTTGAGGGAGAGCACGTCTGCTTTCTTCGTTTGCTGGATTGATGTTTGACACCGTTGGGGGTATTCGCAACCAACCATAACTTCACTGGTCGGTTGGTGGTGCCAAGGCCTATAATATCATTCTGTATTTTGATTGCTCTCATAAAAATACCTGCCAACTGTTCATCTTGACTGGTGTTCTTTAGCCAGTCATTAGCATGGGGATTTTTCTGTCAGTCTTGCCATCATCAACTTGGCTTACAAAAAAAATCATGATCCAAACTGTTCCCAAGCAACCTAGTGGTGCTGTCAAATCAATTGCATTTCCACGGTTTATTGTTCCTTATTCCAGTATGTTTCTTTTTGCAGCTAAAGCAGCCAAGTACATTGGGAATCCATTGCAAGGCTTTCTGGGTGGTGCAGGAGCAGGAGGAGCCTACAGAGGTAACAGACCTGCATTTCACAAATAACGTCTTGAGTATACATGTGGATATTACATGTGGCATGGCGACCGTGTGGTTAGCACATCCGGCTCTCGGTTCGTCGGAAGTTCAACGTGGCCGTTGTATTTTCTCTCCCTGCCTGTGTGGGGTTTTCCCTGGATAATCAATACACATTCCAAAAACATGAATTTAGGTTAATTGAAGATTCCAAATTATCAAAAGGTGTGAATGTGGGTCTGAATGGTCGTTTATCAATCAGTTGACAGTTTTTCTGAGTTTGGTCATGTGACGTTCGCAATGTGAGTCCGAGGGTACTTTGATGTCAATTTCAGTGGCCAGCAGAGGGCAATAGAATGTCAAAATGGCAGCCCCTTGAGATGGATTACAATGGGTGGATCAATCAGAATCATTCTTATTCCACCAACGCATCTTAATCATGGAAAAAAAAAGTTTATTTGTTTAAAATCTGAAAAGGTGAATAACTCCATATCCTATACTGCGACAAAAATGATGTTGTGTCGGTAATGCTAACATGTCGCTAATTGCGCGCTGATTGTTTCCGACAGGCGGAGCAGCAGCCGCACCGTGTCAGGGCAAATACTGTGGCAGGAGGAAGTAAATCCGTTCCTGAGGTGTGACGTGGCCTGAAGAAAAACATGGTGCTACTGCATGAACTAGAATGTACATTTTAAAACACAAATGTTTTTAATGACTTGACTTCAATGTCTGCTCTTATGCAAACCCACCGACCAAGAGTTGTGTACTTTTTTTTTTCCTCATGTGACATGTATTGCGGACAGTGCCTTCAGTCGTAAATGTGTGAACGTCAGTGCGCTCTTAGACCCCCCCCCCCCTCCCCTTTATGTAGCCGTCTACTTCAAATACTGTATAATGTGCGTCAGCCCGTGCTCATACCGATACAGACTTGTAGAACCGTGTGTGGTTCATGTGGCTCGGACATCTGGGGACAGAGCGTAAGACTGCTTGAAAAGGTTGCCTGCCAATGTGACCTGTGCAGGATGTTCCAGCGCACCCTTTTCAATCTTGAACCAATCAAGCTGAAATGTTGCAGCACACCACCTCTGTAACTCATGAGAAGGCGGCTTTTGGTGGCCAAATCGCAACATCGTCTCCGGGCCCTCCTTCCTCACTGCTATTTTTAGCCCCATTGGTTATAAAGTAGTGGGAAATGGGACTCCAGCCAGCCCATCTGTTCTCATTTGCCCTTTTTTTTCCTGATTTTATTTGCCCGAGCATTTTTAATTTCGACAAATGCTTTATTGAGATCAGTCTCTAAAATGGAGTTGCCTTAAACTTTTATTCTTCCAGTGTATTTCTGGAAAGTTTGCATTTTTGCGCGTGATGCTTTTTCCTCAAGTGTCATTTCAGGAGTTATTTACAGTTATGTAATAATGTGCATTCAAGCTTATAACTCATATCCTATTATTACAATTGTGTGAACATGCAGTCAGACCAAGCCTTGATTCATGAATCGTAGTACAGAATAACACTTTTGTTTAATGGGTGCATCCGTGCCCCATTGTTCATTTACTTGAGCTGCTTTAGAGGAAAAAAAAAAAAAGAGGAAAAAGCTTAAATGATCAAAGGTTCATGGGTGCTGTTGCTGTTCTTTCTGTAATTGTGTACTGTATTTTGTACTAATATGAAAGTTGCTGGCATTGGTTCATCCACTCGGAGCACTTTGAGCCTCACTGGGGCAGATGTGCCGTGGGATACACTACATCTTTATTTAAAACTATTTCCAAAAGGAGGAACATTGTGGTTTTGCACTTTTTAAAAAAAAAAGAATGTTTCCACACACACGTGCACAGACTCACATGAGTTAATATATCCTGCCGTTGTATTAGCATCATCAAATAACAAAAATAAAATGTGTTTAAAAACTACAAAAACATGTCCTGTTTCAATTACTGATGTTGCATAAAATACATGAACCATTAGTTGGCAACTTTTTGGGGAGTCAAAAAAATTACGATGTCCCTTTGCCTCATCTGGGTAACTACTACTTTTTGCGGCATATGGAAAAAAATGAAGCACTGAGTCATGATGCACACGTTACATACGCAAGTGCAAGTAAATATCATGAAAGCATTTTCAGTCATGGAGGAAGCACTTCATGCATTGCACTAAAACCCAGAGGCCATAAATGTCATCCTTTGGCATAGCTTTCATGTTCAGAAACAAGGAGGAGAAAGTAAAAAAAAAATTAATAATGGGACCACTTGTTCTCTATATAGTCTTGACAAATAATATATGAATACAATTATTGGTTAGTCATACAAATACTCTGTTATACAAACTATACAATAATAGCATCCTGTTTGAAAGCTCACCATCATCCCTTATACATATACAGTACATACAGTGTATGAAGAAACAAACATTTCAGCAAGACAGCCTTCAGTAAGACCAATTCAGTATAATGTCGAGCATCTCAGTATTTTATGAGAGCTATTTATTGTGTTATGTAGGAGAGGAGAGAGGATTTCAGTATGTTATATGATGAACACTTTAGAGGACATTTCATCATAATGTGTGCCAGCATGCCAGTCCATTTCTGGTGACTACTTCAGCTTGATGTGTGAGATGATTTTAGGATTTTAGTCAGAAGTGTGAGGATTTTAATTGCATGTGTGGGAGCGTATCAGTTTCCCCTCCATTTTCTTGAGCGTTGTGCTGGCGTTTCAGTTGTGCAATCGTGAAAAGAAGACATCTTGACATAATCTATTTTAACATTGCCTCATAAATTGTAGGAATGCGTATGTTTAACCACTGTTTCGATTGACCAGTTGGTACGAAGTTTAAATATTAAACCCACAATATGTTCCCAGTAGTCGGATCCCGACTTTCCACCCACCAGTGCCTCCCTGTAAGAAGGAAGGGGAGGGCCCAATCACGTTCGACCAATCGGCGTCGTCCTGTGGTCGGCCGAGCAACCTCATTGGTTTGCTGCCCTCTTGAATGAAGCCCCGCAGAGGCTCAGACCCGAAGCGGGCAGCAGGAAGAAAAAAAAACGAGCCCACCGCTGCCAACACACAGCCGGCCCGAGGTGGTTGGGCATCGGTTATTCGTCGAACAGTCTCCTGGCTCTCTGTCGGAGAGTGAATGCGGTTGATGCTGTTCTGCTGCACCTGGAAGGACGAACGCATGGGAGAGGAGGAAGGTAAGGAAATAAAGTCAAAGGGGGGTTTAGAATGTTTACCCTAGTGCACCGGCCGGGCGGGATTCGCTCTAACGTTGAGATGCTGGTGGGCAAAAGATTTCTCCTCTGTAGTTTGTTTTTCTTCTGATTTGTGTTGTATTTACAAAGAGTGTCAGGCTGCACGTCCAGATGGTTGTCTAAATGAGGCCATGCTGCCTTCTTCGTCATGCTTGCGTGCAAGTGTTCAGCTCCAGGTCATGCACACTCATCTTCTAGAGTACATTTGACAAGCATATTCTTCTTGTCACTGTGCTGACTACATGACTTGCTTCCAAAAGTGCTGCTATTTCTTATATACGTTTTTCACACTTAAATATTTCACAACTCAAATGTTAACATCTTACGAAGACAACTCAAGTAAAAATGCAATGCATTTTTCGAATTGAACATTTTATTTAGTAAGTGTACAAAAAGAAGAAAAAAAGTCCAAATCTATCTGGCCCTATTTGAAAAAGTGCCCCTGAATCTATGACCTTTTTGTGCCACCTTTGGTAGCAGTAACTGAAGCATTTGCGATATAACTGCTGATGAGTCTTTTGCATCCACGTAGAGGAATTTTGCTCCACACTTCTTCGCAGAATTGTTCGAACTAAGCCATATTGGAGGGATTTCGAGCATTTACTGCTTGTCATACCATAGCCCCTCGATTGGGTTTAAGTCTGAACTTTGATTTAGACACTCGAAAAACGTTTCGTGGATGTGATGACTCAGGTAATGTTTCAGTGCGCTATTTTCTGTTGTGTCTTTGTTTGTCTTTCAGCTGAGCTATTAGAGTGGTTGTTGCAGACACCAGAGTTTGCAAGAATGAGCAAGTGAGGTGCTCTATAATAAAGAGACAAGGTGATAAATATGAATACATGAATAGCTGAAGTGGAAGGAGAGACATTAGTGGCCATCTTCGGCACTGTAGGGTCCAGCAGTAATTACTCTGTTGTTTGTTTCTGTACTAGTGATACTACATTTTTAAAAGTTTACACTCAGTAATAATTACTATATTGTTTTATTAGCACTCTGTAGTCATTACTGTGTTGTTACAAGTGCCCGGTGCTCCTGTTGAATTCATTCCAAGTGTGTTGTTATGCCATGTAAAGCTTAAGACTCTTATGGCCCGCCTATCCATTACCAAGCATATTGACTGATAGAGATACAGTACGCTAACATCTCTTACTCAGCCTCTCAATGCATTTATGTCTTCATGGCCTCAGATGTAAAAGGGTGCGTGATGTGCGTTGAGAAAGATTCACTTTAAAAGCTGGCCCAAGTGAGCTGTGATGCCTTGCTATCTGTCACTCCTACTCCTGCCTCTTCCTCCTGAAGGTTTTCTTCATGAATAAGCGTTCCTAACGCAGCTAATGTGGTTCTTTGGGGTCAATAGTCAACTACTTTTTGAAATGACAGAATGCTAATGCTCTCCGTTGATTGACAAAATTAGAAAGATATGAATCCGAACGCTGTTTATCTTTGCAGTTGTTGTTTGCAATGTAGTCGTGTCTGACCGCACGGCGTCGGACTTACTCCGCTTCTACTGTTTCAATCTGGTTGCAGCTGGAGGAAGTTTGCCCGTGTGTGCAGGGTGCAAACAAAGGATCTACGATGAGCAGTATCTTCAGGCTCTCAACACTGACTGGCACACCGTCTGCTTCAGGTACACTGCATGGACCGTATTCAGCTGTGCAGTCCATTCGGCTACACTGCTTTGGTGTGTACTCAATATTGATATTGTAAGTGCACTTTAGCAGTGATTCTCAAAGTCTCGCTAATGGTACGTGGATTCTCCAATGCACAGGTGTCCAAGCCTGGTCCTCGAGGGCCGATTTCCTGCATGCTTTCCGTAGTTCCAAACTGAAACACACCCGATTCAAATGATCAGCTGATCAGCAAGCTCCGCAGGGGCCGGATAACGATGCTGATGATTTGAATCAGGTTTGTTGCAGTAGACAGACATGGGAAACATGCAGCATAGCGGCCCTCGAGGATCGCAGTTTGACACCTGGGCTCAAGTGGTACCTGAAAGAATCATTGTCCCCAATACAGTTCAGTTGTGTTTAACTTTTAACTTTCATACATTGGTATTTCATCTTTAAAGAAGTGTTTGTTTTGAAACCATGTTTATAGTTCAATATTAAATGTAAGTGCCGTTGTTTTTCATCTATTTAAGCGGCATTCGAACTACGCATTATGTTATAATGGTTTACAATAATACTACATAGGAATACAACCTATGTCTTGTTTTGAGGAACACGAAGGCCTTCTATGTTCCCACATTTGATTGTTAGTCATGATTGTGGTACATGGGGAGCTACTGTAAATGGAATTTTTCTAAAAAGTTTGAGAACCACTGCACGATCACTATCCCATTTCAGTTTCTTGGATTTTCTTGCATACATGTGTTGAACTTGAAAGATTTATTATTTTGAAAAGACAAATAGGATTATGCATTTCCCCAAAGCACTTTAGGATGTCTCTGCCACTCACATAGTGAGCTAATGGCCAGTCCGGCAAGGTGCCCAAGTGTGCTCACAAGGAGCCATTTTGAGACTCGGATCGTGGCGGATGCTGTCGGGAACTTGTACAGTACGTGCTGAGCACATGGAGCACATGTGCACGGGTGGGTGGTGTTAAGTGCATGTGTGACTTTGTGTGTAAAAAGCTATTCACGCTTTCTGAACCGTGGAATATGCACATAGAAATACACATGATTCCATTCTTTAAGGCCGGAGTAGAGAAATGCATAAATCATTCAGGTGATACCCTGATTTATGAGTTTAATTCATCCTGTAGCTAAACTCCTAAGTCAATTTACTTGTATATCAAATCAGTATTCCCCATTAAAATGAATAGAAATGTCATTATGCCATTCCGGCTTCCAACAACTACCACACTACACTTTGTGACGTGTTTTTAATTTAGAGAATATAGGCTGCGTTGCAAAAGAATATAATAAACAACAACAAAGCCCTTCACTTGAAAACTTGTAAGGGGCTCTTGCACGTCAAGGTTGTAGTTTATATTGCTTTCCCAGCTTCTGTTCAGCTTTGGCCTCCCACGCTACTTTCCCTTCTCCTTTCACACTGAGTTCAACTGAGACGCTCAGCAAATTGACTCTCGCTTTGTGGAAAACTCAGCACTCAGTACGTCACTAGTGATTTCCATCGGCGTGGTGGTCTGAATGGGAAATACGAGGAGGATATCTGGACACGTGGCAGCAAATCTTTTGTGCCTGCGCGGCGTGTGTATGTTTGTGTGTGTGTGTGTGTGTGTGTGTGTGTGTGTGTGTGTGTGTGTGTGTGTGTGTGTGTGTGTGTGTGTGTGTGTGTGTGTGTGTGTGTGTGTGTGTGTGTGTGTGTGTGTGTGTGTGTGTGTGTGTGTGTGTGTGTGTGTGTGTGTGTGTGTGTGTGTGTGTGTGTGTGTGTGTGTGTGTGTGTGTGTGTGTGTGTGTGTGTGTGTGTGTGTGTGTGTGTGTGTGTGTGTGTGTGTGTGTGTGTGTGTGTGTGTGTTCACAATGATACAATGATGCTCATTAATGGTGCTCTGCACCGCTTTGTGTCCCTTTAAAGCAGGCGTGTGTCACCTATTCAGCCCTGAGTGTTGTCAGCTCCTTCACAATCATTTGCGGTGTCTTGTATCACTCATGAGCATCCTTCCACTCTGCTCTAATAAATATCAACAAATGGAATGAATTAATTCGGTAAAAGCGAGAAGTGCGCTCATCATGGGCAAGAATGTCATTAATTTGGTGTTTTTAAGGATTTATGTATAATCTTACACTGTCATTTTTTTTGTCAGAGGAGTAATGACTCTTTGTGGCACAGTGGTCGACTGGTTAGCATGTCAGCCTCACAGTGCAAAGGCGCAGGGTTTGATTCCGGCCCTGGCCTTCCTGTGTGGAGTTTGCATGTTCCCTGTGTGGGTTTTCTCCAGGTAGGTCTTTCAAAAGGGGATTTTTTTCATTTGGAAATACGTTTTACAGATAAGTGAGATCGACTACGTTAAAAATGTATTTCGCTTTGGTGATTTTTTTTTTTTTTTTTTTTTTACTGATTTTCAGTGTCGTCAGTACATAGTTTTACCACCAGAGGGCACACTGCTACTCCCCATTTGGAACACAGCAGGCAGGTCAGCACAGTGGCATACTCCTGTACAAACGTTAAGTGCAAAAAAATTGGGCATTCTCTACATCTTCGAGCCAGAAATGTTTGAAAAAAACAACACTTCTTAAAAAAGGACGACCAATAAGGTTTTAATTGAAGGAGCAATTTTCCAGTATGTATTTTGAAAAACTATTTGGTTGTGGTGCAGTACTTTAATGCGTCATACTGAGACGTGTTTCTAATCGGCTCTTTATTCGACTTCCATTCGGTGAGAGCATGTGCTCCATGCTGCAGTGATACTGCATTAAAGTGCAGTAGCGTCTGGCTGCAGTAAAACTAACTCAGCTTGACACTCGTGACTTTGACAGTCATCCCAAAGGACTGCAAAAGCTTGTGCTTGGCACTTTTCTCCTCGCCCGCGTGGTTACGGACTGTGCAGGGGGGTGGAATGTGTGTCTTCTGGATCATAAAAGCAAGTCCCGCTTTGAGACTGGCACATTTCTGACTCCATCAGAAAATGTCCAAAAATGATGTTGCCATGGTAACAGTGAGAATCGCCTCAGCAAGTGAGATCAGAAAAGGCTGCAGTGACTCAGCTGCTTCTGCTTGCAAACCAACTCTGCCAGGCAACGCAAGCTGCAGTACATGAACACAAACTGAGTGAAGAAAATGTGACAATGAAACCGCTAAGTGGCTTGCGCACTGAGCTCTTGGTGCGACGAAACTCTCGGCTTCTGTCAGTATTGGCTGTGAAAAGCGAATGTCACTAAACTGATGTCGTTTTCTAGATTGTTGTAGTTTTTTCACTTTTGCTGAGCTAACTGTGCTGCCCTCATGCAGCTTGATGTGAGCTAGATATCATATGTTAAGAGTTCCTCACAGCTTTCTTCCTCAACCATTTGCTATCTTTTGCCTCCACACATCCGAATTTACTTTTGCATGCAACATGATACTTGTCCTGTTTTTTTAAAAATTGGAGATCATGTATGGGGGGAAATAACTTATAAATATGTCACAGATTCCACAAGTAGCAGATTCCAAAGGTGCAGGCTGAAATCTGTAATAAGGTTCAATACCTGTGAGGCTAATTGACTTGTCTATTTCAACAGCTTGGTGATGGCATACCAACCGCATGACTGAACATATAAAATTAGCTTTTACTGTCTCTACGGGTAAAAAAAAAAAGTGGACATATAGTGCTTTTCAAAGTCCTTAAAGCGCTTTTTCATACAGACCCTGGGCTGCCACTTTTGTAATTAAAAGCCACTTGCCTGGTTCAACCCTCACCCCGGCTTCATCTCTTGTCATTTTTAGCCTGATCCCCGCAATCAAGGTGAACTGTGGCTCATTTAGGACCGCCCCCTCAAAACAGGCTGATTTCACAGGACTGAATTATTTTTTTTCAAATCTAAAATTCTAAAAAATTAAACATGTTACTGATGTGATTTTAGTGTGTTTATAGGAGTATTGGCCAAAAATGTGTTTCACTGGTTGACCCCCCCCCCCCCATGATGTCAATTGCATTCCCAAAGGATAGACCAACAACAGGAAGTAGTTGAGGCTAAAAAGACAGCTGCACTGTGGGAGGAAACAAAGGAAGGGAGAAGGGGAGTAGAGAGAGTCACTGATGACAGTCACTGCCGGGCTGTGAGGCAAGTGACGCTTTGCGAGTTCAGCATCAACGCAGCGGACATGAGTGTGGCTTTTAAGTATCAAAACGACACCTTCAATCCTGTGGGGGAAATGTCAGTCAAGAATCAGCACAGCAAGAGACGGCTTCAGCACACCAAGTAAGTTGAATGGTTGAAGTGATGTGCCGGATTCGACTTTCACATTTGATGAGCTGTGAAGTGTAATTCCTGATGAGCTCTGTCTACTTATGTCCTTTTGCACTTGATTCTATCATTTAAGGAACATTAACAGCAGTCCATTAATGTATGTTAGTCTATTAATTCAGATTTGTATCTGGATAATAAGGAAATATATCAAATAAATGGAGGATTTTCTCAATTCCTTCAGTCCAAGACCCAAAAACGACTTCATAGGACTCTTAATTTAAAAAAAAAAAAATCATTACTTTGGCATAAAGTACATTTAAAAACGGACTTGAAAAGATTAAAACAAACATGGCCGAGCCATTCATTTCTCTCTCTCTTGAGTGGAAGTTTTCTAACTGCAAAGTGAGGACCAAGTTCATAATATTGTGCATGTACCTCAAAGGTAAAACATTAATGTTACCTTAGATCTGCTAGTTGTAATATAAATGTTCATTTTTATATACAGGATACAAACAGAAGCAATTCAAATTGTCCATCAACTTGAATGGCGGATGACAATTACTCAAACAGACAATAATCTTACAACGGGAATTAAGATACAAGACAAATATGAATCACTATAGGAGATGCAGCAAGGCACAAAGTTTTTTTTATTATTATTAATTTCTTCATGAAATCTACCATATTCCAAAGATTGATCTGTGGTGACCTGTTAGTCAGGATGCTTTTGACTTTGTTGTTTCAATTCCCTCTATGGGTTTATATGCAAGTAATTTTCACTGATATGAGTGTGATGGTTAGGGAATACTTGCTTCAAAGTGTAAAATAAATTGACTGAAGAATCTTCAAAGTGTGGCTTTCTTTCAGATGGATGTCACTTCTGAAATGTGTCATTGTGAAGAGCACATTGGCAACTCACTTCCTAAATTTAGGCTCGACTCTTTACCACTTCCAACTTCTGGCTGGATGCAAATATACAACATGGTTATTGACTTCCTCTTGTCTATCACAAGTATCAAAGCTCATTTAATAATAATTCTACAATATTTCATGATTAAGTTAAGATTAGTCTGAGAGTCCGTAGGATTTTTCATAAACAATCTCCATGACCAAAATACTGGCCTCTCATTTGTCTGTTGCCGTTGAGTATTGTAGCGTAATGTGTAATAATCACATATATACGCGGCATTTGTCATTTTTCTCAGAGCAAATATAATATATGCTTGTAAGTACAGTACTGTTATATTGTCTGTCCGTATGTGGTGCTGCACCATTTGTGTTCAAATGGCTGTTGCTAATAGGGTTATACACAGGGGTGCACATAAGCATTCGTAAATGTACCAGATTCAAGCCAGCTGGACACTGAAAGAAATGCAAGTTGAACGTGCTTTACAATACAAAACAATACCGTACATCTTTATTGATATGGTGCTTTCACAACAGCTGCAGCAGTAACAAAGCGCTTTACAAAACGGTTACCATAAAATAACAAAATACGGTAATATAACACAACATAACATAAGACATGGACAGTCATGCAATGATAACCACTATTCCTGCATACACCTTGTTGTTTGAAGCAGTCTTTCATTTACTTCACCTTCCGAATGAGAATGTGATGCTCAGCTATTTTTTTTCTATTGTCTAAAGAACAAATGAACACAGGTTATTTGCAACAGTTTCTTCCAAGCTTGTGTGTAGTTGACTACCCCTTTTCACCTAATAGCCTTTATTGTAAATATTGAATAGCAACAACATACTGTATAGTGTTTAGGATTCTTCATTCTGCCATTGACAAACAAGCCTGACGGTGACTTTTTCTCCTAAATGCTGATGACCAGACACTCCTCTGTCTCCCTGGAATCTCGCTGAACCACAATCAGCTTCCAGAGCTTTCTGTTATTCTGTTATTGTTCCCCAGCCAGTGAAACAAGTGAGAAGTTCCCAGATTGAGCTCGCAGCTTAACTCTCACAAAGCAAAACGCTGCCGTCCACAGTCTTTACTCACAGGCTCCCCAGACTCCTGTTTACCAGCTGAATAGTACAGCCAGACATTGTCACCCCAAAGCATCTGTTCGTTTCCCAGCGTAAAAGCAGTGCTGTTTAAAATGCATTGCAACATTTGAACATTTACTTCAAATCGAGTAAATGTTCAACCATGAACACAGATTTTCCCTCAATATTGCCAAGGTCACAGTTGTCCTATAACCAAAGGGATATCCTGGTTTAGAGCTGCCCTGTAGAGAGAAGGTGGAAGGTCAACATGGTGTGCTAATGTCTGTTCTCACACAGAAGGGTGACATCATTGCTGTGGCATTCCTGGTTACCATGGAGAGAAAAAAGATGAGGTTCAAAAAGGGGGCACAGTGTTTTGGGACGGATCCTTGGGCTTGTTGTGAGAGCTGAGCGACATTAAAACCTGAATTCATTGGGTAAAATGATGTCCCGTTGGGAGTATTATTGTCTGTGTTAAGGAATCCTGCTGGTATTTTCCTTTATGCAAATGTGAACGTTTTGGCACGGATGCCGTAATGCCCCCCATTTGCATGATCCTATGGGCGGGAACAAAGATGTCTTCCCCAGGCTGTGTGTGTGTGTGTGCGCGCGCGTGCGGGCATGCGTCTTTGTCAGTGGGATTTCAGCTTTAGGAAAAAAAAAAAGTCGCTCAATACTAAACTCTCCGCCGCAGACACATTTAGCTTCATCACCATCAGTCAGATAAGTTGTAAAAAGCCTTGGTAATGTTATGTTGTCTTGTTTTCGCTCTTGTCCTTGACATATTGATCAGATCTCAGCAGCACTCCTGCATGCCTTGCAGATCGAGGTGATGGACGTCCCTCTGAGCTTTATGGATGATGGAAGCTTTAATAATTCACGAGCAGCTACATATCTGTGTGTGCGGTTGTTTGTGCATGTCTTCGTGATGCATTCTTTCCCAACCTTTATTTTGCCAAGGCACATCTTTTACATTAGAAAAAAAGATTTAAACATGTCTCAATGAGGGAATACACGTTCATGATGTGCCTTCTTCCATTTAGTGAACGTTCTCCTCCTGCCATCACGCATCACTGGCACAGATACATGAACTAAGAAACATTATTTGTTGTAAAAAAAAAAAAAAAAAATCAGACGAATAATTGCATTGGATAATTTCCCACCGCATATCTGATGACCTCTCACAGCACACTGGCTGGGAATCTCTGCTGTAGGTCCAAAAACATTCTGTGACACACATTGAAGAAACGTTATTTTTTTTACGATCTGCTCAAATTAGGAAGGTGCAGGATGTTAACTGAGTCTGAAGTCAAGGGCGTGGGTATGTGTGTGGGTGTGCGTCCTCGTAAATGTTTCAGGTTTCCTTTGTCAGCTGATGGTGATCCTTGGCTCACATGAAACAGGTCCATTTGGTTCCATCCACTTCCTGCGCCGGTGTCAATGTGCACGTCGTATAATGGCCCAGGGCAACACCTGTACACACAAATTGCTTCAGCTTTAGCTTCCTCATGACACTTGCCATATGTCAAATAGCCAAAAAAACATTGTATGAATGCCGGGAAACACTAAATCCTATTTTGATTTGCCACATAAATGTGAATAATACACTTCGTGCATACGGAATGTTCTTTTGTATTGTTATTGCACCTTTATGTCATCCAGCTTTGTTCATTTCAAAACACTGATTCAGCACGCGTTCATTGCCTACAGCACATTGCTCTCATCCAACCGTCAACGCCTCCTATGAACACGGACAAATGAATCATGTTCACTTTTGACCGGCGTCTGGCCCCCCACATAATTAATAGGATGCACAGATGTTCCAAACTATATTACATCCTGAAACTGTCTCATAACATGACCTCAGGGGTCTGATAAATATGAATGAATGAACAGGCCGATAATGAGCATGTGGAGGGCATTATCCATCCATCCATCCATCCATCCATTTTCTGATCCGCTTTATCCTCACAAGGGTCGCGGGACATGCTGGATCCTATTCCAGCTGTTTTCAAGCAGTAGGCGGGGGACACCCTGAACAGGTTGCCAGCCAATCGCAGGGCACACAGAGACGAACAACAATCCGCACTCACAATCACACCTGGGGACAATTTTGAGTGTTCGCTCAGCCTGCCATGCAATTTTTGGGGGAATGTGGGAGGAAACCGGAGTACCCGGAGAAAAGCCACGCAGGCCCGGGGAGAACATGCAAACTCCACACAGGGAGGCCGGAGCAGGAATTGAACTGCACTGTGAGGTTGACGCGCTAAGGTGGACATTTTGTCTTCAGAAATTATTTTAACTAGTTTAGAGTTCAAGGAAGATATGTCATTAAAATCTTCTAATAACCACTTTGTGGTATAAAAGTAAAGCAAGGCAGGGCGGTTTTATTGTATTTTTCAGACCATGAGGCGTACTGAAAATCACAAAATGTTGTCAAAAATTCACAGTGTGCCTTGTAATGCATTGCGCCAAATGAATGGATGAATGTCGGCTCTCTTGGTTTGTCGTCTTTTATTCAAATTCCTTCCTCTTACATTTGCATGGTTATTCTCATTTCATCGCTAGCAGCCATCTGTATATTTTCTTCACACCGGAACCCGGACTACTTCCTGCTACTGTGTCGAAGAAACATGGGTAATGTAGTCCCACATGAGCTCTTTCTGGCGGGACATTTCCAGTAACTCAATGTGGGACAATATCAAGACTCTCTGTGGGACCAAGAGGTCAACAGAACGTTAAAATCCTTCCTATTTACTTTCACATTCATGTTTGCGTTTTCATTCTCAGAAGTCCTTCCTGCTTTCGTTTCATCGATCTAGTGGCATATTTCCAATGTTACAATATACTGGGTTTCCCCCAGAAACGTTACCGAAGCCTGGTGGTTGAGAAGCTGACCAGCTTCATAATGGATCTTTCATTTTAGTCAGTGTTCTGTATTTACCTTATTTTTTGGTAGGCCTTTCACAATAATTTTTTTTTTTTTCTGGACGATATACAGCATTTACCAAGAAACTATCGTGCTAAAGGATAGTATTGTTTATACCTGTGATCTTTGAGCAAAAGTAATTAAAAATTATCTTTCAGTTCTCAAGGACACCGAACGTTTGCATAGAAATGAACAAAAGATAGCGGATAAATAAATATAAATAATTCATGTTCAAATTGATCAACTTCATTGTTTTTAGCAAATAATCATTATCTTTGAATTTTTTTGGGCTCACTGAAAGACAGACATGTTTTGATTACGAAATCGCGTTCTCAGGGTCCGAAAAGAACAACTGTCATATCCAAGTCAGGCCGAGAAGCAGTAGTTGAGTGCAGACAAAAATTGCAGCCTTTTACTTTGGACCAAACAATTTCACTCCAGTGAGCATAAGGAGTAAAAGGAAATGGGAAAAGGAATTTATTGCTCTGTCAGACACTTAAGTTAATTCCATTGAGGATTTCAGTAGGTGGGAGGCGACAGTTTTAGATTTACAGACTTGACTCCTCCATTTCTATCCCCACCGCTTGTGCCTGTTTTCAGGCCCCTGTGTGTCTCAAATCTGATTCCTTTTTCATTTTTCTCTGGTCATTAATTACTCCTTATGATACTTGCTTGTCTGTCACGAGTCATGTGCAATGAGTTTTAAAAAAAAAAAAAAATCACCCGAGCTCATACTGATTTTCACATTAGGTACATGTGCCGATGTGTGCACATGCCTAAAATCAAGACTCACTGGGTATGTCATGTTGATAATCCTCTTATGGTCTGTGCAACTGCAAATGCAGTCACGCAAAAAAATGCCCAAATGTGAGCTTTGGGATCCCTGCATAAATTACCGCAATACTGACTGTAATGACCCCCCCC
>NW_017805820.1:420150-427330 GCF_001891065.2 Hippocampus comes
CCCCCCCCCACCACCACCACCACCAACTAGTGAAATATTTGATCATATCCTGTATTGAGATTCATATCTTGAGGGCATCAAATTCTGGTTGCCACGAGTGCATTCACTAATATATTTCATTCTGCCACTCCCAGATACGTAGTTTTGTATGCAAAATGAATACAATCACAGCCGTGAACCACCTAGGTGTGAATTTGTCTCAGCACAGGTTTGTAAGGGTGTACCAGTATGTGTCTCAAGGGAAGTTACTGAAGGGTGCAGGGCAAGGGCAATAATGTAGCTGCTGTTTGGATGCTGCTGACATCTTAAAGCCTTGACCCACTTCCAAGTCTCCTCCCATCGAAGCGTGCTGCATACTGAAGTCACTCTCTCAAATGCGCCGCGAAGCATTGCATGCAGATGCTCAAGAGAGAGGGCGTGCCAGCGATGAATAAATTGTGTCTCCGGGCACTGCAAAGTGAGTGCAAATCAGCAGGGCTGGCCAGCGGACGACCTTAACCAAAGTCAAAGCAGGAAAATTGCTGCACCTGCAAAGTTTATCAACACTTGCACTGGTTTACAGCTGTACACAGGAGGAACCAAGCTGAAGAATGCCAGTAAACTGAGGAATGTGACCATGTGTGTTTAAAGCTGGGGAGTGGATGTTCAGACGGACACTTGATAGGAAAGAAGTGGAGGAGATGGGCACTCACTTAGTCACAGCTGGTAGACACACAGATTTAGACGGATTACAAAAAAAGAAAACACTTTTTTTTCACATGCACGCATTAGTGTATCATACAAAATGAGGATTAGCACACTTTTCACTTTTGGGCAGAGTAAATACTCCGATCTGAGAGTATTTTAAGGCAATGTCATCCCACATGCTTTGAATGCATATTAAAACATATTAAAATGTTAAAACTTGTAGGCTAACAGAATTAGCATTGATCAGGAGTACCCAACCAGTTGATCGCGGCCTACAAGTAGACAGCACAATGATCATAAGTGTGTGTGTGTGCGTGCGTGCGTGCGTGTGTGTGTATGTGTGTCTTTTTTTTTTTGTTGTGCATTCTCTTTCAAAGCGAGTTTTATCTGCTATGCAACAATGGCAATAGCACAAAAAAAGGGGAATCGAGCGCAGCATTTCAAAACGGTACAAGGAAGCTACTATAAGGATGTTGTAGAATTTGAGCATTTTGGTTACGTAAATCCCTGAACTCACGTGACCTTGTTATGGACGAAACGTCGCATTGCAGATATTTGGGGGGGAATCACATGTAGGTCACCTGTAGGTCCACAAAGTAAGATAAGAAAACCTTTATTTGTCTCACAATGGCGAAATTCCCAATTTACAGCAGCAAAAATATGAAAGGGAGAAGTCGAAGAACAAGCAGTATATAATATAATATAATATAATATAATATAATATAATATAATATAATATAATGTAAAAGTAGGAAGCATTGCCCAAAATGTGGGTTGGAGCTTTAATCCTAGATTCGTTCTTGAAGATTTCCTATCACTTGAAGGGTCTATCCAAACCCCCAAAACAACCTATTTGTCTTACACCCTTCCAAAAAAAACTCTGGCGTAGTTCAATCGGGCCTGTAATGGATTCCCCATTCCAAAGCACATTTTTCCACTTCTCCAGAGTGTACCTGGGACATGTTTTACACGATGTCTGACTCTTGACATTGGGCTTGGTGATGTAGCTGTGCAGCCCATGCCCGCCACGACCCCGCTCAGGTTAAATTAATAATAAGAGAGGGCTGGAATTCTGAAAATTTTAGTGAACAAATTGTTGGCATTCAGCAACCCAGCGGGGTAAAATTCATTCATTCATACATTTTCCGAACCGCTTGATCCTCACTAGGGTCGCGGGGGGTGCTGGAGCCTATACCAGCCGTCTTCGGGCAGTAGGAGGGGGCCCCTCAGGTTAAATTAATAATAAGAGAGGGCTGGAATTCTGAAAATTTTAGTGAACAAATTGTTGGCATTCAGCAACCCAGCGGGGTAAAATTGAAATGACCAATACTATGGACAACTAGGCTTTCGTTCAAATAAATGCAAGGCGCTTTCTAGTATCAACGTAACGTTGGACAGGATGGCGCTCGAGTCGTTATGATGTTGCGGATGACAGCATTGCCTTTGTCTTTGAAAAACAGTCACACAAACACACAAACAGACACACAAGGGCACAAAGGCCCAGTCATAGCTGTATGTTTTTTTTATGTGATCTCATATGTCTCGTCCTGCCCACCTCATTAGTGGTGCTTGTGATAGACCTTACAAAGGTGCTCATTATCACCACCGGGACTACCTTTTGGGTTTGCGTAAAATGTAAAGGTCACGGACACCCAAACAACAGATTCGTTTGGCTTTCACCCCGCCGGTGTTTTTGATTCAGATGTTGAAAAGTGATGCAGTGAGGCAAGTTTTCAGTCAGATAATTGTTTAGCTAGAACCATCCGGTCATTCTATCATGTAAATGTTCGTATCCGAGAAAGTAAGTAACCGATTCTTTGTTCAAAACGACATCGAGTGGTCATCCTTCTTTGAAAACGATGTTTTGAGAGAGTGTTGCATATCACATAAGAACAAAAATGGGAAGGTACACTAATTATGACACAAAGGTTGATGTGTTCCTTTTTGTATTTCCTTTGTTAGATGCTGTGAGTGCAGCAGCTCGCTGTCCCACTGGTACTATGAAAAAGATGGACGGCTCTTCTGCAAAAATGACTACTGGGCCAAGTTCGGGGAGCTGTGCCACGGCTGCAACGACCTTATCACCACTGGCCTCATTATGGTAAGAGGATTTGACCGCTAATAACTCATCTTTCCTCAGCTCTGCGGCCTCGGCTTGTACAGTACTTTTTATTTTTGGAGCTGTAGTGTTTTACATTAGATTTGCAAAGTACTGTCAATCTTCTCTCGACTTGAAATATGAAGTACAATGAAAACTGTTGACATTCCATGTCACTTAGTTTAGAGCACTCACTATTAGAGAAGACACTGAATAATTATGTAAATGAAAAATATGCTTTGTGCAGTTTTTCGAAGCTAATTTATGACTAGCATTTGTGTGTAAGAGCATTTGTGTGTGTTGTCTGACACGTAGGAAATGGCTGCCTCAAAATAAAACTGGCTAGATTCGCGACACATGATGAAATACACATGATGAAATACAGTGCCTTCCTTGATGCGTGCGTGCGTTTTGATCCTTTACTGTGCAATTTCAGTAATGTAACGTTGCAGAGTCACCCTAAACGTGTTTAAGTGAGCAGTAGTTTACTTAACCCGACTAACCCGAGGATAATGTACAGACATTATCCTCGGGTTAGTGTTTCCACCTTAGTCACCACTGTTTAGTTATTTGGTGTTGTCGAGGCTGTTGCATTTAAGCTGTTGCGGTACTTTCTTGGGGATCTTTTGTTTGTTTTGTTTTTCATCTCAAGAAATTCCCAAAGAGTGGAGTGTGAAATCTTAAGTCACAAGATTTTTTTCAGTGAATGAAACCCCAAATCACATGCAGCGCAAGTCACAACATGTACTTCCCGCTTGTTGTTTTCTGTTTTGTTCCGAGATGAACTTGTGTTACTGCTGGGCTGTGTGTGTCATCGATCATTGAAGCACAACGTGAAGAAATTCAAAATCATTTCAATGACATCAACAAAATAAGATAAGTCACTGCTTACATTTGAATGTGTTTCCATGACACCCCAAATGTAAAAGATGTGAATTTAAATGACAACTAACCAACATGGATTGGGGAAATTGTGTAATAGCAAACGCTCTTTCCAGTTTTTCTTAATACAGTATAATCGTTACAACATGTTCATAAATAAATTTTAAGCCATCAAATATTTGGTAGACAAAACAAGAGCGATCTGTTGTGCTGAAGTGCTTTGTACTTTTAATTTCACTTTGCTTGATTGTGGGTGGTACACCCACACAAACTGTACGTGATCTTAGAAATTGGACACACTGACGTCAAACTTTAGCAATGGAAAGTGCCAGAGTGAAAGGTAACGACTGTAACCTTCTGTGGGTGTGAGGTGGGTTTGTGTTGCATGGCACGTGTATGCGATGCACGACGACATGGAGACAGACAGTGTCTGGTTTTCATTGTTCAGAAATAGTAGCTGAGGAAATGTGGTGATGTGATGAACGTAGTGGCCAATATGCAAAATCGGACCTGCAAGTTCACCTAATTGTTGACCTCCTGGGTAAAACTGGACTTGGAAATAACGATATTTGATACGTGAATGAAAACTTGGGTAAGTAATGAACCTGGTGCTTTGGTGACGTATAGTAAATGCACACTTTCATCCAAATTCTGAACATAAGATACAGTTACGGTACCGCACTGTTTTACGATTGTTGACATTCTCACGCATGGCCCAAACCAACACTTACATATTAGATGGGAGCACTGATTAAACTTGTTTTAAAAAGAAAACAAAAACATTCTCTTTTGAACTCATCTCAGCAAAAAAATGCTCAGAGAGGTGATCAATGTACGACAACATCGTGCGAGGGAACAAACAAAATCACCTAATGTCTTGCCAATAAAATCGTGCGGTCATTTCAGCGTGCAGCAAAGTTTATACAAACAACTCCAAACAACACAGGTGCTAATTTTAATACATCCTGAAAGTATCTGGGCTTTTTCACCTTTATTATGAACCTCTAAAGTGATCCAAGTTTAAAACACACTACTTTCCTAATTTCCAAGGCAGTAGAGCATCACCATCAAAAATATTGCTAAAATTAGTCCATGACTCAGATGGTTTTGAAGCAGTTCCCCTTTCCGTAAGAATTTGTGACAATCATGTGCAGACTAAAATCCCCTATTTTGGTACATTGTTTCACTTGTGAAATGTCATTTAGTTCCCACCCTAGACACACATTTAAAATGAATAATTAGAATATGTTGTTTACACTATAGTGTATGTATTTTATTTATAATGGTGTTCATGAACCTCCTCTTTTAAAACGGGCACATGACTGAGCTGTTTGTCAGAAATAATAAGCCACACCCTTCTGTCGTCATAGTTGTCATAGGCATTTGTTCCCCGACACATTTACTTGTTTGAAATATGCTTTTAGTGTATCTCAAAACATCCCAAGAGAGCATTTGCCACTTGGCACACTTGTATTTCTTGTCATGTTGAAGTGAGCCCATTTTTAGGGGCTGGCCCTGTCTTATGCAAGTGAGCCAATGGTCCCCCCCCCCCCACACCCCCACCCAATATACTGCAGAACCTATGGCAAGTCCGTTCTTTGTTACCTGATGATTGGTGGCTGAGCCTTTTGACTCTTACCTGCGGAAGCGTACAGAGTCCAGAGCGTGGAGTAACTTGAGCGCTCGTACAGACCATGGCCTATTTTCTTTTTCCTCGTACGAGAAGCACTTACACACTCAATCGTGTGTACAGTCTGTGGCGCGTGGGCACATCAACAAATGTGAATCATCTCCACCGCCGCTGCATCGACAACTTCACCGAGGAATCGAGTGTGTGCCAGTTATCAGTGGAGCCAACAAACCTCTATGCACGCGTGCTCGCCGATTCACTTTGAGATGTGAGCCATGTGAGAATTTCTGCATGAGTTTTTTAGACGGTGCCTGTCCATTGCTTGAAAGTGACTCTGGATATTCGTCCAACCTAGCAAATCATGTCATGGAAGAAGAAAGGGAATGTTTTTTTAATGGGGTGTGGGGGGGAGGCATGGTTGGGCAGCAAATTACACCCACATTATACAAAGTAGACACATTTTCAGAAGTTACCAGTCAACAAAAATTCACTGATTTAATTTCACACAAGACTGGCCAGGCACGCGAGAAAACCACTTTCTGATATAAAACATTAAAAGTAAAATATTCTGTAAAATACCCATTGAAAGCTTTTTTGAATACTGGATTCTAGAATTCCGATTCTTATGGCGCAGCCTCAAAAGCCATCGCCAGAGCATCCCCGGCAACTTATTCATGAATCCCCAGCAGCTACGCGTCTCAGCAGAAGCGGCATGCAGTTTGTCTGGCCGCCTATTAATACCTCACCATTGAGATGGCCTTGAGCCCATGCCTGTAACAAGCGGGTGGGGTCAGCATACTGAGTAGACAAGGTCAAGTGAGACGCTGCTTTGGTGTGGAAGTGACACAGCAGTGCGATAGAGATTGGACGAGAGAGGAAGGACAGTGATAACGAGATTAACGGATCTTGCATGTGTGGTGTGTCACATGCCCGATGACAGCATGGGTACAGTCCATCAACAATGTGACTTACTGTTTGCGTCTTTGTTTACTCATTTGGTGAATTCCTTCAAGACCCCCGTTTGAGGGTTTTTTTTTTTTTGTTTTTTTTTTTGGTAGGTAGAGGCGAGTTTTCTTTATTGCAATGTGAAGATCTGTATCAGCAACTGCCTTTAGAGCATTATTAATTCAAAATCTATATTTGGGTATTTGTATATAACTTCTTCATGAGAGCTGTTTTTTTTTAAATGCCGCTCCTTTTTGGACCTAATAGCCCTTTCAGAATTGTTGATCACTGCTGCCTTTTATCTTTTTAAAGGCTGAAATTGTATTGCACAGAAAATACAGGATAAAACAAGGCATAACAACAATTGGCATCACATACCCAGCAGCAAAATGACATTGGAATGGCTTAGTATAACGTTGAGAACTGTATCTAAGAGTAAGCATTGGGCATTTGATTACATTAACGTGGATAACGATCAACTTACCATTCATCCATTACCTGAGCCGCTAATACTCACTTGGGTTGCAGATGAACTCATCAATGAATGATACATTTTTTTTTTGAATGTATCATTTGATCTCTGGAAGATATGAACCTCATAGTTCAAAGTGGAGGTCTGTTTGGATGTAGATTCCCATAGCTCACATCATGTTGTTCATATTTACGTTTAAAAAAAAAAAAAAAAATCAGACTGTGCAGCAACCTTCAACCAAAATGCAGACAGTTTCAATATCAGGATTTGCTTGTCATGATACTGTATAAAGTAAGACTAGGTTGTAATAAAAAATAATCTGTAATTTCCCACAACAAATGCCACATGATTTTTGTTTTTACATTTCAACATGAGTCACTCTGTTGTGGTCACAATGTGCCGAAGTGGGCGATCGAAAGTGAGAATAGCATTTGCTGATGACATAAGTGTGTGTGCGTGTGTGTGT
>NW_017805820.1:428849-431632 GCF_001891065.2 Hippocampus comes
GGGATGAGCTCAGCTGCAGAGGCGTCACTTTGCTCTGCTCTCACCCTCCCAGTGCAGCTTCAGTTTTCTGCCGCTGCGACCGCTGCCTGCTCGTGTGTATTTTTTGGTGGACTAAGGCCGCCTGTTCTCTTTAGAATGCACTAGAACAGAACAGAGACGCCGGCTGTTGGTGGCTGACATGGTGGGAGACTTGTTTTTCTGGAGCTTCTGCTGTCTTAGGCTATGGAAAAGGGACAAGAAGGTGAGTGGGAGTTCGGATGCTGATGCTGATGATGTATGCTGTGAGTACGCATGAGCCAGGAGAAGGCAAGTGGTTGACATGGTTTGCCGGCCGCTGCGTGGACTTCGCTCCATCTTTTCTCCCCTTTTAAATTTGAAGCCGATAACCGCGTAGCTGCAGAATATGTGTCATTTCAATCTGGGTCACTTGGATGCTGTGTAATTCCAGAGGTCTCCTCTTTTTTGAGAGGCGCTCAAGGCTTTTTCTTCATGTAAAACTGATGAGCCATAAGCACTATTTTTAGAGAGAATGAATGTCCCGGTTGTATGATAATTTATTAATCGTTAACCAGGACTTCTGCCTTTCCAGCCCATAATTCCTGTGTACTACAGTGGGTGTGATTTCTACAGATAGACGCAAAGGGCTAACTACATTACCAGGGTCTGTAAAGGCCTGGACAAATCTGTGTGCTGTGCTGCTGTACTGTTGGCGGTTTCCATTCTGAGCATCAATGTAGCCCACTGTCTTCTCTGTGGCTCTTTAAACTCCTTGTATTTTCCGAAATAATGTCAAGTTCATTACACTGAGTTAAAGCAAAGCCAGATCCACGTTTAATTTGTTGAACCCACTGAGAAACATAGCGTCCGCTGCTGATATGAGATCGTTGTCCTCCATACCCAGCCAGACTGTCTGACTGGTGCTAATGGAGGGCCACGTTCATTTCTTCTTCTAATCTTATTTAGTGTTTTTTTCACCTGCAAATGTTGAACCTCAGCAGGAAGCAGATTGTCCAGGCGGGCATTCACTCAATGAATATCAGCACTGGTGATGAATTGTAAGGAGATGTCAAGCACCTCTTGACATAGTTGTACTCACGTGTTGGTCATGATTCGGAGTAGGACATTAGACAGACTGTCTGAAAAGTGTCAGTGCACATTCCACAGACAAAGGTCAAGTCAGTAAAAAAAACAAAAAACCTCATGCACACTAAGCCCACCTCATCTCTGTTTGCTAATTTGAAAGTGATGTCATAGTGAATGTAATTGTGTGAACCAATTTCGATATTAATCAAAAGAATAAGTTTTGAGCACAGGCATGTCTAGAGATTGAGTGGACTTTCACAGACTTCCTGCAGTCATTGTTTCTGAATATCATCTGTTATGAAAGCCCTTACCGCCAAAATTTAGAATAAACATTTCCTTGAGTAAATCATGCCGATAGAAATAATCTGTTTCCTGCTCTAAGTATTGCCCATGATAAAACCTATTAGTTGTTGACAAGACAATGCATCTTTATTTATATCGCGCTTTCCAGAACATTTAGCACAAAATAACAATAATACAACAGGAACATTGACAATTATACAATCGTAATAACTATTCCTACATACTCCTTGTTGTTAGAAGCGGATAGATGAAAGACTAAACGGTTATTTAGAATTTGAAAACAATTTTGAGTTACTTGAACAATTGATGCCTTGATTTACGGGTTGGAATCCTACTGCGACAATGCTTGAAATGCAACACTCGTATCTCAAATTATCTTTTTCTATTTAAAAGAATGAAAAAGCCATTAATCTGTTCCAGCCCCCCCCAAAAACATCAAAAAATAAAACAAACAGAAGTTGAAAAAGCAATAGAAAGTATAGCACTTTTTTAGAACGTTACATGATTTCATAGAATATTGATTTCACACTTCAATCAACTGTGCTGCTCTTTGTGATGTGCACACCTTGGCCACTAGGAGGCATAATATTCCATGTAAACATCCATTCATCCATTTTCCGATTTTGGATTGAATGAAGACTAAAAACATGGCTCTCTTTCCAATGCACATTCCATCGTTCTTTCATTATCATTGCCACTTGATTGTGACATTAACCATTTTGCAATAAGCAGAAAGCAGGGTGCCTGTGTACCGCTGACTTACAGTTCAATATTTCCAACAGAGAGAAATATGATAAAAGGTACACAAACCACCAAGTCAGACATGCTGGCTTTTGAGGGCTGGCAGACGTCGAAACTGGAAGAAGCAAAACAACTAAATCATCATGTCCCGTGACCTGAAACCCCGCAGCCATAGAAATAGAAGACTGTGTTGCGAAATAAGCTTTCCCTTGAATGCACCAAACAGTTGGGCCTTCTCCCGTGGGGGAGACATTTGTTCAGAGTTTGCCAAACCACGATGAGCTCATACGCAGTTGATAGACTACAGCAGCCTGAACACAGACCGCACACTATCTCATTTAGTAAAAATGTGATGCGATGGTTTATACATGTGAGTTGTTTGGTCAACAGTCACATGGTCGCCACACCACACGAGCAGTAATGGCTTCCATTTGGATGTGTTACAACAGCTTCATTCTCCTCGTATTTTTCTCTAGCATTAATATCTTCCACCTTTATAATTGCCACCTTGGGGTGGATGTGTTTCCTTATCATAATGACCCCAGCTGTCGTCTGTCATATGTGGTTTGAGTGTGTGTGCGGGCTCGTGCTTTCGTGTGTGTGTGTGTGTGTGTGTGTGTGTGTGTGTGTGTGTGTGTGTGTGCGTGTGTGTGTGT
>NW_017805820.1:448588-498205 GCF_001891065.2 Hippocampus comes
GAATTCCTTCAAGCCCCCCTTTTGAGGGTTTTTTTTTTTTTGTTTTTTTTTTTGGTAGGTAGAGGCGAGTTTTCTTTATTGCAATGTGAAGATCTGTATCAGCAACTGCCTTTAGAGCATTATTAATTCAAAATCTATATTTGGGTATTTGTATATAACTTCTTCATGAGAGCTGTTTTTTTTTTAAATGCCGCTCCTTTTTGGACCTAATAGCCCTTTCAGAATTGTTGATCACTGCTGCCTTTTATCTTTTTAAAGGCTGAAATTGTATTGCACAGAAAATACAGGATAAAACAAGGCATAACAACAATTGGCATCACATACCCAGCAGCAAAATGACATTGGAATGGCTTAGTATAACGTTGAGAACTGTATCTAAGAGTAAGCATTGGGCATTTGATTACATTAACGTGGATAACGATCAACTTACCATTCATCCATTACCTGAGCCGCTAATACTCACTTGGGTTGCAGATGAACTCATCAATGAATGATACATTTTTTTTTTGAATGTATCATTTGATCTAAAATGCAGACAGTTTCAATATCAGGATTTGCTTGTCATGATACTGTATAAAGTAAGACTAGGTTGTAATAAAAAATAATCTGTAATTTCCCACAACAAATGCCACATGATTTTTGTTTTTACATTTCAACATGAGTCACTCTGTTGTGGTCACAATGTGCCGAAGTGGGCGATCGATCAACCAAAATGCAGACAGTTTCAATATCAGGATTTGCTTGTCATGATACTGTATAAAGTAAGACTAGGTTGTAATAAAAAATAATCTGTAATTTCCCACAACAAATGCCACATGATTTTTGTTTTTACATTTCAACATGAGTCACTCTGTTGTGGTCACAATGTGCCGAAGTGGGCGATCGAAAGTGAGAATAGCATTTGCTGATGACATAAGTGTGTGTGCGTGTGTGTGTGTGTGTGTGTGGGGGCTCTTTAGAATGCACTAGAACAGAACAGAGACGCCGGCTGTTGGTGGCTGACATGGTGGGAGACTTGTTTTTCTGGAGCTTCTGCTGTCTTAGGCTATGGAAAAGGGACAAGAAGGTGAGTGGGAGTTCGGATGCTGATGCTGATGATGTATGCTGTGAGTACGCATGAGCCAGGAGAAGGCAAGTGGTTGACATGGTTTGCCGGCCGCTGCGTGGACTTCGCTCCATCTTTTCTCCCCTTTTAAATTTGAAGCCGATAACCGCGTAGCTGCAGAATATGTGTCATTTCAATCTGGGTCACTTGGATGCTGTGTAATTCCAGAGGTCTCCTCTTTTTTGAGAGGCGCTCAAGGCTTTTTCTTCATGTAAAACTGATGAGCCATAAGCACTATTTTTAGAGAGAATGAATGTCCCGGTTGTATGATAATTTATTAATCGTTAACCAGGACTTCTGCCTTTCCAGCCCATAATTCCTGTGTACTACAGTGGGTGTGATTTCTACAGATAGACGCAAAGGGCTAACTACATTACCAGGGTCTGTAAAGGCCTGGACAAATCTGTGTGCTGTGCTGCTGTACTGTTGG
Organism: Hippocampus comes; assembly: GCF_001891065.2. NCBI lineage: Eukaryota > Metazoa > Chordata > Actinopteri > Syngnathiformes > Syngnathidae > Hippocampus > Hippocampus comes. Next base: position 450,124 of record NW_017805820.1, read on the forward strand.
CGGTTTCCATTCTGAGCATCAATGTAGCCCACTGTCTTCTCTGTGGCTCTTTAAACTCCTTGTATTTTCCGAAATAATGTCAAGTTCATTACACTGAGTTAAAGCAAAGCCAGATCCACGTTTAATTTGTTGAACCCACTGAGAAACATAGCGTCCGCTGCTGATATGAGATCGTTGTCCTCCATACCCAGCCAGACTGTCTGACTGGTGCTAATGGAGGGCCACGTTCATTTCTTCTTCTAATCTTATTTAGTGTTTTTTTCACCTGCAAATGTTGAACCTCAGCAGGAAGCAGATTGTCCAGGCGGGCATTCACTCAATGAATATCAGCACTGGTGATGAATTGTAAGGAGATGTCAAGCACCTCTTGACATAGTTGTACTCACGTGTTGGTCATGATTCGGAGTAGGACATTAGACAGACTGTCTGAAAAGTGTCAGTGCACATTCCACAGACAAAGGTCAAGTCAGTAAAAAAAACAAAAAACCTCATGCACACTAAGCCCACCTCATCTCTGTTTGCTAATTTGAAAGTGATGTCATAGTGAATGTAATTGTGTGAACCAATTTCGATATTAATCAAAAGAATAAGTTTTGAGCACAGGCATGTCTAGAGATTGAGTGGACTTTCACAGACTTCCTGCAGTCATTGTTTCTGAATATCATCTGTTATGAAAGCCCTTACCGCCAAAATTTAGAATAAACATTTCCTTGAGTAAATCATGCCGATAGAAATAATCTGTTTCCTGCTCTAAGTATTGCCCATGATAAAACCTATTAGTTGTTGACAAGACAATGCATCTTTATTTATATCGCGCTTTCCAGAACATTTAGCACAAAATAACAATAATACAACAGGAACATTGACAATTATACAATCGTAATAACTATTCCTACATACTCCTTGTTGTTAGAAGCGGATAGATGAAAGACTAAACGGTTATTTAGAATTTGAAAACAATTTTGAGTTACTTGAACAATTGATGCCTTGATTTACGGGTTGGAATCCTACTGCGACAATGCTTGAAATGCAACACTCGTATCTCAAATTATCTTTTTCTATTTAAAAGAATGAAAAAGCCATTAATCTGTTCCAGCCCCCCCCAAAAACATCAAAAAATAAAACAAACAGAAGTTGAAAAAGCAATAGAAAGTATAGCACTTTTTTAGAACGTTACATGATTTCATAGAATATTGATTTCACACTTCAATCAACTGTGCTGCTCTTTGTGATGTGCACACCTTGGCCACTAGGAGGCATAATATTCCATGTAAACATCCATTCATCCATTTTCCGATTTTGGATTGAATGAAGACTAAAAACATGGCTCTCTTTCCAATGCACATTCCATCGTTCTTTCATTATCATTGCCACTTGATTGTGACATTAACCATTTTGCAATAAGCAGAAAGCAGGGTGCCTGTGTACCGCTGACTTACAGTTCAATATTTCCAACAGAGAGAAATATGATAAAAGGTACACAAACCACCAAGTCAGACATGCTGGCTTTTGAGGGCTGGCAGACGTCGAAACTGGAAGAAGCAAAACAACTAAATCATCATGTCCCGTGACCTGAAACCCCGCAGCCATAGAAATAGAAGACTGTGTTGCGAAATAAGCTTTCCCTTGAATGCACCAAACAGTTGGGCCTTCTCCCGTGGGGGAGACATTTGTTCAGAGTTTGCCAAACCACGATGAGCTCATACGCAGTTGATAGACTACAGCAGCCTGAACACAGACCGCACACTATCTCATTTAGTAAAAATGTGATGCGATGGTTTATACATGTGAGTTGTTTGGTCAACAGTCACATGGTCGCCACACCACACGAGCAGTAATGGCTTCCATTTGGATGTGTTACAACAGCTTCATTCTCCTCGTATTTTTCTCTAGCATTAATATCTTCCACCTTTATAATTGCCACCTTGGGGTGGATGTGTTTCCTTATCATAATGACCCCAGCTGTCGTCTGTCATATGTGGTTTGAGTGTGTGTGCGGGCTCGTGCTTTCGTGTGTGTGTGTGTGTGTGCGTGTGTGTGTGTGTGTGTGTGTGTGCGTGTGTGTGTGTGTGTGTGTGTGTGTGTGTGTGTTTAAGCAAATAGCAGCTGCGGTGTCATATTGTACAGAGCCACACACCCTTTTCATCCCTGTCCAGCTGTCCTCTCTTCTTCCTGTTTCCTATTTGGCAGTGCACACACACACACACACACACACACACACACACGCACACACAAACACGCGCGTGCGGGTCAGGTTTCCATCCCAACAGAGATATTGACATTACGTTCATTTCCTGAACCCCTCATTTGATTAGTTATCCAGTAATAAAGTACTTCTATTCAACGGGTCACGCAATAGTAAATTTCCTTTGCATTACATGCGTCAATTATACTGCTTCTTCTTTCCTTCAAAATATCTTCATTGTGTGAGATGGTGCTTTTGCATCCAACAAATGGACCGATGGTATCATAAATGAACTGCTTATGGCTCCCATGTTAAAATGTAGATTTTCCTAAGAGGTCTTAATTCTTTTGTTCAAATTCAGCTATGACTAATATGCTTGAGCAGAGTATTGCTCCTGCCATCTCTTCGTGTGTGTTTCTGTTGTCAGTGCTGCTCTCCCAAGAGGGTGGGGCAGGAGGCATGTGGCCGTGGACACTGATTTAATTGATTCGAATTGGACTGATGCTGTCCATGTTTCCCCCCTCTTTGTCTCGGGTTTCTCCCTTTTCGTTCTGTGTCAGTTGGTCTTTTAAAAAAGTGACTCTTTAGCGATGCTTTTTAGATGTTTTGCACACCTTACAGAGTACTTTCCCCGATCGCGCATAGCCGCATCTGTAGGTACATGTGCACAATTGTTAAGTATTGTTGCCAGCTTCATAAAAAAAAAAAATTTAAAAAAAAAGGAAAAAAGGATGAGCAGCTGGGATACCAGCCTTATTTCAAGGGTATCAGATACTCCTGAATTCTGCTGATACCAGTGAATAATGTAATGAGCAAAAGCGATATCGAACATTCGTAGTATCGGCTGTGTTACTGATTGTGCGGTTAATTAACCTCAAGGTCAATCAAGAAATGGCCTACCCTTTTAGAGAATACAATGTTAATTATAGCTCATGAAATGAATTTGAGACTTAATTCAAGTTTGTCTCTGACACTGGGAGTAAATGAAAGCCATCATAATGTTCAATCATGGCATGTGCTATCTATTGAACGCTTTTGCATGAACTGGACAAAATTAAAAAAAAAAAAAAAAAAAAAAGGTCAAGATGTGTTTTTGTCCAGTAAATGACTGTCACAAGCTTAGATTGAAGGTGTAAAGTTAAATTTGGGACAACGCAGCGTAACATGTGAGTCTTATACATATGTATGTTATGTTAATTATCTCATATTTAGTGAGGTAATTTCATTTCTGTCAACAAATGAAATCTGCAGAAGTTGATTGATGTGCTCATCGCCGCCTCTGTTTTTGGCCCTAACTCAATTTTCTTGCTTTTTGCGCAACCGCTTGAAGCCCAAGAGGCGATCTGGCAGCAGTAAACCTAATGTACCAGATCTTGCCCGACTTCCCACACGAGTCACAGACCTTATGTTGCTTCCTGGGTGCGGGAAAAGGCTTTACTCGCCTAACATTACATTTTGTTTTTCTTTCACAGGTCGCAGGGGAGCAAAAGTATCACCCCGAATGCTTCACCTGTCTCAATTGCAGGACGTTCATCGGTGATGGTGACACATACGCTCTGGTGGAGCGATCCAAACTCTACTGGTGAGATCTGACTTTTGAAAAGTGCTGCGGGGTGGAATCATTTTTAGGACATCTGCATCGCAGTTCAGGAAATAAGGGTTCAAATGATGGCTCCGGGGTAAAAGTGAAAGAGGCTTTGCGATAAATGCCACGACATGCATACTAACCCGATTAAACACAAATTTGACTGTCTATTAGATTTGTAGATTACTTACGATGCAACTCAAGGTGTAGATAGTGGTTGTCTTCCTAGTTTATTTTGGCTTCTGCCATGACAAACTAAAATCTAATAAAATGACAAAAAAAATCTCTGAGCCGTTTGAAGTGCACTAAAAACACACACACACACACACACAAATGATGAGCAGTAGACCAAAGAGAAAATAAATTCAATTTTTTTATGAGCTGCAAAATTACAGCTTGAGCAAAATCTTGTTAATCACGCTCAAAGCAGGAACAGTTACAAAAGACGTTTCTTTGGAAGCCACAGAAAGTCTTGAAATCCATTAAAAACGCAATTTCAAGTGTTTTTGGGTGATTAGTGGTGTTTGAAAACACTAAACCAATCTGCATGAGTCATCTGGACACAATTTGGATATGGCAGCGATTGGTCTTGCAGTTTGACCAAATCTTTAATATGCTTTGGAAGGCTTTCGGTATGCGTGTCAAATAGTGCTCACTGTAAGTATGGCTGTCATCAATCTTAGGTTTTAAAAAACAAAACCACTCACTCAGTGGTTTCAATGACAAACTGAACCGTTTTTGGTCTTCAGAGGAAGTGATGTGAAAGAAGCAGTACAATACATGTGCATTCAAAATTAAACAGTGAGTCAATCATGATTAGGAATTCAATATCTCTCCATGTTTCTCCGCCCTCCTTCCAGTGGTCACTGTTACTACGAGACCATCGTCACTCCCGTGTCGCTGCCGGACTCACCATGCTCACAGATCCCTCACACGGTCACGCTGGTGTCGATCCCCGCCTCCGCCGAGGGCGCCAACGGTCGCCGGGGAAGGGGCTTCTCAGTGGCTATCGACCAGTCGCACAGCCCGAATGAAGACTGCAGTCCGGAACTCGGACGCACCGTCAGGGTCTCTCAGTGAGTCTCCAAGGCCATGGTTTTGAGAAAGCGAAGGGCGAGCAATGCATGATGACGGAATTAAGAAAAGATATTTAACAGTGCCAGAAATATGGGAGAAGAGATCAAAGAGTGAGTAATTCCCCTTTGTTTTTTGTCCCGGATCCTTTTCCCCAGGGTGGATACTGACTGCATTAGTCCAGATGTGAAAAATTCCATCCATGTGGGAGACAGGATCCTCGAAATCAATGGGACGCCAATCCACAATGTTCCTCTGGATGAGGTATTATTTACTTCACAGCCTGCAAAACATTTATTAACTGTATGCCACTTGGGGATTCATGGTTGTTCGTCTACCACATTTGTTACATCACTTTGTGAGCAAAACAGCGGATTTTTGCATTTGATGTGCTTCTTGGGTACTCAACATTGGTTCAATAAATAATAATGTAATGTACTTTGATTTATTGCATTTTTGGCCACAAATCATGGTAAAACTTAAAAACTATAAAACCTAAACATGATTACAGTGGTACCTCTACTTACGAACGTCTCTTTATACGAAATTTTCAAGTTACGAAACGCCTCAACAGGAAAATATATTTTTTTATTTTATTTATTTATTTATTTTTACATTATGCCCAACTCTCATTTGTGCAATAATCTAATTGTAACAAGTATTGGTTACATATTTTGATGCATTTTTATGCTTCAGGAAACATTTATGACTGAATTTTGGGGGTGCTTGGAACGGATTAGGGCATTTACATGGAAAACGCGTCTGTACTTACAAAATTTTAAGAAATTTCTTCCAGAACCAATTAATTTTGTAAGTAGACTGTGGTTGCGGTCAATACATAACACCACAATAAAAGTTAGCGGACATATACCAAGGACTAACTGTAAACATATTGCATGACCATTTCTTCACCAATCCGCAATTGCTTGTACTGCCATGTTAAACTGACCTTTCAGTGTGCGCTTTCTCAGATCGACCTGCTCATTCAGGAGACGAGTCGTTTGCTCCAGCTCACCATCGAGCACGACCCTCACAGTCGGGTGCAAGAGGGGAGCTCTTCAGAGCAGGTGGATGGCCCGTTGTCCCCTCCGCTTCCTGCGCTGCCCAGCCCCATCTTGCCCATCCTGCCGATCACCCAATCTCCAATCCCTGACGTGAGCAACCTGAAATCACGCCTTGTCACGTAAGATGCTTTATTTTCTTATTTGTAGATACAGTAGATGACTAATGGGCAACATTGGTGTAAAAACTATTGAACTAGATTTCCAGTTTTGTTTGTTTACACCAGTCATTTAAATGCTAACGGACTCTTTAAGCTGCTCAATATTAATTATACAATGCCGTATCATTAGTTCTTACTTTAAAAAAGATTTACTGTAATGCTTTGTGTTAGTTGAAATTAAAAAAAAAAAAAAATCTAGAACCGGACACTAAAGCCATAATAAACATACTGAAAAACTGTCTTTTGTACATTATTTGAGACAGAATTTTCAATACATCTTTTATGTCAACTCTCATTAACTCACGCTGAATGCTGTTTCTGCTTAGTGAACAAGTAACCATCCCAAAATGAAATTCTCCAGGCGGAGCTACAGCATTGATAAGTCGCCAGGCTCCAGCAAAGCTGCGTCCCCCGTGTCGCCGAAGAAAGACATCAACCGCTCGGAGTCACTTCGAGTCGTCTCCAACCGGACGCACCGCATCTTCCGTCCATCTGACCTCATCCACGGAGAAGTGCTTGGGAAGGGCTGCTTCGGACAGGCCATCAAGGTACAGTCGATGCTATTAACATTTAAATGGAGTACGCCGTATACTGTTTTTGAGAGATGGTGCGTTTTGTACTCATATCCTCAAATTCCAGAAGCGATGTAGAAAATGGAAGGATTGCCCTATGCCGAGGATTAACTCCAGTTGCTCTTAACTAGTGAAGGGCCCAAAAAAAAAAACAAAAAAAAACGGAGCTTCAAAGCTTGTGTCGAGTAAAAGTGGGCGTGGAAAATGAAGTCTCGTTTCGAGACGCGTGTCAATGGCGTTATTGTCACCAGACCAGGGGAAACTGACGTCTCGTTCGGGGGCTGTGCGGAGAGAGAACGTCCATATATCGTCAGTCACACAGTTGAGATTCATTCTGTTTAGTTGCAGCAAAGTGTGTACAGAGTTGGTTCATGGTTGGTTCATGAGGCTTCACTTGGCCCATCTCTCCTCTTGTAGGTGACCCACAGGGAGACCGGAGAGGTGATGGTCATGAAAGAGCTGATTCGCTTCGATGATGAAACGCAAAGAACATTCCTGAAAGAGGTGAGCCGATGTTTACGCCCTCTTTAGTTCACCATGTAGACTACATGTGATGACGTTTGTCTTCGCCTCTGGGTGTAAAAGGAACGCCTTTGTGCAAAATTGTCATCAGCGTATAAAGGCGGGTCAAGTGAATTGGGTTTTTCTACGAGAGAATGACCTTAAAGGTGCTTGGCGATTCGGCCCAGCCGCCGTGATGACAGTAGGTGGCGGCCACAGTGATGCTTCAGTGCCAAACAGGGGAGTGAACTTCCTAGAATAATGTCCTGAAGTGGTTGACGTGGAGGAAGTAGGCTGCTCAATGCGGTGTCAGCACAATGCTTCATTGGCGACAGACCAAAGATACTAGTGCCACCTAGAGGCTAACAAGCAACTTACAGACACTGATGTTGACCTTCATGAATGGAACCAGATCTTTTATGCATCCTCTATGCAGTCATTTTTGGATTATTCATGTGCAGCTACAAATGTGAAGGCGTTAAATACAAATGAAAAAGTGTAATACTGATTTAAAAGACACTAAAATTGCTCCATTTTTCAGCCTCTATAAAGCTGACCCATTCACTCCCAAAGACATATTTATACGTCTTTTCAGACTCCACACGTTCAATCCCAGGCAAGCTGTAGAGGTGGTGCAGATGAAAGCGATTCTGGCAAGCTTCTCTCATTCTGACACACAACAAGAAGTTTCTATTCAATTCTTGTAACAGTAGTTTAGGACGCACCCGTGAAGTCTCAAACTCCTTACTTTAATCTGGCCAGCTGTTGACGTTAAAGTCATAAAATTGTCATGTGAATGTCTCATCAGGTGAAGGTCATGCGTTGCTTGGATCACCCCAATGTGCTTAAATTCATTGGCGTCCTCTACAAAGACAAGCGACTGAACTTCATCGCAGAGTATATCAAGGGCGGCACCTTGAGGGAAATCATCAAGAAAATGGTGAGAGGAATTCCTGTGTTTGGAGAGGGAAATGTCCAAATCATTTTTCAGGATCGAGCTTGATCTGTATCATCTGACAGTGAATTTCTTCTCCCAGGATAGCAACTACCCTTGGAACCAGAGGGTCGGTTTTGCCAAGGACATCACCGCTGGGATGGTGAGTTGAACAAGCTTGTCAACAGTTCACAAATTCCAACCGGATTAGTTCATTGTTTGTCGTGTATTTGGCTTGCCATTTAGCACAATGATCAAAGTCACGCATGACTCGGAATTACTGCTGTCACAATGTTGGCCCCTCGAAGTGAAACAAGGCACTTTTGTTCCCTTGCTATTCTTATTATTTCTCGAATTATTTTTACTAACACTGCAAACGTTTGTTTTCTTGTCTGTCGTTGTAGTCATATCTGCATTCCATGAACATCATCCATCGAGACCTGAACTCTCACAACTGTCTTGTCCGGGAGGTACGAACTCTTTGTTTTCAAGGACGTCTTTTCTTTGCCTAATCAACACAGTGGATCTGCCACTTGCTAAAACAAGGCAAAGTTTTCACTAAAGCTGCGCTGCACTTCCTAGAATGCACTGTTAAGGTTTAGCGCCATCAGAGAGAAGTGAAATCTCAAGCAGCAGGTTGCGCTTTAATGTGCTGCTCTCTCCGAAATATTCCTTGATTTTATTCTAAACCTCCAACGGCAACGAATACTGAATAGCGGACATCTTGTGTGTGTTTGTGAAGAACAATACAGTGGTGGTGGCAGACTTTGGATTGGCGCGCCTCATGGTGGACGATAAACACGAAGAGAAGTTTTCGCAGGGGAAACTGTCGGGTCTGAAGAGACCCGATCGGAGGAAGAGGTACACGGTGGTGGGGAACCCTTACTGGATGGCTCCCGAAATGATCCATGGTAAGAATGAGGAGAAACTTGTATGCATCTTATTGAGGCAGACCTTTTGATTATTGACTTCTTTTTGTGTAAAAATACACGTTGGTTCATCACTTTGAACTTCAATCTGTTTTTGTTCTTTTGCCTTCCCAGGAAAGAGTTACGATGAAAGGGTGGACATCTTCTCATTCGGTATTATGCTCTGCGAGGTGAGTCATCCTCCAGGACGTCATTGTTGTATTGTGGGAAAACTCTGCATGAAGAGCAGGGGATGCGATTCTTATATGCGTTTCATTTTCATACAGGTCGGGGATACGATTTCTAAAGATAAATGTTCCTATATAAATCTCTTAGAGGCACAAACAATTGTCCAACCATCCATTTTTTTACCGAGCTGTTCAGGCTCACACGGAAGTTGTTCTCCACAAACTCTGTCCAACAACATGTAGGACAAGCAAAGTCACGGTGCCATATCGAAATTCATCAAACCTCGGCTTGTTTTTTTGTTTTTTTTTTTGCCTCACTCCGCTCATAGTTCCAGTGTGTCATTCACATTTAAATAGCCACATCAAACAAGGAGTGCAAAATGCTGTCCCGATAATTTGAGCAACCTCGTGGAATGTAGCCACAGCTTATTTGTTCACTCGTCAGTCATGTTTGAGGAAACCAAAAGTTCCAAAGAACTGAAAACTATCCACTGGTGATGCAACTGGTGGTTTTTATCCCTGGCCACACTCCCATTATCCTAATTTGTTCAAAGAGGCCAGAAAATGACTTTTCCAGAGAGGACACTATTGCATTGGGAATGGAGCAGGCTAAAAGTCGACTCCTGCGGTTACTGCCAGTAAGGCAAAATGCAACTGTAGTCTGTAGCTTTGGTCTGGAGGTTTTATTTGATCTCAGTTGCAAAAGGGCAGAATTCCTTCTTTTCTGCTCACTCTTGTTTTTGTGTGTTCTTTCAGATCATCGGCAGGGTCAATGCTGACCCAGACTACCTCCCCAGGGCGGTGGACTTTGGACTGAATGTGTCGGGCTTCCTAGAGCACTACTGTCCCCCCGATTGTCCCACGGCCTTCTTCCCCATTGCCGCTGTGTGCTGTGACCTTGATGCTGATAAACGGTCAGATATCACATGTAATAAGGACAATCCACCCAAAATGAGATGCCTTCCTCACTTGACGCGTCGCATTCGGGTTATCCACCGGCACAAGTTGGAACCCAATACATCTCCCTTAAGCCGTTTGATAACACAATTGTGTTCTTGTTTAGTGCTGCCAATGTTTTATCAAACAACGAGTACAATGACACTCAGTCGAGCAGGGGTGGGAAAAGTTCGGCTCGTAATGAGACACAGTCATTAACTTTAGGGAACTCGCTTTAACAGACAAGATTTCGTTTTGGGTCCGGTGTCCTTTTTTTACGAGATATGTCTTTGAGTTTGAAAGCTGACTGTTTCTTCTTCATCTGTAGCCCGGCTTTCTCCAAACTGGAGGGATGGTTGGAGAACCTGAAGATGCACTTGGACATGGGCCTGCCACTCGTGTCTGAAACGGAACAGCTGCACAAGGCCTTCTGGGAGAAAAACAACATCACTCGGGCCGAAAACGGCCTGCACGTTCACCCCGAACAGCAGGAATAAGACTGGACTGGACAGGAGGAAGGGTCCAAGTGACCCAATCATGCAATGTAACTCTCTCTATGCCCCCCCCGAGCGGATGCAAAACATGCGGCTTGGCTCAGGCCTAGCAAGTAGACTCAGGAGGACGAACGTGCATCGGAAAAGCCACTTTTTTCAAATGGAGTGCACATAGTCTTATGTCCAGTCTCGAGACTGTCACTCTTGACAGCTGGATTCTCTGCTGCACATGATGCTTAAGTTAGAGCATGACGTACGCCATCAGCATCCACATTCAGATCAGTATGCCACTCCCGTATAAGGTAGATTTTACCTTTGCCGTTACTCCATAATATATTTATGTGGCTGAAACAGCTAAACGATAAGTCATAGAACAGGTTCTGTTTGGAACTCGATAGAAAATATTGTGCACCTGTTTTGCAAGTGCTACCGTGACTTAGCAGAGTGTCCCGGTTGTCACAAAACGTGTACGAATCGAGCTGCATTTCACATGTTCTCTGTCGTCGACTAGAGAGTGCAAGCCGAAACATTTTGGTTTCATTCTTACTCATCATGTCCCAAAACTGTTAACGCTCATTGTGTAGCACTGATTCAACTGTGAGGTGGTCGCGCACGCACACACACACACACACACACACACACACACACACACGGTTGTGGCGAAATTGTGTTTATAGTCTTTCGCATCTCCTCCTCACGGCTAACGTGGCATCTTCAATATTCCAATGTGCACTAGTGTACATAGGTGGCGACATTGTAAATGTGTTAAATATTGTAAATGTAAAGACATATTTTCTATACGTATTTGCATCATTGCTCTATTTTTATTGGCTGGCTTGACTCAAAACTACGGAGATTGAACGGTTTTGACTGGAGTTTATGGGGATCACCATTTGATAGATCATTAGTTGTTCCTGCATCTCCCTCCATTTGATCTCATGCGGTGCTAATTGTGTAATCCGTTTTCTGTTTCGACAGTTCCGTGCATTGAAGCTTTTTACCTTCCTATTTGGAAGTGGATTAAAACACTTTTCAAATTCTGAAACGCTAAAGTAGCCATGTAGGCCGATACGGTTGACGGTATATCTTCGTATTGTTCATCTTAATAGTACCACATCCTGGCTTCCTGTGTACACCTGCTGTATGTTTACATGTCCAATCTGTCTGTAGATATCACTTTATACCGCGTGTCTTTTTTTCATCCGTCTGTCTGTGTCCATGGCCGAAATGTATACATTGGCACCGCCTTGGAAATGATTGTTTCCACAAAATGTCTCACTTGCACCTTTTCAAATCTCTTGGCTGTAAACTAAAAAAAAAGTTGATTTCCGGCTTCTGTTCACACAAGCTGCATGGTACAATTGCTATAGTTGGTTTGCCTTTGAAGCCTGAATATTGTGATGTTAAATAACATTTTTAAATAAGATAGTAAACAAAACAGCATCTGTTTTACATATGAAAACCACTGAAATCTTTTGTATAGATTTTCATTTGCACTATATTAACCAAAATGGCTAGTTTAAGCCATGTTTCTTTTTATCTCCTTCTTTTGGGCTACTTGTGATATGAAGGAAATAATGTTGGTTCAGGTTGATTTCATGATGCAAGACACTGGTTGAGCCTTTCAAAATATGACATTCAGGAAAATCCATCCTCTCGCAATCAAACTGGTCTCGATTCGTAAAATGATGTCGTATTTTACGCGTTCCATGCTCCTCTTTGATTGAACATCAACTATGGGGACAATTTAGTTTACAATTTCGGTTTCAGAGCATGTCCAGTTTGAAAGCTCCTGAGGATCGAGTTTTCCTGTGTTAGCTTCTCTTGAGGATGTGGTGTCCCCACTCTGCTTGCTGCCTTGCTCAGTGGTCCTTTTGTCAACCATGTTGTGTGTGATGTCTGATGGCTTGGCTGCAAACACTGACCGCTAGTCTTTTGCCCAAAGCAGAACTTAACTTCCGCCTCTTCATTACTCCCCTTTGGCTCAGGGCTGTTGTTTCCTGGTTTTCCTTCACCATGAAGTCAATGCAGAACACAGTAACAGTCTACGTAAAGAGCATGTCATCACTATAGAGCCTGCTATTCAAAATTGCTTATTCAGAGCAGACCTCCGCGGTGATGTGTTACAAGTGTACATGTTCTTATCTGTATTTCCTGTGTGAGCCATGTGAGCATGTTGATGTCTCAGTGGGGACGATGTGATGATCAATTAGAATGTTGCCGCAGCACTTCTTTGCAAAGGATCAATACCTCTGATCAATGCTGTGCCTTTGTTGTAAGCTAGCCTTGCCAACGACTTGAAAAATGACCCGATTTCCTGATTTTTTTTTGTATCGTACGCGCAAGCATGATTTCAGTGTACTGAATATCATTGCTTGTACTGTTTGTATAAGATTTTCTTCTTGTCCTTGCTGATATTTGTATTTTCCTGAGCTTCGCTCTTTGTTTTCATATTTTAATATTCTAGTTATTTTGTTGTCTTATTTAAGTTTTACACAAGCTGTGAAAACAATTCTGCACTTTAAATCCTAAACGTGAACATTCGTACTCTTGAGGAGACGAGTGTTTTTTTTTTCTTTTTACTTTTTTTTTTTTTTGTCTGGGCTGAAAATAAAACTGTTGCTCCATAAACCAGTCAGTGTTCATTTATAATTGACATCAAAGATGCCTACGTTACACAGTATAATATAATAATGGTTAACAATGACCGTCTATTAATGTTTTATACAACTTTTCCAATCTGGGCACGGGTGAGATGGGGCCTATCCCAATTGACTTTGGGCAGGTCAACGCACAATGTACAGTTAAATTAGTGAATTCACTTTGTAGCCAAGTCGGGGAAGAAAAACACCACAGAACGGTCGTACTTCACTTCAACCTCAAGGTGTCACTATCGAAAAGCCTAATTTGTTGCGCTTATGTCATGAATTGTGGTGTTTTATTATCGACAGCGGGTGCTCTTGACGGTACCATTTTTCCTTGCACTATAAGTTAACACCTTCTTGGAGTCCCTTGATTGAAATGTATCAAGGTTATAGGCATTTAATCGAACTAATCGTCCTTTTGTAAACTTGTGCACAACGGCCACGATTGATGTTTGTTCCCCCCCAGATGGGCCAGGTCTTTTACAGATGAGGTAAATTTAGTTCAATCACTAAATCAATTAATTCAATTACATGTGAAAGTAAAAAAGTGAACACTTATAAGAATAAGAACCCATGAGCAATGTTAAAATTAATTATATCATAAACAATAATGAGTTGTAATCAGCGGTGTCGACGGTGAGGATGTAATCTTAATATTAATCGACAATGTTGTAATCAGCGTCTCAGAAAGCCAACCAACCAAAGAAAATCTTTGCAGATTCAGTATACTGTACTGTACCAGCTATTCGTGTATACAGTGTGCGCGTGTGTGTGTGTGTGTGTGCGTGTGTGTGTGTGTGTGTGTGTGTGTGTGTGTGTATCTATATGCACTTGACTCTTCACACATCGCGTGCACGTGCGATTGTTTTCATTCCGACGCAGCTGCGGCGAGCGCCTGCGCCCTGTGACGTCACTAGCCCGGCAGAAGGCGAGCGAGCAAGTCAGTCGCGACTTGACGCACGCACAAACACGGAGACACGGAAAGGACGGGTTTGTCTGGTCGGACACGACAAGTGTCAAGCTCTTTACGGTTTGTGTTGGGAACGAGGGAGAAGGACGACGAAGAGAGACGAAAAAAAAGAGAGTAAAAAGCGGGAGAGAAGCAGGTTGAAGTGAAAGTTGACGCGATGGAGTACTCGTCCGGCCGCAACCGCCTTCGCTCGGCGATGTTCAACCACGGTGAGTGCTTGCCGTCTCCTGTCACTGCAAGGTTCCTTTGAAATGGCGTCATCGCTGCTGAGTCAACTCTCACTAGGTGTCGTTGACTGTCAACATTATCCAGGTGTTTCAGTCTGCCCTCAACCCACATCCGCTAAACCCAAGACACTTTCGCCCTGTAATCCCCTCTGCAGTTATGCAAGAGCAGGAGCAACGTTGACCGCACTAAACTATTAGTAGAGCAAAGCATGCTATACTGCAACATATTCAGGGCTGCAGTGGGATGCGCACAAGTGTGCACAAAGACTCTGCTTGTTTACTCTTCAACACGAAAGCTGTGTTCGTTGGCGTCTCAGAAGCATCACTCGGCATAATAAGATCTGTGCTCGGTTGGAGCCCGTTTTGTTTGCTCTGAATGAGATATTTGTGGTCAGACCGATGAATTGACTTGGTAGACAAACCTTTTCCCTATGTACTGCTATGTCTCGCATTTTAAGCCATGGGTTGTTTTAAACAAGTTTGTTTGTGTGTATGTAAATGAACAGTGTGATGCACAATGCAACAAAATGTTGACTATCGTTGCATTAAATAAGTTGAGGTATGATGTCCACCAAACAGACTTTCCCAAATGTAAGGTGAGGACCCCAAATGGGTCGTCAGAATAACATTCTGTAGATTTAGGGGGCGCAAATATTGAACTTCAATCCATCACATACACTGCTGGCTTAACTCATTTTCTAATTCAGGTGGTGACTTTTTTGCAACACAAATGTTTGCATTGCTACTCCTGCGGAAGCTACAATGGAGCCATCCAAAAGTTTGGATGGCTCCAAATCTCATTCGCTCGGATTTTGTCACATTAGAGAACGGTTAGCGCTCAGCCCGGTCTCATGAGCTTTCCATCTGATTAGCCAAAGTTGTTTGAACTGAAATCTTGTGATACAGAGGTGGCCGGAGTGGTGCCGAAACGTACTGTGTTGTCCCAATTCAAAGGATGTAGGCGAGTGCTGGATGGAGGATCATGTGGGAGATGAACAGAGCTCGAACTCATCGTGTGGGCTGAGGTTTCTGTAGATTTTTATCAGGTTCGTCATGGAGATGTACCCAATTAAATTTATTCTTTTACAAAGATAATCATGCCCTGTTAACATTGGCATACGAAGAGGTCTCACTTCAACAGCGTTTATGATGTCGTTTGCTGGCGTGCAGGCATTTTAATACCATGGATTTAGTTACATGAGCGAGGTTAATATGATGGTGCGATTATGTCAAACAAATCCCTCGTGAAAGTGATTTCACATTCGATTTATAGTTTACGTTCGAGACACGTATCCGCACCTTCCTGCTCTGCCAATTCGTTTTTGTGGGCCCTTGAGATTTGACATCTTCGTGGGATGTTCAAATGTTTTTTTTTTTTTATATGTCTAGCTGTTGGGTGTGTTAAGAGGGCCGGGACTACTCCAGAAACTCAACGTTTTGATGAGGATTAAATTTGACATTTAGTCCCACAGTTGAGATATAGATCTTTCTTTCTACATGCCAGGAGACACTTGCAATCAAGAAAGTGGGCTTGAAATCCAAAATGTAAGCGATAACCCTTCTACATAAATAAAGCAACGTATTCGCTTCTAGCTTGAATCTTAAAAAAAAAAAAAAAAAAAAAATAGAATTGCGTCTGGAATAGACAGCAATTGTGGATTGGTGGCACAGTTGAGCAGCGGCATTCCGAGATGGGATCCTCCTTGCATGCCGTCTGTGGCTGCCTGACGGCATCGCTGGTGGAGGATCTGGGCATGAAGGTCAAGGGAGGGACCGCCGGAGAAGGGACAAGCCAAGCAAATTGCCACCGCAGCACAACAGCTCAGGAATGTCATGTGGACCGCATGTATTGTGTGCTGCTGATCAAATGTCGTTTTGTTGGCAAGTATGTTGGGCAGGGTGGTGGTATGTTGAACGTGGCTTTACATTTACATACGCATCCATCCATTTTCTAACCTGCTTATCCTCACGAGGGTCGTGGCTATGCTGGAGCCTATCCCAGCTGTCTTTGGGCAGTAGGCTGGGACCACCCTGAACTTGTTGCCAATCAATCGCAGATCCATGTATCTTACTAAATCTGTTTCTTCCAAAATTGAAGGAAATCAATGTTTCTGCATCAAACTAAAACGTCTGTCAGCTATCACAAAGTGGCATTTGGGTGGTGATTTTTGTATTTTTCTTTCGGGCCTATTCTTTCAAATAATGAAGCAGTACTTGAGAGGTGCCGCCGTATATACAGCGAGCAGGATCAAGATTATGATGACTTTGTTGCACACAGTATTTTCCCAATGTTTTGACTAGGATCAAAATCCTAGAAACTGTTCATCTTCACAGATGAACCACCTACGGCCATGCCCCCAAAAACATTTTCAAAATGTTCTTGGATCAGCTTTAATCAATTTCTTGGTCCATAACACACTTCTAAATGTTATCATTTTGATTAGTAGACATAAACCGATGGGGATATATCTCTCCTTGCTTCCGTTTTCTTTCAATGTATTTGTTTGTGCCTTTGAAATCAACCAAAAAAATGATGTCCCCATTGTTCGGGTCAAATGAAAGTGTTAAGTATCGTCTTAAATGACTTGGAACTCTCTGAAACTATTTCTAAAGGTTCTTTGTGCTTGTCGGATCCCGTTTTAACTTGTTGCCGTTATTGTTTCTGCTCTTCTCTCATGTTCCTGAACTCTTTGGATGTGGATCCCCAAATCTGTTGGGTTGTCGATGCTCCAACCCCTGACCAGACGAAGAGGTAAGAAGCGCGACTCCGGCCACCTCATCCTGCCTCTTGATGGCAAGAAAAAAAAAAAAAAATGAAAAAAATGTACTCTTGACATTCCTGAATGCGGAATGACCAGGATGCCCACTGATCCCATTTCTGTAATCGCTCCGCAACCAAATTTGCGTGTGTGCTGCGGGGTGCTCAGTTGACTCCACCTAGAAAAGGTGTATTGCCAAAGCCCAGATTTTCTTGTTCCTCATTAGACAAGGTGACATTCTGTTTATGGGCGCGTCTGCTTGGCGTGTCTTCCTGCTGACTGTATTATTTGGTTCGAGTTGCAGCCAGCACTTCTCAGGTACGCTATATTGCAGTTTGGTGGTCAACTTTCGAGTGGGTAACAGCTCACTGTCACCTCACTGTCAAGTCTGCCCTCCCCATCCGCTTCCTCATTCGTCCTCGCCATGATGCCAAAGCTCGGCAGCTGTGTTTGGGCCCGGGATTGGGTCGGAAAGGGCTGCGTGTTTGTTTTCCTAAGACGTAGGAGTTTCACAGGCGGGTGGAGAGGATTGGATCTATACGGCTTTGACAAACGCACTCTGTGCTCAACTGCATAACGTAGTTTTGCGACGAAGCTGTCGTGTCTGAGGAAGAACACGGATAAGGGGAAAAAAAAGTATATATAGAAAATAAATATATAAAAAAATAAGGCGGCCCGGAAGTCCAGTGGTTAGCGCGTCGACCTCACAGTGCAGAGGTCGTGGGTTTGATCCCGGCTCCGGCCTTCCTGTGTGGAGTTTGCATGTTCTCCCCAGGCCTGCGTGGGTTTTCTCCGGGTACTCTGATTTCCTCCCACATTCTAAAAACATGTATGGCAGGCTGATTGAACACTCTAAATTGTCCCAAGGTGCGAGTGTGAGCACGGATGGTTGTTCGTCTCTGTGTGCCCTGCAATTGGCTGGCAACTGGTTCAGGGTGTCCCCCGCCGACTGCCCGAAGACAGCTGGGATAGGCTCCAGTACCCCCCGCGACCCTTGTGAGGATCAAGCGGATCGGAAAATGAATGAATGAATGTAAAATAAGGCAATAAGAAAACCTTTATTTGTCTCAATGGAGAAATTCCCATAGGGGATTTTAGGAGAGGGGATTTTCATGCATTTTACAGGATCTGTTGCTTTTAATTTCATCAGACCCATTGATAGTGTCCTCATTTGTACTTTCCTGCAAATGGCCCGCTTCCAATGGCCCAATCAAATTCACCTTGTGATGAGCAGGTGCTCGTTCCAGGGTTCAGTTTAGATTTCAGATGAAATCTAGACTCCATGTCGCCCGTAATCTTTAGCAGTACACTCAGTAGAAAAAGGATGGATGGATGGATGAGAATTTCATTTGAAAGAGTGAAATGTAAGGAGTTTAGATGTGCAATCATATAACTGCTGACTCTTGAAAATCAAATTGAATGCTCTGATGGTCAAAAAACACACTCGGGCCCGAAAATGCCCAGAGGCTTTCTCTTCCATCTGTGTTTTTTTTTTAATTTTTAAATCTGCTTTTTAAAAACTGTATTTAAAGTTTTGTATCGGTGATTTTTATTCATTAAAATCAGTTGAAATGCACTTTGGCAAGGCAACCATTATTTCGGTGCATACCATCTTGCTGAAAGCCCGTGCTGCTGCTGTGTGGCGAAAGCACTCAAGAGTCGATGCTCGTTACAGTTTGACACTTTGGCTCCTGATATTTGATCACACAAAGAGATGTCAAAGTCGACATAAATTCAATGTAATCTCTCTCATGCGGCGGAGCATTTCTCTCCTCAGAAAGCAATCACTCAATCTAGCCTGACAGTGCAGAAACCCCTCGGGTGAAAACCAGGATAGCCGGTGTGGTCGAAACGCCTTGTGGTTTGATTTCCTGAAAAGCATCACAGCAAATATTTAAATGCACATACTTTGCGTGACAGGAACAAAATATTTGATCTTGGGATCTGTATAGACTTCCTACAAGATGTTTTAGTGCGTCCACGGACAGTGTTCATTCTTAATCTCTGCTCTAGTTCCTTCGAAAAATGTTTGATGGGGTCGGCGTCAAGCTGTCAAACTCCTCCAAGCAAGCGTTGGAGAGACCTTGCTTTGTGTACTGGGGCGCAGCCATGCTGAAAAAGAAAAGGGCCTTCTCTACACTATTTCCACCAAGTTGGCGTCGTACATGTAACTGTCCACAAAGTTTGAGGCAGCCCCGCAGTCTTGAATGAGCGAGCGGTGTACCCCAAGAGTTTCGTCCACATAGTCTAAGCCATTAGTCGCCATTATTTTTGAAGTGAGAAGCATGCAGAAGGGCAGCGGTCGGCTCTGCGCTCACCCACACATTCGCAGTGATGTGTTCCGCTGTGGCTTTTGCTCAACCAGCCATTAACTTCCTTTTGCCTTCATCTGCTGCTGTCCACAGAATCCAAACTGCAGTGCAACACGCCAGACGACGCTTGGACTTTATTAGCCTATTAACTTGCTCACAGTCGTTGCCGACGAAGCTTCTCGTTACAGTTCAGTTTTTCTTTATTTGTAATTGCCAACCAGCAGTCATCCTTCAAACTGGAATAACAGAATTTACAAATGTGTGACGCCACGCCCAATCAACGTGACTGCCGTCGCATTGCTGAACCAACACTTACCAGCCACCGATGATTATGAGGAAAACACCACCTATGATTACACCAAGGAAATTATCATGTACGTACCACACTCCTGCAATGGCTCCGAGTTTTTTGAATGAGAACTTGCAAGTTCCTCCATACGTCTAGTCATATTCATTGACAAGTCCGGACTCAACTCCAGTGACACAGTTAGCGATGCAGACAGTGTTGGCAGAGGAGTTTTTGGCCTGCGGGATTGCCTCTGACAGGCGACCCTGTGGGCTTTTGCAGTTTGATGAAAGGACAAACAATCGGGTTAGGGAGCAGGCACGCTATACACTTCGATGAACACGCAGCCCCTGTCACAACAAAGACTTGCTGAAAGACACGTGTGTCAGGAGGGGCCATCCTTGTGTGTTCAGTGTTCAGTTTTTTAAGGACAAGACATCTGCCAAAGCAGTTGCACTCTCCTGTCTGTGTTCTGCTAAGCTACCAAATATCTCCCAGAATATTCTATCCCTAAACACTTTTGTTGTTGTTTAAAAGTAGTTAAAAGGAAAAACAGACCTCTAATTTTAGAAATTACAGAAATATATACGTGGCTTTTTAGCGTTTATGATATCATGAAAACCTACCAACGGGAGATGTCCATTTATCCTCACCAGGGTCGTGGCGGGTGCTGGAGCCTCTCCCAGCTGTCTTTGGGCAGTAGGCGGGGACACCCTGAACCGGTTGCCAGTCAATCGCAGGGCACACACAGCCGAACAACCATCGCTGCTCACACTCACACATACGGACGATTTGAGCGTTCAATCAGCCTGCCATGCATGTTTTTGGAATGTGGGAGGAAACCGGAATACCCGGAGAAAACCCACGCAGGCCCGAGGGGAACATGCAAACTCCACACAGGGAGGCCGGAGCTGGAATTGAACCCGATACCTCTGCACTGTGAGGTCGACATGCTCACCACTGGACCACCGCGCCGCCCTTGCTCGTCATTCTCTCAAGCTAATTGTCCTCATCAGTCACGATGTCCCACTTCAGCTCGAGCTATTCCAGCCTCAGCACTCAGTAAAAATTCTGGTCAAAGGACAACCTTAGAAATTCCTCTTAAGCCTCATACAGTCGATGTAGGTCTTGCCAAGCCCCCCCGCCCGCTATAAATAATCCCGGCCCAGTTCCCATGGTCCCCCAATTGGTTCCTGCTGCTCAGCTAGCAAAGCGCAAATGCTCGACCTGCATCAGGAAAAAAGCAGATCATCTTTTCTCCCAAAGACAATTTGCAGTATAAACGAAAGCAATAAACTGCATGAGGTCATGATTGAAACTTCTTAACTTGTCCACCCACTCTGAAAGAACAATGCAGTCCTCATACATCCCTCAAGGTAAAAAGTTCAAAGATCCAAAAATCTGATTTTTTTACATTTTCTGTCATGATGGAAATGACTTCACATTGAAATTTACACTTCTAGTATTTTTTTTCCCCTCACACCCGGAGTCCATGTCCACAATGTTCAAGTATTTATAGAATATGTTTACACTGGAATTCCATTCCTAACCTCTAACCACTCTGGGATAACGCTCACTTCTAAATCTTTCAGTCCGGATTGCGTTGCGTAAAATCGGATACGTATCCGATCTAGGACCACACATGAAAGTGACCTAGGGTGGATTGAAAAAATTGGAATTGAGCGGTTCAGACTGGTATTAAAAAAATGTTTAGATATAGTTAGATAGCCAATAGATTTGGGTCGCATCCGTTGTGCAGTCTGAGTGTAGCTTTAGACTACACAGGCTAATTTATTACTGAGTGGTATTAAAGCAACACCGACATTCTGTTTTTAACACTGTCCCCGAACTTTTAATACTGGTCTATTTGCACTGTACGAGTTTGCTCTGATCCAAAACGATGAAATGACAATTGTGAGTGTTCGGACTCTGCGGTCGTCAACTGCAGCTCCTTTCACTCCCTTAAGAAAATGTGTTCAGATGCTCCCATGATGCCTCAGGACGGTCAGAGGAAATACCAGGCAAGCCAAGAGGAGGAGCAGGAAGAGATGGTGGAGATGTAGTGGAAGATGTTTATGTCCCCGGACAAATCATCTCGTGCTCTTCTCTCCCAGTTGATAAGATGGAACTAATTGAGTCTTCATCCAAGATCTGGGTGTAGAAAAAGGAAAGGATATGGATGAACTCTGTTGGCGCAATTTGTGACTCATGCTGTTGTACCGTTCAGCTTACCATATTGTTGTAGTGACGCTCTCAGCATCACCAGGTGACAACACAGGTGACAAGAAACGAGCCCACTCTGTCGAGGGAATAACTAGAATTTTCTAGGGTTCCGTTGTAAAATGCTGTTCAAAAAATGTTGAATCATGATTTTGATTTATTTTTATTGCTTCCCTCAAACAATTTGCTTGACCTGATTATCCGCGTATTTATTTTCTGCCATGTTTTGTGTTGACGTGACGATGCTTCTTGCTAGGACGCTTCTCGGTGGTTTGTAAATCGACAAGGCTAAGCTAGTTTAATGGACTCTGTTCAATATGAGCGTAAGGCCGAGGGAAGCAAGCCACAGGGTGTGCTTTTGTGAATGTTAAGAATTCCAAGCCACACCATATGGGTCTTGTTGAAGGATCAAAGCAGACGTGGCCCCCGCCTCACTTGCTTCATTTTTTGAGCCTTACCTTCTCTCCTTTTTTGACTTATTTTTCTCCTCCTCCTGGACTTCACTGGTGTCTTCTGATGGAGCGCCAGGGTCTCTCTCTCCAAAATTGCCTACACCACTTGCAGGGATCACTCCCTTGGGTTGCTTTCTTTTCATGTTCACATAATCGCATACCTGTGGCCTGTGTTGACTCCCTCTTTTTTTTTCTTTTTTCTGAACTCTAAAACCACACCGGGATTCTGTCTCTTTCTATGTGTCTCCACCCTCAATGGCCTAAACAAAAACTTAGCTGCGAATTAGAATTTAAAAAAAAAAAAGGTTGTTTTTTTTCATTAGTCAGCAACTATATGCTTACTTGGCAGATTTGTCAGTTTTCCTTGCTATGCAATTTAGGACGGGTCTGCAATGTTTATGACTTAACGCCCAGGCTAGGGAGGGAGGAAGGCAGAGGGAGAAAGAGAGAGAGAGAGAGAGAGAGAGACTTCACGATTCTTAAGGTTGTTAATTCCATTTTGCCAGCTCTACTTTTTTTTTTGGTTTTTGTTTTTTTTTTTTTTTTGGTCAAGTTAAAATTCAAAACTCGAGCCGGCAGCTGCTTTCAGTTCAGTCTAGCAGAGATACAACCCAACCATAATTGCTGTATTTAAATATTTCTGTCTTCCAGAAAATCACATACTCATTAGCTGCTGCTCTGTGTGTGGTAGTTTTAATTGCAGGTATTGACTTCATTTTTTCGCGTGCACGTGTTTAGTTTGTACGCCTCGTGAACCGCCAAATAAGCGTGCATAGAGCATGGCTAGCCATTACGGAGTACTTTATGGAGCCTCCTCTTGTATTTAAGTGCCATAAGCAGCTAATGACTTCCTTATTTTTACTGCTTGAAAACCTTTCCCGGTCTCCTTTTGACTTCCAGTCTGAAGGAAAGAGAGTTGAAAAACATCCGATAGTTTGAGTTGGTGAACCGGTTGCCATGGGTAACGTTTTATGGGCTGATCTATTGTAGCAGCTCTTATTCAGACCACATCCTGAGTATTTGTAAATGTTTTTTTAATCAAACATTTTGACAAAAAAAAAAAAAAAAGGGGGTGCTCAAGGATTTAGTGTTTGCCATCTGACATACTTTTCCTACAAATTCTTTCCTCGACACGTTAAAACAATACGCTACTTTACCAACCACGCTCTGTTGTGAAAGCACTACAGTATATCAATAAAGCTGAATTGAATTGAGATGCATCACCTGTTTGTGTGCAATGTGTCATATTTGTGGCACTTTGAGAGGGAGATTGAACGGCACCGTCATGGTCTAAGTCGTGAATCAATAAAAATTCAATGCATAATATCCCAAGACCTTTTTCACCATTTCACGCTAACTTAATTTGGTCAATTGCAACACTTGTGAATATTCCACTCGAAGCACACAGTAGTGCTAATGTATTCTATGTTGAACACTGTCTTTCTTTCTTTGCTCTGTGAGATTACTTTTCAATTGATCTACAACAAGCACTGACCACCATTTTCAGTACGAGTTTTTGTTTTTCAGTGATTGTGGAGACAAAAGCCTTGTGTCACTCCTCTGAATGAGCAGCCACAGTGTTGCATAGCCCTCCTTCTATCTCGCTCGTCTCTCTTGTTTTGCTGCCCAGTCTCCCTGGGACTTGTGCCAGCAGGGGCCCCCCTCCCCCCTCTGCTGCATCACCATACAATGAGATGTAAGGATAGAAAACTTGGCCATCTCATTTGAACACCTGCATTTGTGCTGTCGCTCCACCTCCAGATATCACCCTCGTGAGAAATCTATGGCCTTTATCACGTACTATAATTCTGCTGAGTTTTCTTGTAAACATGGAGGTATCGTTGTAGAGTAATCGAGGAGGTTGGGAATATTGTAACGATTCACATTTTTACTTCTTTCCAACAACTTTGTCCACGTTGAGCCAAACTCAAACAGGGACTGATGAACAAGGCGTGGGTGCTGAATTGGAACTTTTCCGCTTGCTAGCGTGTAGGCTATTATTAGATTTAGCCTGAGAATTCAGACTAAGGTCAGCGATCAGATTCCTGCTCCCAAATGGTGGAAGGGAACCGTTGGGAACGGTAGCTCAGAGAAATGCTCTAAATTCATGAAAGCCAACTAGTCCTTCCCATATCTCACTGTGATGTGTGACTACGTGTCAATAATTTGTTATTTTATAAAGGGATACTACCGAAAAATGGGCACTGATAACAAATTTCAGTGGGGGGGGGGGACCCCTGAAAATGTCAATAAGAGTGGCAACATAAGATGGCTGCCATCTAGCTTCAGCCATGAAGGGCCTATTGTGAGTCCACTCATTTACCGTATTTTCCGCAATATAAGGCGCTTCCGCACTATAAGGCGCACCTTCAATGAATGGCCCAACTCTTTTCATATATAGGGCGCACCGCATTATAAGGCACATAGAATAAAAACTGCAATAGTGGCTGCGTTTGCATTGTACATCCACCAGATGAAGTTACGCTAAAGGGAATACACTACAATACAATACAGCTTTGTTTATATAGAGCTTTCACAACCGCTGCAGCTGTAACAAAGCGCTTGACAGAAGATTTGGTGGTTCAACATTATATCGAGATAAAACACTTTTGTGTGTATGCGTGCGTGCATGCATGCGAGCGTGCGTGCCTTTTTTTTTTTTTTTGCCTTTTACTTTGACACATTTGATTGCAAATTTAAACGATTGAATTGTCTCCCTCTATCCAAATACGATTGGCAAACATCACCAGTCTCTTAATCCAACAAGACAGTTGTGGATTGACTCGCATGGAGTCTGTAATACTGTATTGTGACTGGCTTTACACCAGATACATGGAAAGCGCCCATCTAGAGCTGAACTGAAAGCCACCCATACGATCGCACCTCAAGCGAAGCAATCAGTCCTCGGTCACACATGGCCTGCGTGAACCCAATAAAGCCTCTGTCAGATTAGTGTACCAGCTGTTGCGCTGCAGATAATTCATGCAGCATCAGGGTCAAAATGAGAGTGGTATGTCACGCCTTAAAGTATTTTCTGGGTACGTCTAGATGATAATTATTTGCTCTTGCAGCCTCTTTGTGTGACATCAACATGCTCCTTTTAGTTTATCGTGTGTGTGCAGCACTAGCAAAATCAGTTGGGTGTTCTTTCTGAACGAGCCACGGTGCGGCTGTCTGCCAACGAACATTTTTGTAAAACTCCTTTGAGTTATGTACTCTTGTCTTATTTTGTGACCATTTTGTGAGCCATATTTAACTTTCTAACTGGAGGGTTGTATTCAAGTATGGAATGTGAGCTTTATGGCCGTTCGTCATAGTCAAGCCAATCATTTTTGTCCTTTTGGGGTCATGCTGCAGAGGGTAGTGCATGCGGAATGCCAAAAGGGAAAAGCATTCTCCCACTATTCTCTCATTCAATTGTGATTCTCAACCCTGCCTAATTTGCCCTTGACATCACCAGCCACGGTGCCATCGTCCCTGGCAAACCATCGACAATAATGCCTTGAAACTTTGGTCTTTCCAATAGGAGGCTCCCTTGTCCCAGTTCAGTTGAGGTATCATGTCTCTGTATTGGCTTTGTTTCTTCTCTCAGTTCAGTTTAACTCACTTTAAACTCCGCCGCTGATGCTACATCTGGCCTTTGCTGCTCAATAGAAGTGAAAAAGCCATGAATTGAATCAGTGTTTCCCAACCTCGATTGAGTTAAGGCAGCGGTCCCCAACCTCCCATTGAGATAAATCCGTATTTTAAGGAGGACTTCTGACTTCTTTCATCTATAACTGCTTCAGACAAAAAGTGTATGCAGAAAAGTGGTGAAGATTGCACGACTGTCTTGTGTCCTATGTGTTGTGTTGTGTTATTTTTGTTATTTTGACTTCAAAATGGCGCCGCGAGAGTGGCTGCCTTTCCAGCAGCTCCTATATTTTGTTGTTCTACTTCTTCCTTTCATAACTTTGCTGCTGTGAATTGGGAATTTCTCCATTGCGAGACTAATAAAGGTTTTCTTGTCTTATCTTTATCTTGATACTGTCTATTAAATGTAGCCTTCTTTTTCTTGAAAGTCGTAGGCTCCTCTTCTGTCTCCTGGCTGGGCCTTTTCTCCTTCCCAAAGAAACTTTCCAAAGACGTTTGTTTTTTACTCATTTTGCAAGCTCTTGGGTTTCATTTTAGCCATAACCTGTCGCGTGACCGAGAAGTGCGTCAAAAATGACGTACTGTAGACGGAAATCACAGGGAATCCGGTCATTTTTCAAAATAAAATATCTTTCAGATTCCAAAATGAATAAAACGGAAGTCATTTAAGTTCTTTATTCTTTCTGTGCGGCCCGGTACCAAATGATCCATGAACCAGTACCGGTACTCGCTGGAAGCCTTGACTTCTGTCGTGAAACGTAACAGGTGGTTACAGTGTTTGGTTTTATTGTGCCTTCTGCCATCGCATAGAACAGCATTTCCTGGTTCCGCCCGTCGCTATATGTTGTGGCATAGATAGATGAACAAAGTTATATTTGTAATTGATGAATAGTAAGTTTCAGGAAAACTTGGTGAAATTGAGTCATTTCCCAAGTCACCCATGGAGTCACTGAATTGGATCATACATCCAGAAAGCACCAGTGAATCAAATAATGTGTTCATAAAAAAACAGACAGATGCTGAAGTCCTTGAGAGGTCCACTGGAGACTCCTTTATCACTTTGTGTGTGCATTTCATTGAGCCATTGAGAATGTCCACTCTTCCCGGGATATTGAATCAAGCAATTGCAATTAGTCCAAATACAACCTTTTCCGCATCTTCACTTTCGTCCCTGACAAGACCGTCTCGTTTGTAAAGCGCGGCAGAAAAACGGAACACTGTTGGTATCACTCTATCATCTATTTTTGGATGTTTACCAGAAGTTTATCCCATGCAGCTTGTCAATGTATGGACTCACTCTGTCAATGTCAATGTTTTGGCGGGGAAAGTCTCTTGGTAGCTGAGAACAAGGCCATGTAGGTTGCTTCTGAAGACAGATGTTTTCAAACAAATGATGTTCTACATGTGGAATTCAAACCTTCAGATGTTAGTAGAGAGCAGATTGTTTAACCACAGTTAGCGCAGACTTACTACTGGTGGAGCAGCCCGGTTCCACATGCACATGTGATATAAAGATGTTGTAAGCCATGGTCCCTTTGCAATGTTTGACTGTCATGCAGCACGCTTGGATGCACTTTCGTCCTTCCTGTGAGGAGGAAATGTGCCCAGATAGTAAGCTTATTATGCTTGCATCTTCTTGACTCTTGACTCGGTCACGTGATAAGTTACCGCTAAAATGAAACCCAGGAGCAAGCAAAATGAGTAAAAAAACAAACGTCTTTGAAAAGTTTTTTCGGGAAGCGGAAAAGGCCCAGCCAGGAGACGGAAGAGGAGCCTCTGACTTTCGAGAAAAAGAAGGCTGCATTTAATGGACATTATCAGGAGTCCTACTTAAAATATGGATTTATCTCAATGGGAGGTTCCCGCGCACCAAGCCCAGTCTGCATAATATGCCGCAAGGGTGAGTCGTATTTTTCATGCGCTTTGTACCTTATTTTGAAGGCACGTTTAAACGTTACCATAGCGACCAGAAAGCGTTAGAAATACAACAGTTTTCATGCAGGTCATATCATATTATTTTGTTGTATTTATCCGCCACATCTGAAAGGTCGGTCCCTGAAAATATTGTCTGTCATTAAACCGGTCCGTGGGGCAAAAAAAGCTTGGTGACCTTTGATCTACACTATCTATTGTCTATCTATTGTGTTCTGGGTCACGAGTGAGATCAAGCCGATCTCGTGTGACTTTGCGTGAGAGTGGGGAAAAGACTCTGAGTGATGGCCAGTCAAGCAGAGAGTACGTGATAGACAACTATTTTCCGTCACATTCACACCTGTGGGCAATTGAGAGCCTTAAATTAACTTTAATCCAAACCGTTGGCACTGTAGCTGCAATTGCTCAAGGGCATCTTGGTGGTGCTTTAGAAGTCCTGGTCTTTGTTTTCAACTTCTACTAAAACACTTTGTTTTGGGGGTTTTACATGTGAAGCAAACTTTTATTCTTAGTGCGTAATGAGCTGTAAACCTCCGTGGTTGTCTGCCTTTAGGACTGCTGGCTGCAGGTCCCTAACCGACTTATGAAAAAGTAATGAATGTGAGAATAATTTGGCTGCTTAACGGTTTTTCCACTCAACTTGGCACCTTGTGCAGGGCAGAAAGCTCATTGCAGACACTGATGTAATTTCTCACATTCAATCTGCTGGAGGCGTAATGCACAAACTGTTTCAGCAGATCTGAGACTCAAGATTGATTTCTTGATTTATTTTGACTTCAGTCACGTTGTGATAAATTGACTGTCGGTGCCGGACAGCAGGCGCTTGAGTTTTTTTGCGCCTGTAAATAGCAGCATTTTTCACAGCGCCGTTTTGTTCGGCGGAGATGTCGGCGCTGTCTGACAATCTGCGTTGGTGCGGCTGGATGGATGGATTGTGGAGCAGAGGATAAGATAAGATAAGAAAACCTTTGTCTCACAATGGAGAAATTTCCAATTTACGGCAGCAAAATTATGAAAGGGAGAAAGTAGAAGACAAAAAGTATGAGGTCAGTCACCAGCACACTGACTTCCTTTCTCCTGAGCCGAGTGAAGTTAACCGCCCGGCAAACTGACTTCATGTTGTTCTTCCTTGGACCACAAACTGGTTGAGCTTTTTCCAATCGACTGCGCTTTCTGCTGGTTGCGGCCAACTACTTCTCTTAATTTTGCCTCACTTGAACTATTCCGTATTTGTTTTCAAGATGAATGAAAGATAATGACAAACCCATGTGTATGTTACTCCGGTCGTTTGGTCGGAATTTGCTCGCACTGTGTCATGTGACATTCTGTGCATGCTTGTGCTAATGATGCAGCGCAGTGGAAAGCAGTCAGAATAGCATAACATGAAAGATTACAGCTCATTACTTATAAGTTCAGACGGTTGGCCTCGCTGTTCTCTCTGGCTAACGTTGCTAAATGAGCCTTACACAGATTGTGTGCTGGCAGGTGATCACACTCAGCAGGAAGGGAGCATATGGGTGTTAGTGGGCACAAAGGCCGGGTCAGTCACAAGTGATAACAACCAACAAATAGATGGACATGAACTCAAAAAGCACTGCCCACACTCAAGTCAAATAGGAACGTCATTGCTTGTTGTTGTTTTTTTGTCTTGATTAATCTCACTAAGCCCTTTCTTGTAGCCATCAAGCGGAAGCCCCCCCCCCCCCCCCCCCCCCCCCATACAAAATCTGAGCCATTGTTGCACCATACCACCGCATGGAGAGCAGGGTCCCGATATCAGTGTGATCAAGTGCTTGAATACCTTTCCAGCCGGAATGCCTCCATGTCAGATAAAGGATCTTGATAGAATAGAACAGGAAGTGTAGGAAGTCGAAGTATGGGAGAGTCTCGTCTCCTGGCTCGTTGCTATTGTAAAACAATATTTGTGTTCCTACAAAAAGGTGGTGGAAGTCTACTCGAGAGCACATTCGCATCCGCTGCATTCTACGTGGCAGCAAGGCATATCTCGTCCAAAGAAACTATTCACTCTGACTCTGCACGAAGAATGTGTTACCTGCATAGTTTATCCATCCATCCATCCATTTTCTGATCCGCTTTATCCTCACAAGGGTCGCGGGGCGTGCTGTAGTCTATCCCAGCCGTCTTCGGGTTGCAGGCGGGGGACACCCTGAACCGGTTGCCAGCCAATCGCAGGGCACACAGAGACGAAAAACCTTCCGTACTCACAATCACACCGAGAGACAATGTTGAGTGTTCAATCAGCCTGCCATGCATGTTTTTGGAATGTGGGAGGAAACCGGAGTACCCGGAGAAAACCCACGCAGGCACGGGGAGAACATGCAAACTCCACACAGGAAGCCCGGAGCCAGGATCAAACTGTGAGGTCGACGCGCTGGTTCACCGGGCTGCCTGCATAGTTTAGTAGTTTCCATAATATAAGCTCAAATGCTGACGCCCTCACCTCTGTCCAAATAACACCAGAAGCAAAATGAAAAAGAGCAAGTGTGTCGTGACTTTTGCAGCACCATGTATATCGATTCAAACCTTTGACATTTTAAATCTCCCTGACGGCACACCGTCATATAAGCGGCGATTGCCTTTTGGACAAATCCTTCACTTGTGAGCAGCAGGGGGCACTGTCCTTCCTTCCCTGCACTCGTCCCCTTAGAGAAGAGTGGCAACGCCGCAAACTCGAGAATCGGAGAGGTGCATTTTGGAACATTGGCACTCGCTGCTTGAGGGTTTTGCTGTGGTTCAGTGGAACTCCCTGTCTGTCTTGGAGCCGGGCCACATCATCTTACAATGTAAGCAAGTTGCAATATGATCCCCAGAGCCGCAGACACAGAATGTCACTTTCTTTCCATCTCCGACCTAAGTGGGTGTGCGTTGGTTCCTGTGTGTGTGCGTACGTGCATGTGCGTATGTGTATGGGCACTGTCAGCCCTTTTAGGCAGTCTGCAGTAATCAGCGTCGTGATGGCCAGAGGAGGATTAAAGTAGGCAGGAAGTAAAATCTCCTCTGTGTTAATTCACTCTGCCCTCTGTCGTCACTGTCAGTTCTTTACGTTAACATTTGCACACCTTCTGTTTGCTATTAGCGCAGCACATTTGGTGGGGAGCTATTAAGATAGAGATCAAGTTGCCTTTGGTCTTTCCTCCCATGGGTTAAAAATGAATTCTGCTGCTGAGCGTGCCCCTTTGCTCTTAAACAAACAAGATAAATTCACAATTAGAGCTTTCCCCACCACTTCTGCTGAATTTGTGCCGAAAGGACTGTCGGCCATGTATTGTGTTCTCTCGAATCCATCCTGTCAGTTGGTTCTTCTAGTCTTGCATCAAGAGTACCTTCTCATCCCACCAAGATTCGTTGGACCAGTTTGAACAACTTCTGCACAAAAATCTGAAACAATTTTGTTTTTGTTCAGCAATTCGTCATCGATTTCTGTTCCCGTTGCTCCTGGGATGATCATTTTTGTCTTCAAGCTGTGTCCGTCTAATTCGTGATCATATCCCTCCCAGATCAACAGTAGTGATTATTGTTGTGGGCTGGTAAATGGGTCAGTCGACTGTGTTTCCTCCAGAGCTGAAAACTGCTTTCCTCACAGACGTTCAATAACATGTCATATCGTTTCGAAATGAGTTTTGGCAGCTTTTGGTCGCATTTCCCATGTCACAGAAGGGAGCATTAGATGCGGGCTTCCCCCTTGAGAGCTGCCATAAATTGTCGTCAATCAGCGTGCCTGCAGCAAAAGCCCACTGCCACCATCCAACAGTAACAAGGCACCGCAGTCAACCTCGCAACTGGTTTATTTTTGCGTTGGACTTCTTGTCCCGCCATTGTTTCTCAGGGCCCATGTGGGATTCCCATCATAACATTCCTATACGTTCTACGTCTTTTCTCTCTATTGGGACTACAGGAACTGATGGAGTTGGTCCTCAGATTGCAGCCAAAACAGTTTCCGTTCAACTCTGAATGCTTGCTACACAATTTTGGTGCGTGACTGTGAGATTTCTGTCATTACCTCTGAAAGTGCTTCGGTGGAGAGGGACTAGTCCAATCTAGCATAGCATCAAAGTGGAGAGTGAGAAAGTTCATGCCTGCATATGAGCTCATTATTCGCAGCGCCACTGATTTTCAAAGGCACGTGTCCAAGGACGCAACTAACTCTTGCTTGAAACATTGGCACCAGCATCTTGCTGAGCCTGAATCTGCTGCGTATTAAAGTCAGTGACTTTTTGTCGAATTCACTTCCGTCAAGTCAAACGCAATCAGTATTCAGGAGGGCCGTGAGGAGTGCACAAGTCAATTCTAAGTGCCATGACTGACATGGGCCATAGAAAATAGTCCTGAAAGTATCCGTTTCGTATTTGTGGAAGTTTTGACTTCATTGCTGTATGTTTACATGAAAAAAAATGGAAGGTGGAATAGAGAGTGCCAAACTTGTTAGTCAGACAGTGTGGCATACATTTCCATGTAAATTCGCGCTTCTTCAATTCGTAATGTTGTAGACAGTTATGTTGGCATATAAATGCTTTGTAGGCAATTCACCCACTTCATTAGTGAGTTCATTAGCATCCCTGTAATGTATTATTGAATTTAAGAAAAAGAAAAATCATGCAATGTGTGTAAAATAGCTCATTTGAAGAGTATTGTGTGTGTGCGTGTGTCTGAGAGAGAGATCTTCTCTCTATCAATCTAGTGGACTTCGTAGTGCATGTTCCCTCTGCCCCAGTGCCTGTAACTCATCAATGTGTGTGATCGGTATCCTGCGGGTGCTGAGAGGGTCGATGCCGATGTAGGACGCAGCATCCGGCGGTGGCGATGTATAAAAACCGGGGGCTCATGCCTCCCTTTCCTGTTTGCTGCCGGAGAGGCCTTGAGGAGAAGATTGTGGAGAGAAGTAGAACCTTCAATACCCTGCATGAAAAAGCGCCCGCTTCTGCAGAGGGTGAGCAGGATTGCGTGATCTTGTTTGTTGTGACCTTACTTTGATCATTCCATTTGTGGGGCTTTCATGAGTTAGCAGAAGCCTCCTTTAATCGGCTGGTATCTGTGAAACTTCATGGCATGAAATTGAAATGTACGCACAGTAACTAATACTGTAACCTTGTTTACTTTTGAGCTTCAAATGATTTTAGAGGCAAACATGTCCCGTGTCTGTGCGTATGTAGGTCACACAACCGAGCGTGTTGGACATTGATCTCTCAGCTTTGGTCGTAGCACAGCAAAGCAGGTCACTCGTTTTCCAAAATAGAGAGCTCCGTGCCCCAAAGGTGTGCTTGCCTGCATCATGACAAAACCATGGAGAGATTTTATTTACTGACGTGATGGGATGATTGCAGAAACAAAAGAGAAGATATAGGAAGGATGCTATGAATAATTATGTGTTCCAAGAGTGTAAGGTGGTGTATGTTTGGGGCCTTCTATTTTCCTTCATCTTTCAATGACTCAAATAGAAACACGCACCCTCCTCCATCAACACACCGTTTGCAGTGAATGGTATTCTGGATTTATTTTATTTCATACTTTTTTTTCCCCCCCACCCCACCGTCCTTATTGTTCTTCTCCGTTTTGACGTTACTCTGTTCACTGAGCGTCTGGTTTTCCCACCATGTGGTCTTGACCCCTTCCGTTCCGTATCAAACCATTCCACATCCATATTTGCTTCTGGTTGGAGATTGCCGAATTCACTGTCGCCCCACTTGCAATGGAGGACAGTGACCATGAAATTCCATCTTCATCAGACGAGCGGGACTCCTGTCCCGTCTCCCCAAAGCCAAGCGGGAACCATGATGGCGACCAGGTACGGCTCACTTCGTGATTCGTCAAGTCACGGCGCCAATCTACCGTACGGGTTGACTGATTGGCCACAAGGTCCGTCGCGCCGATACCAAACTCCTTTTTTCATGAATGAGCAAGGACCATTGTAAAAAGGAAACGGGACGGTGAAGCGTTTGTACTTTTGGAGTTCTTTGAAAAGCTCCTCGCCAAAAGTAACACTTGCCATCTACCACCTCCTTCTCCCTCTGCGTGTCTCCTGTTCCTCCTCATTCAACCCTGACACGTCTGTAGCATTCCAGCCACTCCGAAGACTCCGAGCTGGAGAACATTATGCAAGAGCCCTGCCCTCATGTCCAACATGAGCATGACCACAGTCCGCAGCAGCGCCATCTTGGCCAAGAGGCTCACGATGCAGACAGGGCGGCCGAGGGTCAAGACCTTCCCCACACCCCGTCCTCTTTGCGCCCCCCTGTGTTGGGTACGGCCCAGTCGGATTGGGGTTCCGAACCCGCTTTACCTCCTCCGAGTGTGGACTTTGACTTGCCCTTCCCCGTCAGTCCCTCCAGGCCCAAAAGTCCATGGGCCCGTTTTGACCCGTACAGCAATAACGAGGTAACATAAAAAGGGGGCACCAAGGAGAAGATTTCTGTCTGTATGTTTGTGTGCGTGAGGTTTAGAAGCCTGGTTGTTCTCGTGGAGCAGGAAGTGACTGTTGCTTTGTCGCCGCTGGTGCCACTGCGTTTGTGTTGACTGATTCACATAGCGCACATTGTCACAAGAGGTCCACATTATCTCCTTCGACAACCCCCCTCGAGTGTCATTGTTTCCATTTTCTTTCTTGATGATTTTCAGGATCAGGACAAGGAATACGTGGGTTTTGCAACACTTCCCAACCAGGTGCACCGCAAGTCAGTCAAGAAAGGATTTGACTTCACCCTAATGGTGGCGGGTAAGGTCTCGTCTCAACGAATCCGCATCAATACTTGACCCAAAAAGCCAGCCCAAATCTTGATGTTTGACCTCGCTCGTCTTCTCTTTTATGGACGTCTGCTTCTAGGCGAGTCTGGCCTCGGAAAATCCACCCTGGTCAACAGTCTCTTCCTCACAGATCTTTACAAAGACAGAAGGCTGCTCAATGCCGAAGGTGACCGCAGCACTGCCTCGATTCTTCTTCTTCCGGTGTTGGATTTGTTCACGTTTGGTGTCCTCACCACATTCACCTCAAATGTCCTTGACCAATGTTGAGGTGTTAAAAATACTTTTAAGTGCACCGTTTTATCACCACTACTCTCTAATGCAGCGTTTCCCCCGCACAGTAGCAGCTTAATTCAAATAATTAGGCTGCATTGACCACCTTCGGTTGGAATGAAACCTCTCGCAAACAGAGACATTTTGTACCGTTTTATTTTTTGTTCACTTTCTCGCCATGTGTCCTCAAATGTCATCATTGTGCAGTCACAGTCAACCCGATCGGCTAATGAGTGACCCTCAAGTCACCTAATAGGGTGTCAACTTGGAATGGGCTTGGAGGAATGGAACGCCGTTGACCTTGTTTTGCCGGTCGCGACTCGCGCCGTGCCAAACCAAGTTCATTGGCGTTGGGTGGAAAATCCACTCGTGAATTGGAATGTGTGGGGAAATCTCGAGGGATTCGTTGGGGTTTGTTACCAGCGCTTTTCTAGCTATTGTTTGTGCTCGTGTTTGTGTCGCACCTTTAGAACGAATCATTCAAACAGTCGAAATCACCAAGCACACTGTTGACATTGAGGAAAAAGGAGTCAAACTGAAGCTGACTATTGTGGACACCCCGGGCTTTGGCGATGCGGTTAACAACACAGAATGGTACCGTATACACACACAGACACACACACACACACACACACACACACACACACCGTTTCTGCCGTCGTTTTCTTGCGTCCTCACAAAGCGCTTGTCTCCTCTGCAGCTGGAAGCCAGTGGCCGACTACATCGACCAGCAGTTCGAGCAATACTTCAGGGATGAAAGCGGCCTCAACCGCAAAAACATCCAGGACAACCGCGTGCACTGCTGCCTCTACTTCATCTCCCCCTTCGGCCACGGGTACGATAATGCTGCCGCGTCCTTCGAGGGATGACGTGCCTTTTATCTTACCCCCCTGAGAAAGGATCATAGTTGACCCACTTGCTACAGCCTGTGTTTACAGCCTCTCTGTGGCTGGCAGTCGGGACAAATGAAGCCTTAGCGTCGGTATTCGCTGCACTTCCGCTTTCGTTTGCCCTTAAATAACGAATCGAACAAGCAGTTCGTAGCCCATCTTCAGGACCACCTGCTGTTCTTACACTCTAATCACAACATAATGTTTACGGAGTACATTTTAAGACCACTGCAAGGCAGAAAGTCATGCTTCAGGGGGGCCCTTCGAAGTCACCGCGGTTGGCGAAATTGCTCCCCCTGCTGACACCTGGTGGTCATTGCACAAGTCCAACAGTGACTCATTCTCCTTCCTCATCCATTCGCACACTGTGAAGTCTACATTCAGACTCATTTGGTGTTTTGCAGCCTTCGGCCACTGGACGTGGAATTTATGAAAGCCCTGCACGAGAAGGTTAATATTGTTCCAGTGTTGGCCAAAGCAGACACGCTCACCCCGAGTGAGATCAAGAAGAAGAAATTAAAGGTCGGGCTACTTCCTGTCTCGTGCCTGTTGATGTGCTAGTTGCACAGCTGATATTTGGGGGGGTCTAACTCGTGGCCAAAATACTGATGTTGTATTAA
Source organism: Hippocampus comes (assembly GCF_001891065.2). NCBI lineage: Eukaryota > Metazoa > Chordata > Actinopteri > Syngnathiformes > Syngnathidae > Hippocampus > Hippocampus comes. Next base: position 486,698 of record NW_017805820.1, read on the forward strand.
CTTTGTGTAGATCAGAGAAGAGATCGAGCTATGTGCTATTAAGATATACCAATTCCCCGACTGCGACTCTGACGAAGATGACGACTTCAAGCAGCAGGATTACGAGCTGAAGGTGAGAGTGAGGCCTTTTGTGCAGCCACAAGGTTTTTTGGTGTTTGGTTTTTTTTTCGCCAAGAGCATTGGGATGATGATCCACACCATATGGTGTTAGGGGGGTGCTACGTTGGTGATGACTGAAATAAAACAAGAGCGTCACCTTGTTGATTTAGCAGTTGTGAGTCATCCAACCTTCACCTCCGCCTCCTTTTTTGTGCATCCAAATATTTCTGTGAGGCGGGTCTTTGCAGCAATATCTCAAAAATGTGTAGCGACGAGGGAGGGAGAGAGAAAGATCTTATGTTGTGTGGACAATAGTATTGGGACGCATGTTTGTAATAATTACTTTAGTCAGAGATTGGTTACAACCGGGCCAGGTCTCCCAACCCTTTTTGTTCATACACTGTGTAGTATATTATATCCTCTTCCCTGGTTGGTCTTCCAGAACCAGAACCAGCTAACATTGAAATCCTTGTACTTATTCCCGCAATAAGGAAAGCATTCCATTTGCCGTCATCGGCAGCAACATCGTGGTGGAAGCCAAAGGGAAGAGGGTGCGAGGTCGTCTGTACCCTTGGGGCATCGTCGAAGGTAAGGAAGGACCCCCTCGCGCAAAGTCCACACACCAAATGTGACGCACGGGCCTTGAACCTGTCGCCGGTCTTCACGCCGGTCCTTCCGCAGTTGAAAACTCGGCGCACTGTGACTTTGTGAAGTTGCGCAACATGCTGGTTCGAACGCACATGCAGGACCTGAAGGACGTGACCCGAGAGACCCACTATGAAAACTACAGAGCCCACTGCATCCAGAGCATGACCCGCATGGTTGTGAAAGAGCGGAACCGCAAGTATGACGCATAGACGTGTTGAACAACAACACAAACCGCCCACCCCCACCCCCCACTTTTTTTTTTTTTTTTTTTTTTAACATGATGCTCCGACAATATTAAATGTTTTGATCAAGTACGGTCAAAGCATTGGGAGAGATGATTCGTGCAATCAGTCTTAATCAAGCTCAGGAAGTAGAATTGACTTGAATTGGCACTTTGGAGTTGCTGATAAACACAAATATTCATTTTGGAGGTTCATCCTGAGATTTCACCCCAAAGCCCAATCTCCCAAACGTTTTGCGAGTTGTGTACAAAGCAATGATGTCAACACAAATTGAAGTGGTTGTTTCATACAGTGGTGTTTCACGCGCATATGTGTGTGTGTGTCCCCAGTAAGCTAACCAGGGAGAGCGGCACCGACTTCCCCATCCCCGCAGTGGGCGACATGACCGACAGTCAGACGGAAAAGCTGATCCGGGAAAAAGACGAGGAGGTACGGCCGGGCGACCCCCAAGCGGAGTCGGCCCACCTTCTCGGGCAGCCGCCGGCCGATCACGAGCAGCGGTCACAACAAAAGTTTGAGACGGAGTGCGGAAGCCACGCCGGGGCCCGCTCGCATCTGGAGGACGAGGCCCTTTAAGGGTCCTCGGCTCGCACGTTTACCCACAAGCCACTGCGTCTCCCGCTTTCGAGTCAAGCTCCGCATTTGAAATAAGATGCTGTCGTCGATGCTTGGCCGCTTCTTTCACTTCTCATGACTTTTTTGGCTTTTTTTTTCCTCAATGTCTCTACTCCAATTGGTCACATGATCACCATTTATGTTGTCACTCTCCACATTGTTCCAAGTCCTTATCTCGCCGTTTAACTTCTGGCTGCTCATTTGCTCGTTAGCACTGTACCGTCATTGGTCATTCCCCATCGGCTGTGTTCTTCCTGTTAGTCGTCATTCTTTTTCTTACTCTCTCTCTGTTCTTTGGGTCACATTCTCACTGTTGACATTCTTCTTCAGAATTCTCGAGAGTTTGTGCGTCACATCCTCCTTTTCTGAGTTGTTTCTCGCCACGCCATTCAAACTCCTGTTGTGCGCGTTTCCACTCATCACGTTGCACTACAATGTTGATTTGCCAAAGATGAATTCGAGTGACACTTTGTTCTTTCACGGGCTCATTCAGTCTTCTTAACATAAGCACTTAAGCCTGAAGAAAGTAGAAGCCTTTACACCTGTTCTTGCTCTTGCTGTCAAGAAATGGGAGACAAGAGTATAACATCACGTTGGGTAAAAAAAGTCTGTCTCTCACACAGTTCTCCGAATAAGAATTTTAAAAAATAATCAGGATGATAATATTTTTAAATACATAAATGGCCCACCAAACTGTATACTTGCCTCACAAAAGTCCGCCAGTTCAATGGGAAATGCTGTAAGCGAAAATAGAAATGAGCGTTGGCGTAGTAACATTTCAGACAACTGCGACTGTAGCAACTCATACAAACATTCTCTGCGCTGAGGGAACGTCTATAACTAGAATTTATAGCTGAGGAACTTCTCTGCCTTTTCTTCGATTTTTGCTGCTCGACATCCAGTAGACCTCACGCCAAAGGCGCACGACTTGAAATTGGGGGGCTTGCCTGTCAAGTACTCCCATTAAAAAGCGGTCTCTTAAGAATCCGCCGCGAAGGGTGTGAACGATGAGCCGCCATCTAGCCGGGGGGGGTTGACTGCATACTGAACGCTGTCATTGATTACAGAACAGCTCGTGGTGCATCGACCTCCCTTTTATCCCACGTGATCCTATTTATTCCTCGAAATAATAAAGAGACTATTGTTTCAATGTTGTTGTTTTTTTTTTTTTAATTTATTGTTTGTTCGTTGTTGGTGGATACGATCTATCAAGCAGTATGTCAAAATATTGGGTGCTCACCCCCTCAAGCTGCATTTTGCAACATTAAGTGTGGCGGCGCATTGGGTCACATGACCTAACGTGCGGCCGCGTTATCGACTGAATGTGGCCTTCCGTGCCCAACCAGAGGGTGTAACGGCGTGTTGTGATTTGTCCCATCAGTTGCGGCGCATGCAAGAGATGCTGCAGAGGATTCAGGGCCAAATACACACCAAGAAGGACGCCTACTGACACGCCGTGTTGCCCGCTTGGACTTTCGCCTCCCATCCCGTCCCAACGACCTCATCAACCTCATCGGTGCCCATCGTGGCACTCGGCAGGATGAGGTAAGAAAGCGCCACTCTGTAAATGGGATTGGAAAAAACAACTGAGACGCTTGTTCCAAAATGTCAATGAATCCATTTCTCACCTAAACCTGTCAAACGTTTGTTTGTTTTTTTGAAGGGCATGTGTTTTTTTTTTTCATTTTCCTGGTGCAGGTTTTGTTTTTTTACTATAGGTCAATGTGACCTTATCAAATCTGTCATGTCTTTTTTTTTTTTTTTTTTTATACAACACCCCAAAAATTGTCCTACGGATTGTCTGCGGAAAACTATTTGGCAAAACTGTTCATCATGCTTTGTATGAGTTGAATGAATGAAGATTGTTTTTTGGATTTCAAGTTGAAAGTGCCACAGTGTTGTGTTCGTGGCAACACATGCAGGTGCCGCTCAATCAATTACAGTATTGGAGACATATTTATTTAGTTCAAAAAATGGTAGTGAAAACTTTGCAGAAGGACAATTCCTACCTGATTTCTACATGATAGAAATACATTTGAGTTTTGTTTTTTTTTCTAAACTAAACAACTTCCTAAATTTTGTCCTCCCTATATTGGAATTGAGATGCATCTGTGTATCGGAATGTTACATATCATAAACGCAACACTGCCTGTCATGCTATTTTTTTTTTTTTTTTTTAAATTCCGATGGATAGAAAAGCATGTTTTTGTATGGCCTCAAAAGTTCAGAGATCCATGAAAACCATTCAACCAGTTAAGTCGCGAAAGATATGAACAGACAAATGTTACTGTAACAACTTGCCAAACTTGACGCTGTTTTGTTTGCCTTTCACAACATATGTGAACCATGTTATTTATGGGCATTGAAGAAATGTATAAAACAATCTGCTTAATTATGATGACAGGAATGGAGTTTTTGGGTGGAGTTTTTTTTTTTTTTTTTTGGTACCACTTGAAGTGAAATCTTGTGTTACGACAAATAGTAATGTTGCCATTTTAGTCCATTATCTTCCTGGACTATTAAAGAGAAACATTATATTATTGAGTTAACATTTTGAATGTTTTACTAAACATTGTGATTATGAACCTCATTTGTTATTCATCACAACTTCCTGTTTTTTTTTTCCTTTTATCTCTGGCAACCTTTACTTTTGTGTCTTTATATTTTATTTTTTTTTAATGCTTCTATGATATTTATGTTATATCTAAATTGCAAATGGAATGGCTGGGAAAAAATATGCAAAAAAAAGAATAAATCCAGTGCTAATAAAAGTATAATTTCATGTGTGTTCGTCCCCCGTGTGTATATTTTCATGTGACTGCATTTGCTTGTGATACTTGACGTATGAATGGGACATCGTGATGCAATAAGAGGTGCACAAATAACCAGTTTCAATTGTGAACTGTTAATGTGGCCAAACACGACAGCAAATTTGAATGTAAGATAAAGCTCTCGACATTTGCAAACAAAAAACATTTTATTAAGTCATGTTTGATATAGTTCTTATTCCATATAATTTTCCCAGCCTTTTTCATGATAGTGACATCTAATTCAGCCCAGCTTTTACAGGCTATTTACAAGTACAACTTTCACCATAGGGAAAACACATGTAAAATTATTTATGTCTTGCAGTGTCACCACCGACCACTTTTAGACATTTTCTATCGGGCTCCAACATGATTTCAAACCAATTTGCTGCACGATTTTAGCACAGTCTAAACCACAACAACCAACGCTTTATCTTTGCACTTCCAATCACTTGGAATTGAACAGAATGTGACAAATCAAAGTACGCATAGAATATTTTGCACGCTAGCCAAATGTGATGTTTCGTACTCTCCCTCAAGGGAATTACATGGTCCCAATAAAACAAAAACTTACAACATAAGAAGTTACAAGCAACAACAACAAAAAAAAGTTTATATACACGAAAGTTAACATAATGTACATAATTTTTTTTTAATTAAAAATAAAAAAAACAACAATAAAGGGGGTCAGGGCTGATCCATATCTGGCCAAACTACAATTTGGAGAGCGTAGCATGTATTAAGTGCCATGTGAAACACGGCTTGGATTCTTGTTGAGTTTCACAGTGCTAGGAACAACAAATTAATCCAAAAGGTGGTCCAGGCAGGTTATTCCATCTTTTTTTTTTTTTCGCCAAATGACATATTTACAATTCAAATGTCTTGCTTCATGACTGAAAGTAGACAGCCAATCTAATAATCACATCCAATTGGAAGGTTGAACCGGTCTCTGCCTTCTTTTATTGTTGAGTGCACCAGTGTGTCATGAGATCAGCAGACGTTCTGCTACAAATTATCCGAATTTCACATAATCTTTCGGAAAATGATTTAACTACAAATGTCTTGAACTATCCGTTGCAGTGACAAGCAGGAGATTTAAATGCTCTTCCGCTTGATGAGTGAAGGTACATAATGACCTTGCGTATGCTGTTTTGGTGACATATTTGTTTGGTGGTGTGCAGCGAGATTTGTTGCTCAAATGTAAAATATCTCAATCAAGGTTGGGGAAACAATAGTTTAGTGTAAACATCTGACAGGACAATGAGCCAACACAAAAGCCGGAGAGCAATGAGTGTGCTAAATTAAGGTACCTAACCTTAGGGGACAGCAGGGGGCGGTATTGCCACAGATGCAAGTCCCTGAGGACTGCAGCGCTGCACCAGAGCGAATCCGGTCCACAATTTGAATGTGGCAGAAGAGCACGAGTTTGCAGGCGGAGGGGCGGGTCTTCAGTTGACTCCCATTCTCAACGTGCTGCTTATGGCGGGTCGAGTCACGTCGAGCCCTGCCATTGGTCCAAACCAGCAGGCCCTTCCCGTCCCTGACTCGAAGCAGCAGACGTGACAAGCGAGGGTGCCTATGTCGACACCTGGATCCACTGAGCCCTCCTCGAGGTCGGCGCGATGTTCACGTACAGAGGGGTGTCGCTGAGCCGCTTCAGGCGAGTTTCAGAGTGCTGATGGGAAAGGAGGGCATGGTCACCATGGTGACAGGGTTGAGGACAGTCTGGCCCACAAGCTGCGAGTGGTGGGCTACTACGGTCTGTTTGCCCACGATGGCGGCACCAGGTGGGGGTGGGTTAGCGGCCCCGTTGACGTGGCCCAACGTGTGCGCAATGTGGCTGATCAACGCGGGCTGTGTGACAGCCACTGGCTGAGGGTACAGGGTAGGGAGGTGGGGGCTCAGGTGGGCCACCGGGTGCACGGTGATGTGGCCGATGGGCGGCTGCCCCGGCGCCAGCTGGGCGATGTGTTTTGGCCCACCTGCCTGGATGACATGGTTGACCGCTTGGATGACGGACGGGTGCGAGGCAGATGCGTGGGCGATGACGGTTGGGTGTAAGGTGGGCTGGCCAGCGGCGGGGGCCGCGCCGGGGACAGGGGGCTTGGCCGGCGGCTGCAGCGCCGACACCTGATGGGCGATGAAGGAGGGTGTGGGGGCGGTCACAGTCAAGGAGAGGGCGGCGGTGACGGGCGTCAGGTGGAGGTTCTCGCTTTTGTGGGCCTGAGGGGCAGCGGGCGACTCGCTTGGAGGTCGCGCCATCACTTCTTCGTCCTCATCGTCCTCGTCCATCACCTCTTCGCCTTCTGCAAGCACACACAAACGTCACTTGGTCAACATACATCGGAGTCAACCTACATACACCGAATAGAGAAACACTAAACAATATTTAGTAATCTGAGAATGACTGCATGTTTTAGGGCTGAATCATTTGGAAAAATCGTCTCACAGGAATTTGTTTTCCTCAATTTTTACCATTTTATATGCAATTTTTTTTCAAGGTCCACTTCCCATGTATTTTTATTTTTTTTTAACACTCATCAGCAATAAATTCATCTGTATGACAAGAAACAATATCAGATTTATTTAACATCTTTTGGTTTTGTTTACTCTTCGGCTAAAATAAGGGCATGTGAAACATGAATTACATAATGTAAATTCCTTTCCATTACGTTCTCGTCCACGTCAGATGTCTAGCGGGCAACTAGGTATTTTTTCGCCATACCGTAACTACAACTACTTCCTGTTTTCATTTCTAAGAATCATGGGAAATGTGTTGTCCTCCTAACCTGATGCTGCAGTCAGACCGCACGCAATATGAGCATTTCTGGCTACGAGATGTTACTTACAATGGGGGGGGACAATATTATTGCAGTCTGTGTGACCAAAAGGTAAACTGAAAGTTAAATTCCTTACTATTTACTTTCACATTCATGTTCGCATTCTCATCATCATCAAATTGCAAGCAGGCGTCCATGTTGTCATTATACACGAACTAGAACTATTTCCTGCTGCCTTGTCTAAGAATCATGGGGAATATCGTCCTACTAGCCTAATGCTGCAGTCAGACCCAACGCAAGATGAGCGTTTCCGGCATGTTTCCAATGTTACAATGTGACACCAACGCGAGGTCAATGACACAGCCAACTTTCAAGCGCTGGCGTGGCAGAGCAAAACTAGGTTGCACAGTGGTGAGTGTGTTTTTTTTTTTACTACAGCAATTGAACTGTCAACCAGGACAGCATTTCAAAGTCAAGTCATAATAACCGCCGGTCACCAGACTGACGAGTGAGGTTCAAACTTATTTTTCATCGATTGGAGAATTCCCTCCTCTTTTCTGTTTGAAGCAACCCCTGCAGAGTTGCACGGTGAACTTTTAAAAGCAAGTGAGACACGCGGCGCTATTCCATGTATCGGGTCAGGCCCGAACCTAGCATAGTAGTGCTAAAGAAATCAAATCAACATATGGGACAATTACAATAATCTATTCTATTTAAACCCGGTGCGTCTTATGTAGGAAACGTTTTTAAAATAGACCCGTTCATTGATATTGTGCCTAATAATGTGGTGCTACTAGAGTACGGAGTATGCAGAGTACTTAAGACTAACTTTGTCAAAATAAACAATAATTGGTTACTGAACAGTAATGGAGGGGGGGGGGGCAATGGTTTTGTAATACACCTTAATGCGAAATAATTTTATCCGATTCATAAATGCAATAGTCTATAAATATCGGATAGTGACAGCCCTCGATAGTATATCAATATCTGCACCACAGTCATGATAATATGATCATTGATTTCGCGCGAACTTCATTGAATCACCTCCCCCAAGATGTGTGAAGACATCAAAATGGCGCCGCAAGCCCGCATGAGTGCCTCAAGAGTAGCAATTGTTTTCAGTCCCGTAGCAACGACTGCTCCCAAGCGCTATTTTGTGCCCACCTGAGGCAGTGGAAGTGGAAGCTTGATCCTCCTCGGGCTGTGCCGTCTGCCGCAGCACGCGCTCAATCTCCACCACGTCCATCCACTGGCTCAGCTCGTTCTTCAGCTCCTCCAAGTGCTGCTGCGTGGCGATCTTCTCGCGGGCCAGGCGCTCCATGTCGTGCTCGTACTCCTTCTCTTTGCGCTTCAGCGTCTGCCGGGCACACGAACTCATGAGGGCCCGCGGAACGATACACTTACTGCCTTTTGTAAATTAAAAAAACAAAAAAATCAAACATCCACCCATTATCCATAAATTGCTTATCCTCACGAGAGATCATTTGTTTGCAGAAGTGTGCACACCCTCTTAATAACAGAACACGTGGATGTGTTCAGACTCAACCAATCCCCATCTGTGTTTGCTTTCTAACAGAAGCCTGAAGGGTTTGTGCTAACACTGACGGCTGTTTGGAACTGTCGGCAAGTCCTCCTACTTTGACGGAAGGCCCCGGTTCCATTTCAAGAAAAACAAAACATGACGTGTCGGGATGGCGTTCTTTTTGAGATGAGTAGTGTTGTGGATGGATCAAACATCTTTTGCTATGATGGCCAAAAGGTTCAACTTTCAACGAAGAAACTGGGTGTAGACTTTATAGCCACTTTATGTACTTTGAAGCATTCGATTTTAGATTCTTTGATGTTTTTAAACTTGTGTGCTGCTGTAAAAAAAAAGGGATTTCACAGTTATGGGACTAATAAAAGTGTTTTTTCCTTGAATGTCACTTGGCACACAACCAATCCTGAACTGTTAAGTGAAATAAAACGTGTGTGCGTGTGACGTGTCACGATATGATTGTCAGTAAGCAGACAACTTCTGGTTCCATGGTAACTGTGGGTGTGAACCCTGCCAACCAAGTATTGTTTCCTATTTACTAAAGAAATAAGCCACTAAAACAACTGTGATAAAATAAAGTGTCGGGAAACCAATGCAAAAGGAATTTGTTTGATCCTGCGAGTAATTAGTTTTGTTACGAAGCACAGTTTTGGTTGGAGGGCACGTTAGGCAAGATGAGGCGGGGCGGGAGAAGGAAAGTAGGCGGTGCTTCCAGGCACTGACTCGATGACCCAATTTCCCCCCCGAGCTGCGGGTCAGTTGACACACAACTCAACACTCTTCCTAAATCAAACATCAAAACTGGCTGAGAAAAGAGCAGTAACTGTGTGACACGCGTGAATATTGTACAGTTATTTCGGAAAATCTACATCCACGTGCACGGGGAGGGAGCACGCAGCGTAAAGTCGAGTCCAATGAGCATTTCCTGATCGGGCAGACTTCCCGCTTGTGCTCACTCGACACGGCTGTGTGCGCACGTCAGCCTTAAGTGCATGCGCCCCGTCCCCGCGTGTTTGTGTGTTTAAAGGGCACGTTTCGTCAGACAGCGCACGCACAACACATGACTACATGAGAAAAAGGCGGGCACCTGTCCCTTATCTTCATCCTGGATTAGTGGACTCCCGCCCCGTGGAAGAAACATTGCAGCCCAACCACAAAGCTTCAAAGACCTTCGAATCACAACTATAAATTCAACGATAGTTTACTTCATGAAAGACAAGGTGGCATAAAAATGCTGAGCTCCAGTCAGTCAAGGAAAAAATTTCCTTCACGTTTTGGAAAAGCATCCACACTTACAATCACCAAACTTGAGTCATAATAATAAACATGTTAAATCAACGCCGCTCTAACAGTGCCATTCAAAACTGAGCATTAGTTCATATAAAGGATTTTATTTTTTTTTAAACAGTGCTTTGATATATATGATTAGAACACGCAAAACGGATTTTCAGCTGGTCTTCCTCACCAAGTCCAAAAACATGCACGATTGGTTCATTTCAGTCTAAATTGTCCATACGTGCGGACGTCGGTGTGAATGGTTGCTTGCCTCACTCTGTGACTGACTGTCACAATATGTGACGGTAGCCCCGCCTCTGGCCCCAAGTCAGAGGCTCCAGCTCATCCATGACACTTATGAGGACAAGTGCACTCACTAATATGAGGACATGATGTGATGTGAGAAGCCTTCCTTTCCAACCAGCACCCAATGACAGACAGCATCCCTTGTCATCACTGGTTGTCAAGGAAACAGCTCGAAGGTTCCCTCGGCAACCGAGACCATTCACAGCATTGAATACGCGAGGTATTTCTCAACTGACGTCAAGTCCATCACAATATACAATGAGGGAAAGACTTAGAACAATGACTGCCAGGTCGACGCACCTTCTCGCGTCTCCTCAAACAAACTATGAGTCAAGGAGCTCGAAAAAGAGGGCAAGGTGCTGCGCAAACACAGTGACCCACTGAGCTGCTGTGCGCACACGTGGCGGAGACAACAAACGCGCCCGTCCACGTAGAAACAAACCCTTGAAACCTGAGAAGCTGCTCCACGGCAGATGGCTCCCACATGGCGTCCCGCTAATCGTGTCGATGCGTTGCTGGAACATCGGGTTCCAAGCACCTTTAGTTTTACTAACACATGACTGACACCACCTCTGCCCACCCTGACCTCCCCCTCCTCACTTCCCACAAACACAATTCCTGAGAGATAAGACCTAACTTCAACTTTGTTTACGTGGTAATCTAGATCAGGGCAGGAATCGGCTGCGCCGAGCGTGTGGGTGTGTGTCAGGCAAACACTGGTCAAGCTGGCTGTCACAAGGGAGGAGTGGAAAAAAACAAAAGTGCAGCGCACATGGCCTGACAGAGGGGGGGAGGGGCGGGCAGTGTACACCCTGACTCACTTGTGCAGCAGTTGAGGACAAGCTGTACTGCACCGTCTTAAAGGGCCAGCAGCGTGCGAGCGAGGCCACGTTGCGAACACGCCGCTAAAGCCGGATCTCGGGCCGGTGGTCTTGTGACTGCGTGCTGAGCCTCATCTGGCCGTGCCTTCCAGCTGGAAGGGGGCACTTCATGTGGTGCCCGACAGCTCACAAGTAAAGCTTTGTGTGGAGAAAATCACCTTTTTGTTCTTGGACAATGCAAATAAAAAAGTGGACACACCCGTATTTAAATGTTTCCAAAATTATTTTTGTGACCCCCGAACCCCCCTTCCTCCTCTGCCGCCAAAACAATGTGTTCACGTAAAAATGAAAAAAAAAAAATATATATATATATATATA
>NW_017805820.1:498259-577846 GCF_001891065.2 Hippocampus comes
TATATATATATATATATATATATATATACACACACACATATCTATAAATCTATTGACATATTTTCAAGAGGGGAAGTAAGGGAAGTAAAATTATACAACTCAGATGAAGTGGTTGCACAAGTGTGGACTCTGGGTCGAAAAAAAAAAATCACCCAACACGTCAGACAGTACATTATGGTCTAACAAAACCAAGGATGAACTTTATGGCTATAAAACCAAAAGGTATGTTTGGCAAAAACAACACTGCTCATCACTGAAAGCGCAGAAACACAGTTAAGCATGAAGGTGGCCTTGGGGCTGTTTTTGATCAGCTGGAATTGGGGCCTCTGTCAATTAGGAACAATTCCAGAGAGCAGTCAGTGTTGGCCGGAAACCTTTTGAACTGTTTTGATATCGACTGGATTAAAATGTGGTCGTTGATAATCCAGATTTTACCCAGTTTCCACCAAACCTGACAATCCAGTGGCGATATAGTAGACAGTTCAACTGTTGCGTAATTTTTGTTTTTTTAACTTACTTTTGACTTTCTATTCATCACTACTCAGTTCTCGGCTCAAATCCAGCCTTGCTTCCGGGTCCCCCCACTATCCCCCTCCCAAGTAGTCTGTCAACCCCCCCCCCCCAAAAAAAATCTACTTAGGTCAATTCGTAATGACTGTACATGGACTTTAGGTTCTGAATGTGAAAGTGAATGTTTGTAAATGCGCCGCCGCAACACACGAGCAACCAGTCCAGAATCTGGCGCCTCAAACTGCGAGTACTCCCGAGTCGTGTCTGCTGCAGCGCTGGGCGGAGGAGCAGCACAGGCGGGTGACGTCAGGCGGCTCGAGCTAGCCATGTGCTCGCTGCTCATGTGGCCTTAAAAGCTCAGTGAGGCCCGCAAGGGAGGGGCGGGGCATGTGGGAGGACTCGTACTGCATTAGAGATTAGTTTTCAGCTCCGACGGGGCCGCCTATACGGTTTTCTTGTTCCACGCACAGCCATTGTTACATGGCCGACATTCAGAAAAGACAGAGGGACGGATGTTGAGCACAGCTACCGATTGACTCACAACGAGTAGGTTCACATGGCATGAAAGAAAAGCTAATTTGGGGCCATCGATGTAAAAAAACCTTGGTCTGAAAATCCTTTCCTCATGGATGAACTGAAGCACTGCAGAATTCAGTTGACTGCACACACTTGTTCTTGCCTTGGATGTTGACTACAAGATGTTGAGTAACTCGCAAGAGCATGAAGAATGTCGCGTAAATTAATTAAAAATACATGTCAAGCACATGACTGACTTGCCCTGAAGATATTTAAAATGAAAGGGGAAAAAAAAGCCTCCTCTCATTGGTGAATGGGCAACAGCATAAATGTTCAACTTGAAGCCTCTTTGTCAAACCTCACCTGTGCTCCCTTTTGGGAGTTGGAAATTTCCGCCACAGTCAATGTGCATTTACACTTACATCAGCTTCATCATTGTGATTGCTGTAGGAATGTTACAACAACCATTCAGACGTCTCTGGCAAAATAACATTATTATTTATATAAAAGGACTTCTCGGTGCCCACAGAGACATTTTTTTTTTCAAGAGGAGGCAGGTCACGCTCCACCATTGGCAGCGGGATAGGGTAAAAAGCTCTGCACTCACCCTGGCCTACTTTCCCTCTGTATTATTGACAGTCAGACTGTAACTATTCAGCATCGAGCGTTAACCGGCTTCTTCGAAAGACGATTATTTTCCACAAGCCCTCAAGAAGCCACATTATTCTGTAGTATGTATGGGAACAGCTTGTGGACTGAAACATTTCAACTGCCTGAAGACAGAGAGCTGGATGGTGCTTGTGGTGTGGAGGGGGGGTTGTAAGAAAATGAAGAAGAACGTGTATCTCAGCTTGAAACTGAAACTAGAGAGAGGAACGCAACAGGCATGTGTAAACACCCTAATTGCATGTAAACAACACAACAATACATTTATGCTACAAATATTGAATAACGCTTAATTGCCGCAGGCTGACTCTTCCACTTCATTCACTTAAATAAGGCGTATGTAATGATCAACGCACCTCTAATTTGAAAATATTTAGACTATAATTATCTAAGCTTTTCCTGTAGATGGAAGCTCGCCTGATTCGATCTGACGCTGCCCTGACACATACCTGAATAGCGCCAATCGCGCCATTTCAGCAAAAAAATAAATAAAACCTGAACAGTCGTTTTATCGTTTTATGTTGAGAGGGAAGAAATCTCATACAGCACATTTGACAATAAAGTTGTATTCAATTCAAATTCAATTCAATTCAATCTGTGCAATACAAAGCCAGTCGATAAAGTGTCTCGCTAGATCGCACCGGTGTAATTAAGTGTCCAGTGAGTTGAATTCAAAGCACAATTTGGAAATAAACATGACAGATACATTTTTGAAAAATAGTTCGGGACCATTTACAGACTAGTAACAAAGTCGTGATGTTTTTTTTAGTAATGGCAAGCGTCAACACACCTGTACTAATTTAATAAAAAAAAAAAAAAAAAAAAAGGTTGAGCCCTTTACAGCTGAAGTCAGAGCTCATCTTTTGAACCAGTTTCTGAATGTTGTGTGGCGCAATAAATCGCATGTGATCTGGACAGGCCTCGGTCACTTCCTCCTTCTGACGGAACCATTTCCAGATGTTTTGAATCATTTGGGGATTCAGATTATGTATTCTTGTCAGGCTCGCACCTGTAAAGACGCTCTTCGAGATTGTGTGCTGTGCAAAGAAGAGTGACGCAGTGGCGCAAGTACTACAGGGTAAGGTGTGTCATGTACACAAGGTGCTAAACCTTTGAGCAGCGGACAGTAAATCTAGCAGGAAAGAGGACACGCGCATTCTTTTATGTAAAATGTTGTGTAAAGTGCTTTGGTTTAGCTGATGCTGTTATATGCTCTCTTGGGTGTGTGTACGGTCGTGGTACCGACCTCTTGAGCAGGTTAAATTACAACATGCATGTCATCATGTCAGTCAATTTAAATCCAGTACAGAAAGAGATTGTTTTCTTTTTGTTTTGTATGCAATTCCATGGTCATTTGAAAGATGTGGGCATTCGAAATCGTCTTTCAACACAAAGGCACGACGGTAGCCCAATGTTGTCACTTTGTGTAGTCCATACACAAGCTATGCTATAATGCCTTTGAGTTCAGAAAAGGCTCATTAGTGAAACAATCGCCCGCCATTAGGCATTTCAAACGCAGTTACAACGGGATCGGAATCAAGTGTCAGCCTGCTTCCTACCTGGATGTATCTCAGAGCACTTCTCAGCACACTTAAATTGGAGGTTTTCTTTTCATCGATGTTGGGGATGTTCTTTTTCAGGGTCTCAAAGCACTCCTTCAAGTGGGCTCGTCTGATGGACACACACACACACACACACACACATTTGAAACAGCCCACTCGTGCACTTTTTTTGGAACGTCCACGTTGTGCAATTACACGGGAGAAATAAAAGGGAGCATTTTTGTTGGCGGCGCTTGAACCCACCGGTTTTTCTCGAGCTTGTTATGCACTTCTCTGGTACCTGCCCTGTCGGAGCACAGACCAGAACACATTCAGGTTTTGACATTCCAGCATGAGGAGGCTGATTTGAGAACCGCGTGTCAGGATGCATTCCTGACGATACACAAACAAGTTGAAGGTCAATTTGATCGCCTTACCCTCCGGGTCGTTTCTTTTGGTCAAGTAGTCGCCCGTCATCAGGAGGACTCGCCCGACTGCTGGGGCCGTTCACCAAGGGGGTTGGCTGTAGGGTCTGGGGGTGCGCTGCAGGCGGATGGGGGGGTGAGACGATGGAACTTGGATAGCGCTGAAGGAGCTGTTGGGGCGTCTGCTGCTGTTGTGTGTGAGTGCTGTTGGTTTGAGCGAGGAGCTGCGTCGGGTGTTGTTGATGGTTCTGCGGCGGCAGTTTGTGGTTCGGGTCATGCGGTTGGGGTTGGGGGGAACGCGGCGGAGCTACGACACCTTGTTCCTGAGGGGAAGGAGGCTCCCTTTTGGGGGAGGCTACAGGGGGAGCAGCAGGGTGGGAGAGCAAGGCCACAGGGAGAGAAGGGGAGCCGGCGGGGTTGGGTTTGACAACCGGGATGGGGATGACTGCGATGGGCATGGAGGGGCGAGGCAGGGACGGCGGGATGGAGGCCGGGGGCCGCTCAGTGATAAGCTCCTCTGCTTTAAAAACATTGTTGATGTGGCCTCTGCAGTTGTACTTGTTCACGTCGGCGAGTCTTTGCTCTGTCAGCAGATCCAGGCGCAGCTTCTCTTTCAGTTCATCCTCTGCGGACAACATCCAACACAAGACTTCCCATCACATACGTTACGTCACAACATTTAATTGAACACCTCTAAAAGTGTACCAACGCCTCACTCATGGATAGACTGCAGAAACCTATCCAACTATCCCTTTTTCAGTTGAGATTGGAACCCGTGACTGTACAGCAAACAGTTCTGCCGCCTCCTGGAATCCTTGAACATAATTACTACCCACTGGACCTACACAATACCATTAGCCATAATCGCATTATTTTGCCAACGCAAAGCACTTAGGTGAAAATGAAAGTCCATACTGAAGCTGCAGGTGAATTGATGAGTTAAGCTGGTGTGATTAATAATGTTGGACAGGGGAGTAATTTTTACAGTTAAAAATCAGGTGACTGAATTGATGAATTGATCTGTAGTCGCTACCGTGCTTCAATGAGCAGTGTTGTGTCGGGTGTATGCATTGAAGCCACAATAATAAGCACAACACTGCACAACTGGAACGAACACACACACACACACACACACACACACACACACACACACACACACACACACACACACACACACGCTCGTGTGGCATGTGTGCACATGCAGTGTTTCCGTATGCAAAGATTGAACTTTTGAATATTAAATGCAGCACTATCCAATTCTACGCAAGTCGCCGGTGACGTATAGATCTTGATGAAAGGTCTTGTTGCTATGGCATCCGTGATGTCATTCATGGAACATGGTGACTAAAAGTCACATTCAGACCCCCACATCGAGTCGCACTTTTATATCTGGTTAAAGACAAAAATGAATGCAGCGAAGGTAAAAATGTCCTTTGTATGGTAAGAAGTCCATCGTTCGGAGTGCTGTGCAGAAAGAAGTCTGATGGCAGATGTTTCTACAGGCTACAAACTAAGAGTGGCACCACTTGAAGGCATTCCCAAACAAGGGCTATTACATAACTGCAGCACATAGCAAAACTGGCCTAGTTGTCTACATGCAGTGACCTGCTGCACAGCAGCTAGGAGCAACAGCAGCAGCAGGAGGAGCAGCAAGACATCGAACCAAATTGAGCAATGCGGGGGAGGAGCCACGTGGAAGAAGTTAAGCACTCACTCCAAGGCGATTCGAAAGACTGTAAACATCTCCAACAGGCAACATCAGTGTTTCAGAGAACTTATTCAATCACGGCACATACTTCACAAACAAATCTCACCGCAGAGCTCCAAACTGAAATGTCACAAATTAATAAAATAATCGATGGCCTCAGGCCAAACCAAGTCAAGTTTATTGATTTAATTCTCCGATGCCACAGTTTAGCAAAACATTTCTTCACCATTTTTTTTACTATTGGTCAGTCCACGTGTCTTTCTGTTAAACAAATATTGAACAATGTCAAGTTTCAAAACTGTTTTTCTCTCTTTGACGATGCAAACTTAATGGTTGAGCAAGCCTGCCAGTTTGGGGGTACCCTGAAAGGTGACGATTTTGGAGGTATGACGATTCTAGGGCATCAAGAAAACAACATATTTGTTGAGTCATGAACACTGCAAGAGTGCAAACCATTATCAACACTAAAGATTGGTCAGTCAGCAATTTGTAAAAACAACAGACCAATGTGAGGAATGATAAATAAAAAAGATTTTGGGGAGGCGGGAAGGGGGGGGGTGAATTTGGACATGGGTTCCTGGTCAACAGTGACAATCTTTAAAACTCAAGACACCACAGCAGTGGTCCAAAAATGTTAATTCATGAGTTGATTCTATAAATTGAAAGGAATTGAAACGCACAGATTTAAAGTAATTTCCAAACTGAGGTCGTGTGCTGTGAGAGATCATCAGGTAGGCCATGGGATCCGATTTCACTATCACTCCGAAAATTTATTACAAGTAATGTAGATGATTACTGTACAGATATTTAAGCCAACGATTTTCAGTGACTAGTGAAACAATTAAATGCTCTTTCACTTGATGGTAGAAGGGACAATTAACTCAGATCCACTTTTTGCCACTCATACAACAGAAATATTGCTTTGCGTGGACCAATTTGTTCTTTTTAATTTATTATTATTATTTTGTTACAAGCTTGAGTTGTGAGCTTTAAAACGCCTAATTCAAAAAGGTACCACTGTATATACGTTTGATTTGGCTCAGTGGTATAACATTATTTTTTTCCAACCATATCCCTTTAAGGTTCGGGGGCGGGCTAGTGTGATAAACGGGCATCAAAACAAAGGGAACTGTATTAGCGTATCATCACAACAAAAACGTATTATTTCCACACATAAAAAAGAGAAACAGTCTACTAGCTTTGCTTGTAGCAACGCGTCTCCGTGCGGTAGTGAGGCATCTGCTGCTCATAAATAATCTTCGGGAGGGGTTGCCCGGCGCGCACGTGGTAAAATGGGCGTGTCCTGATGTACACGTCATCGGCAGACGGCGCCCTCGGGAGGCTATTTTTATTTTCACTAAATACAAACAGTCAAAGGCTGCAGCCTGTGGCGCGCAGGCTGGTCTTAAAGCCCGCGCTGCGCCACGCAGTCGACACCGCAGGGGGAAACCTGACAGGAAAACGTAATGTGAGCCACGCGACGTCGGGGTATTAAACAGTGACACCGCCCATTCTCACGATCACCGCGACGGTGCTACGAAAAACCCAAGAGCTCCACATATTCGTACACATACACTCAAATATACTACCTGTGCAGAAACACAACATTTTTTTAAAGTGCACTCTAGTGCTATTCGGCATTCATGCGTCAGCGATGATTGGTAAGAGAGTGAATCGTCAAAACAAACTTGAAGGTATAACTCACGTGGTGGACCAAGTTAAACCAATAAGAAGATATGAACGACAGCAAAAAGACAACTTCTTACCACGTGCTCTCTGTTGTTGCTGGGCTTGCAATTCCAAAAACCTGGCAGCTTCCAGAAGCGTTTCGATGCTCATTTCTGTCCGCTTGGAAAGATTCCCAGTCCAAAAGCAAACAAAGAAGCGATGCGGGATAATGTAAGCGAACGCGTGAGAAGTTGAAGGGTGAAAGCAAGCGAGAGCGAGATACCCGCGCAATGGAGGGCAAGAACGGGGTAACCGGAGTGGACACCCCCTTGAGTGCAAACTAGTGGCTAGAAGTTGCGAACAAGATGGCGCTCAAAGTAGTAGGAACAAATAAGGTTTGTGAATCACGCAGCGGCGAGTAACCGCCCACTCACCCCAACGCCACGGGGAGCCGTCAAAAACACGGCGCGACAGCGTACTGGACGGGATTGATGACGATGAAAAACATCCACAAATTATGAGCACGAAATGTCACACAAACCCAGAGTTATGTACAGTATTGCCTTTGCTTACATGTTCAGGAAAGACCTGGCACGTATTCCACATAGATCTTCAAATGATGCTAACGAGCATGGCTTCTAGAATGTAACGCGACTATCTGTGAAAGGAAATTTTATTTTAACAAAAATGTCAGGTACTTGCGAGTAAAAGTATTTTAGACATGCCAACGGGACTTTCCCCACGTGCTCGACGAAGGTTTTCAATTCAAAGAATACTAACTGCCATATCGCTCGTGCAATGTCACGCAAAAGGCTTTGTAGCGACTATTTTTGTGAAGGTTATTGTTGGAATTCCACCTCCTTTGACAAAATATTGCGAGAACGCCGTCAAAAAGTTGTGTCAGAAACGTCTATCTGTGTCACACTCGGGGATATTCGCGTAACGTTTGAAGATGTTCATGAAACTATGGTGACGTAATTGGCGCTTTGGCTGGTTCGATCGCGTCAAAATGCCTTCTTGTGTGATGTTTGGATGACGGACTCAGAGCAAAAAAAACCACACACACACACACACGCCCACATGCACATTCTCCGCATTTTTGTCCCGTTTCCCGTCTCCAAAGAAAGAGAGAAGGGGAAAGCTAAAACGTTTGATGCCCACGTTTGCATGACTTCACTTTTCCGAGAGAAAGGCTAACATAACGAAAACAATTCACAATTTGGCGCCAGTCACAGGAAGCAAAGAAGGGGAGAAAAGTCACAGCACATTTGTAAATATGCTCCCTCTTGTGGAAGATGGAAGAGCTACTTGCATCCGGAGAAATGTTTTTCTAAAGCCTATGTACTGTCCAGTATTTCAGGTTCCCTTTACATTATCTACATTCAAGGACCACGAATAGCTCACGAGTGATAGGACATTGTGATTTCCCAGGATTGTTGTGTAAATCATAATCTCAAAATGGAAACCGATTTATAGAACTAAAGTGCTGTATGTGATAAATCTGCTTCTCAGTTGTTAGAAATCACCAATGTCTTCACACGAACGATTTAAATATTAATTATGAATAACATACAATATTAAGGTAATGTGAGCAAATTGGTTATTTCACGAGCCCTTCGCAGTAATCAGTTACCCAAGAAGTAGTTCAGTTTCAGAAAGGTTGGTGACCCCTGCACGAATGCAGTCTGCAATAAGAAGCGTCAACAGCAGGTTTTGAACTGGTGACCTGTCACCAGAAGACTGTGGAAATTTCCTAAAGACTATTAGAAAGTTTTGAAGCGAATTCTGATTAAACAGAAGTCATTACCAGGCAAATATATGCCATATAATATCAGGCTATTAAATCCATCTATTTTCTGGAGCACTTGTCCTTGTCCTTCGAACAGGAAGCCGGGTACAACTTGGACTGTTTTCCAGTCAATCCCAGGGCACGTAGTAGACAAACATTCACACTCACACCTCTACACTTCAGCCTTTTCAATTAACCTAACATGGTTTTGGAACGTGCGAGGACGCTAGAGAAGACTCACACAACCACAAGGAACAAAACATGCTCACGTGTACACAAGATCAGACGCAAGATTCAAACGGTCAACCTCAGAGATGTGAGGCACACGTGTCAATCACAAACTTAGTGTGCTACCTGTCAGGAATATATTTCCTGAAAAACTAAGGGCAATGTTCAACATAAATCATACTCATGTTTAAGATATAGTACATTTATTTTTGGGTCCAACGCTTAACCCCGTATTCATGTTTTTATTTTTTAATCAAAACCAAGAGAATAGTAATCCATGTGTAAATCCTGAAAAGCATCACGGAGCAGCCGACATTTTATAAAATCACATTTATTCCCACTGCTTGGCAATAAAGTCAAATAAAATGAGTAGCAGTGATTACCTAAAAAGGTAAACTGTCAAGTCCAACAAATTTAAATCACTGACTCACACTGGTTCACGTACAAAACTGTGGGCTGCAATTGTTTCAACATGCCAAAATCATCTCAGATACAAGTTTTGTATCCATGATCTCTACTGCGGCTCTCTCTGTTCATGATTTGGCAACAGCCTTTAAAAGAGTGTTCCTCAGATAGGTGCACAGCTGGTTCATCAGATCTTTATTCTGACCTTCCACCCAGTGCATCTCAATCATTGCGTCGCCCTCCTCCTGCAGCACATTCAGCATACATTTAAACAGGAAGTGTTCCACTGACCCCGGGCTCGCTGGTTGTTTTGATGACATCTCGCTTGTGGCACTAGTGGCATCCTTCAGGCCACATGTCCCTGCAGAGCTGCACTCAGGCATTATTTCCCCATCTTCACCTGCAACCTTTTCCAGGAGCTCTTGATTCATTTCACCAGCGGCCTTGGTAGCCTTCATGCTTTCGACGGATGGGGCACTGTTGCCAATCGACTCTGCAGTTACCTGCTGGTCAGCTGACTCATGAGTGGCATCCTCCTGGCTGTTTTGGGCGAGGGAGGGCGTCGTGGCGGCAGCCGCGGTGCTGTGATGTGCTCTTGGCAGCTCTCGCAACTGCCGCATTTGTTCGCGTCGCTTCTGTCGACCGTGGATCCAAGTGTTTTCCACCGCGGTCAGGAGGAGGCGCTGCTCCTGCTCCCTGCACGGAACGCGCTTGTGCAGCACCTGCAAGAAGAAGAAACAAGATGTATTTTCACTGGATTCAAGGATCTATTTTTATTCGGAAGACTGGTAGGAATTTTTTCTTGAGACCATCTGGCTTTAGTAATAAACTAGTACAACCGAAAGTGTTGCAGCCCTCTGCCAATTTTGACATTTTATCCCCATCAGTCATTTTACATTTTGCAAGCTTTAGTCAACAATTATTTGTTATTCTACAGCCCAACTACTAAAAAAAGCAAAACATCCAATTTGGCCTTATAGACTTTCCGAAATATGGTTTATATGGGAAGCATGGTGAAGTATCGGTAAGCATATTTGCCTCAAGAGTGCTGAGGTCCTGGGTTAAAATGTCGGTTCAAACGTCAGTACGGGTCATCCTGTGCTGAGTTTGCACGGATTTTCCCTGCACACACTGGCTTCCTCCCACATTCCGAAAGTAATGTCAAGTTCATTGCGGACTCCAAATTGTCTGTCGGTGTAACTTGGAAGCGGCAGTGCGAATGGTTGTTTGTGCATAGGTGCCCTGTGAATGGCTGCTCAGTCCGGAACAGATCATGGTGTAGCCCGCCTCTCACCTGAGATAGGATCCAGATCATCGGCGTCCCTACTGAGGACAAGCATTTAAAACAAATTGGGTGGCTATTTAACCATGTTCAAATCGGAGTTTCTGTGTAATTTAGTCCCCAAACTTAATAGAACAGCCTGCTCAAACGAAAGAACAACTGACCCGCAGCTCCGTTAGCGCCTTCTCCATAAGAGTTGTGATGGCTTCCAGAGGATGGCGGCCAGTGCAGTCCAGACCACGGGACTTCATCTGGAGCTCCCTCAAAGCCACGTGGGGAAGGGTGAAGGAAAGAGGTTTCCGCACTCTGTCCAACTTGCGCTTCTTACTGGGGGGAGACTGACGCAGGCCGCAGGAGGAAATCACAAAGAGAGAAGTGGGGTAAAGTTTTTACTGATGCTCTCATTGAAATTGAAGTATTTCGGGGAATCCACACGTTTGCACTTCATCTAGTGATGACTACACCGGTGAGCCATTATGTTGCCCATATTCGTAATTCCAGTGCACAGGCGACTGCATAATTTGCAGTCGCCACAGTTAACCTAATTACAGTTAAATGTTGATTTTATTATTTTTTTCTACTTATGCCCCTGAATCAGTCATGCATGTGCGATGTAAAAATGGGATGACTGCCTTAGAAACGTAACTTATTTTATGGTACATGTTTGTAAATTGTACACGCACCTCCGCCATGACATCTACTGCTAAGTGTAATACAGCTTAGTTGACAATATATAAAGATATTGCAAAACAAATTTTTCTTATTATTCTTATTTCTTACCATCTCAACAATTTTGAGGTCAACCAGCATCCTAAAAAAAGTCCATTTGAAGTCAGATATTCCACTGCATTTTGAGTCCAGGAATTTAATGTAATTTGACTTCATGTACACTCGGTGCCTCGTTTCTTTGATCTGAATATAAAATGTTCGTGTGACATAAGGACCATTATTACTGTGAGCATAATGCAGTGAATGTCTGTGGTGGTTGTGAGAAAATGGATGACTGGATTCATGGACACAAGAGGGAGCTGTGAACACATCGGCTGGACCTGCAGAGCCTTGTAATAATGCTCCTTACTCTTGTCCTCTGAAGTCAAACTGCAATGGCGCTGGAGGTCATTCGCCAACCGTATCTGGGGACAACATGACTAGTGCTGCAACGCTTCCCTGCACACCCGCATGCCAGCGCCTGTGCGTTCCATGTCACTCACAAGGGCTCTGCAAGCTGGCGCAGGGTCTGCAGTGACAGAGCAGACAGTATGGCCGACTGACCTACAAACAGCAGCGGGGAAGGAGTGGGCTGTGACCTTCACGGGTTGCTGCCGTTATGAGAGTCAAGTTTGCACACCTCAGGGTCTCTATCGTATGCCTGATGACTTTGTGTGTGTAATTGCCATTCTTAATGTCAATGAAAGATGTATTAGTGGTCCTCGAGAGCACAATTGTTTACAGACAGGAGAATTAGAAGCATGTCTGAGGCAGTGTAGTCCTCCACCACGACCAGCTACAATAATAAGCAATGCTTGAATAATACTCAAAGACAGCATTATTATTATTATTTTTTTGTTTCAAAAGAAATCTGATTGTGCAGAGGTTCCAAATGTTACAGCCGGTAGGAGGGCACCACATTGTCCCTGCTCTTGTATTTAAATATAATTGCACTTGGTTTTAAGTAATTTACGTTCCCAGAAGACACAGTTACAAAATGTTCCCATGATTAATTAGGGGCTTCACAATGGGCCTTCTCTGATCTGTCGGTTTTAATAAAGATTCTTTGCATTCCATATTTTTTAACCCCACCACACACAGGCACGCAAGCAATCTACCCAACACATTAGAACGAGACAAGCCTTATGTGTAACACTTTGATTCAATATATCTCTGCCAGTGTTCCAATATTCAAACAATGATTGTAGCATTTTGAGGAAATCACATTGCCCCATCAATGTTGAGCTATTTTTAGAACAGGGCTCATGTGCCCGCATGCCCGTTGGTGACGCTTGCTTTATGGCCAATTAGCGCTTTTTGTACCAAGACAGACATCTTGCTATGTCACCTGCCATGCGCTTGCTCTGACTTTCTGCACCTAAGCTATATGTCAGCATAACAATTGTTAGTGTGTTAGCATTTGCGAATTTCTCCATTGTGAGACAAATAAAGGTTTTTCTTCTTCTTCTTTGCAGCATTTCTCATTCGAAACAGTACGCAAGCACAGGGAAATTGTAAAACTCCTTACCAGTGTATCTCGGTGCTTTACTCACTCAGGTCCCTATTTTGCTAATTGTTTTTTTGTAACTCTGGATAAAATGGTTATGTGTATACTGGTCTATAGCAGTATATTACATTTGGAATTGACCTGGTAGTAAAAGGGCGAAGTAGGTCACAGTTGCATGCGCGCCACGTATGTGTTAAGACCACATGTAACATTAATGAGCCTGCCTCATGCACATGCACGTATAGCTGACATCCATAGGAAGACATGCATCTGGGCTGAATGAGTCAGCCATGCATTGCTTTCTGTGCATGCAGAAGCCTCTGTCAAAACAACACACATGCGCGTGAAGGCAAGACGAGGCAAAGGAGCATCACAGGAAAAGAAATATAGGGCAATCCTTCTGCTCAACTGATTTGATACCGGAAAGGCTAAAATAGCCGGGTCCAACAACACAGAGCTCATGCATCTACTGAGCAGCCACTTCCAGTTGTTTTTCCTCTAGCACACACACATGAACACCATTCCTGTTGACTAATACGGTTTATTGTTATGTTTTCTCCAACACTTTCACAGTCCACACAATCACAAAGGACATTGTGATTTCCCAGGATTGTTGTGTAAATCATAATCTCAAAATGGAAACCGATTTATAGAACTAAAGTGCTGTATGTGATAAATCTGCTTCTCAGTTGTTAGAAATCACCAATGTCTTCACACGAACGATTTAAATATTAATTATGAATAACATACAATATTAATTAAGGCAATTTGAGCAAATTGGTTATTTCACATGAGCCCTTCGCAGTAAACGGTTACCCAAGTAGTAGTTCTCAAGTTTCAGAAAGGTTGGTGACCCCTGCACGAATGCAGTCTGCAATAAGAAGCGTCAATAGCAGGTTTTGAACTGGTGACCTGTCACCAGAAGACTGTGGAAATTTCCTAAAGACTATTAGAAAGTTTTGAAGCGAATTCTGATTAAACAGAAGTCATTACCAGGCAAATATATGCCATATAATATCAGGCTATTAAATCCATCTATTTTCTGGAGCACTTGTCCTTGTCCTTCGAACAGGAAGCCGGGTACAACTTGGACTGTTTTCCAGTCAATCCCAGGGCACGTAGTAGACAAACATTCACACTCACACCTCTACACTTCAGCCTTTTCAATTAACCTAACATGGTTTTGGAACGTGCGAGGAAGCAAGAGAAGACCCACCCAACCACAAGGAACAAAATATGCTCACATGTACACAAGATCAGACGCAAGATTCAAACGGTCAACCTCAGAGATGTGAGGCACACGTGTCAATCACAAACTTAGTGTGCTACCTGTCAGGAATATATTTCCTGAAAAACTAAGGGCAATGTTCAACATAAATCATACTCATGTTTAAGATATAGTACATTTATTTTTGGGTCCAACGCTTAACCCCGTATTCATGTTTTTATTTTTTAATCAAAACCAAGAGAATAGTAATCCATGTGTAAATCCTGAAAAGCATCACGGAGCAGCCGACATTTTATAAAATCACATTTATTCCCACTGCTTGGCAATAAAGTCAAATAAAATGAGTAGCAGTGATTACCTAAAAAGGTAAACTGTCAAGTCCAACAAATTTAAATCACTGACTCACACTGGTTCACGTACAAAACTGTGGGCTGCAATTGTTTCAACATGCCAAAATCATCTCAGATACAAGTTTTGTATCCATGATCTCTACTGCGGCTCTCTCTGTTCATGATTTGGCAACAGCCTTTAAAAGAGTGTTCCTCAGATAGGTGCACAGCTGGTTCATCAGATCTTTATTCTGACCTTCCACCCAGTGCATCTCAATCATTGCGTCGCCCTCCTCCTGCAGCACATTCAGCATACATTTAAACAGGAAGTGTTCCACTGACCCCGGGCTCGCTGGTTGTTTTGATGACATCTCGCTTGTGGCACTAGTGGCATCCTTCAGGCCACATGTCCCTGCAGAGCTGCACTCAGGCATTATTTCCCCATCTTCACCTGCAACCTTTTCCAGGAGCTCTTGATTCATTTCACCAGCGGCCTTGGTAGCCTTCATGCTTTCGACGGATGGGGCACTGTTGCCAATCGACTCTGCAGTTACCTGCTGGTCAGCTGACTCATGAGTGGCATCCTCCTGGCTGTTTTGGGCGAGGGAGGGCGTCGTGGCGGCAGCCGCGGTGCTGTGATGTGCTCTTGGCAGCTCTCGCAACTGCCGCATTTGTTCGCGTCGCTTCTGTCGACCGTGGATCCAAGTGTTTTCCACCGCGGTCAGGAGGAGGCGCTGCTCCTGCTCCCTGCACGGAACGCGCTTGTGCAGCACCTGCAAGAAGAAGAAACAAGATGTATTTTCACTGGATTCAAGGATCTATTTTTATTCGGAAGACTGGTAGGAATTTTTTCTTGAGACCATCTGGCTTTAGTAATAAACTAGTACAACCGAAAGTGTTGCAGCCCTCTGCCAATTTTGACATTTTATCCCCATCAGTCATTTTACATTTTGCAAGCTTTAGTCAACAATTATTTGTTATTCTACAGCCCAACTACTAAAAAAAGCAAAACATCCAATTTGGCCTTATAGACTTTCCGAAATATGGTTTATATGGGAAGCATGGTGAAGTATCGGTAAGCATATTTGCCTCAAGAGTGCTGAGGTCCTGGGTTAAAATGTCGGTTCAAACGTCAGTACGGGTCATCCTGTGCTGAGTTTGCACGGATTTTCCCTGCACACACTGGCTTCCTCCCACATTCCGAAAGTAATGTCAAGTTCATTGCGGACTCCAAATTGTCTGTCGGTGTAACTTGGAAGCGGCAGTGCGAATGGTTGTTTGTGCATAGGTGCCCTGTGAATGGCTGCTCAGTCCGGAACAGATCATGGTGTAGCCCGCCTCTCACCTGAGATAGGATCCAGATCATCGGCGTCCCTACTGAGGACAAGCATTTAAAACAAATTGGGTGGCTATTTAACCATGTTCAAATCGGAGTTTCTGTGTAATTTAGTCCCCAAACTTAATAGAACAGCCTGCTCAAACGAAAGAACAACTGACCCGCAGCTCCGTTAGCGCCTTCTCCATAAGAGTTGTGATGGCTTCCAGAGGATGGCGGCCAGTGCAGTCCAGACCACGGGACTTCATCTGGAGCTCCCTCAAAGCCACGTGGGGAAGGGTGAAGGAAAGAGGTTTCCGCACTCTGTCCAACTTGCGCTTCTTACTGGGGGGAGACTGACGCAGGCCGCAGGAGGAAATCACAAAGAGAGAAGTGGGGTAAAGTTTTTACTGATGCTCTCATTGAAATTGAAGTATTTCGGGGAATCCACACGTTTGCACTTCATCTAGTGATGACTACACCGGTGAGCCATTATGTTGCCCATATTCGTAATTCCAGTGCACAGGCGACTGCATAATTTGCAGTCGCCACAGTTAACCTAATTACAGTTAAATGTTGATTTTATTATTTTTTTCTACTTATGCCCCTGAATCAGTCATGCATGTGCGATGTAAAAATGGGATGACTGCCTTAGAAACGTAACTTATTTTATGGTACATGTTTGTAAATTGTACACGCACCTCCGCCATGACATCTACTGCTAAGTGTAATACAGCTTAGTTGACAATATATAAAGATATTGCAAAACAAATTTTTCTTATTATTCTTATTTCTTACCATCTCAACAATTTTGAGGTCAACCAGCATCCTAAAAAAAGTCCATTTGAAGTCAGATATTCCACTGCATTTTGAGTCCAGGAATTTAATGTAATTTGACTTCATGTACACTCGGTGCCTCGTTTCTTTGATCTGAATATAAAATGTTCGTGTGACATAAGGACCATTATTACTGTGAGCATAATGCAGTGAATGTCTGTGGTGGTTGTGAGAAAATGGATGACTGGATTCATGGACACAAGAGGGAGCTGTGAACACATCGGCTGGACCTGCAGAGCCTTGTAATAATGCTCCTTACTCTTGTCCTCTGAAGTCAAACTGCAATGGCGCTGGAGGTCATTCGCCAACCGTATCTGGGGACAACATGACTAGTGCTGCAACGCTTCCCTGCACACCCGCATGCCAGCGCCTGTGCGTTCCATGTCACTCACAAGGGCTCTGCAAGCTGGCGCAGGGTCTGCAGTGACAGAGCAGACAGTATGGCCGACTGACCTACAAACAGCAGCGGGGAAGGAGTGGGCTGTGACCTTCACGGGTTGCTGCCGTTATGAGAGTCAAGTTTGCACACCTCAGGGTCTCTATCGTATGCCTGATGACTTTGTGTGTGTAATTGCCATTCTTAATGTCAATGAAAGATGTATTAGTGGTCCTCGAGAGCACAATTGTTTACAGACAGGAGAATTAGAAGCATGTCTGAGGCAGTGTAGTCCTCCACCACGACCAGCTACAATAATAAGCAATGCTTGAATAATACTCAAAGACAGCATTATTATTATTATTTTTTTGTTTCAAAAGAAATCTGATTGTGCAGAGGTTCCAAATGTTACAGCCGGTAGGAGGGCACCACATTGTCCCTGCTCTTGTATTTAAATATAATTGCACTTGGTTTTAAGTAATTTACGTTCCCAGAAGACACAGTTACAAAATGTTCCCATGATTAATTAGGGGCTTCACAATGGGCCTTCTCTGATCTGTCGGTTTTAATAAAGATTCTTTGCATTCCATATTTTTTAACCCCACCACACACAGGCACGCAAGCAATCTACCCAACACATTAGAACGAGACAAGCCTTATGTGTAACACTTTGATTCAATATATCTCTGCCAGTGTTCCAATATTCAAACAATGATTGTAGCATTTTGAGGAAATCACATTGCCCCATCAATGTTGAGCTATTTTTAGAACAGGGCTCATGTGCCCGCATGCCCGTTGGTGACGCTTGCTTTATGGCCAATTAGCGCTTTTTGTACCAAGACAGACATCTTGCTATGTCACCTGCCATGCGCTTGCTCTGACTTTCTGCACCTAAGCTATATGTCAGCATAACAATTGTTAGTGTGTTAGCATTTGCGAATTTCTCCATTGTGAGACAAATAAAGGTTTTTCTTCTTCTTCTTTGCAGCATTTCTCATTCGAAACAGTACGCAAGCACAGGGAAATTGTAAAACTCCTTACCAGTGTATCTCGGTGCTTTACTCACTCAGGTCCCTATTTTGCTAATTGTTTTTTTGTAACTCTGGATAAAATGGTTATGTGTATACTGGTCTATAGCAGTATATTACATTTGGAATTGACCTGGTAGTAAAAGGGCGAAGTAGGTCACAGTTGCATGCGCGCCACGTATGTGTTAAGACCACATGTAACATTAATGAGCCTGCCTCATGCACATGCACGTATAGCTGACATCCATAGGAAGACATGCATCTGGGCTGAATGAGTCAGCCATGCATTGCTTTCTGTGCATGCAGAAGCCTCTGTCAAAACAACACACATGCGCGTGAAGGCAAGACGAGGCAAAGGAGCATCACAGGAAAAGAAATATAGGGCAATCCTTCTGCTCAACTGATTTGATACCGGAAAGGCTAAAATAGCCGGGTCCAACAACACAGAGCTCATGCATCTACTGAGCAGCCACTTCCAGTTGTTTTTCCTCTAGCACACACACATGAACACCATTCCTGTTGACTAATACGGTTTATTGTTATGTTTTCTCCAACACTTTCACAGTCCACACAATCACAAAAGCCAGTGTGCGTGCACATTTCTTATACCCTGGCAACTGTTGCCAGGTCACCGCTAAACTAAAACCGTATAAAGCTCACCCTGGAGGAGGAACAAGAGTGTGTGATGGAAGATTGAAAGATGTTGTTAAGGGGGGGAGGATGGAGGAGGTACATTATTGAGTAGATGGATTCTGGGTGTTGGACTGGCTAACCAGCAGGCGGAGACAAGCTCGAGCATTAAAGTGGCCCACCCGTGGCCTGCAAAAAGACTTACCGGAACAAGGACATCATCATAGAAGCTCCAGGCCAGCGCCCACCGCATGGTGCGCCCCTGGCAAAACTCTGTGTGCGTCATTTTGGGTACCTGGGGGAAAAAAATAAAAACTAATTAATTACAGTGGTCTATATACTCATGCTGGTTTTTACGAGACAACTTCATTCATCTATTTTTTTTTTTATTTTCCAGTCAATCCCAGGGCACGTAGTAGACAAACATTCACACTCACACCTCTACACTTCAGCCTTTTCAATTAACCTAACATGGTTTTGGAACGTGCGAGGAAGCAAGAGAAGACCCACCCAACCACAAGGAACAAAATATGCTCACATGTACACAAGATCAGACGCAAGATTCAAACGGTCAACCTCAGAGATGTGAGGCACACGTGTCAATCACAAACTTAGTGTGCTACCTGTCAGGAATATATTTCCTGAAAAACTAAGGGCAATGTTCAACATAAATCATACTCATGTTTAAGATATAGTACATTTATTTTTGGGTCCAACGCTTAACCCCGTATTCATGTTTTTATTTTTTAATCAAAACCAAGAGAATAGTAATCCATGTGTAAATCCTGAAAAGCATCACGGAGCAGCCGACATTTTATAAAATCACATTTATTCCCACTGCTTGGCAATAAAGTCAAATAAAATGAGTAGCAGTGATTACCTAAAAAGGTAAACTGTCAAGTCCAACAAATTTAAATCACTGACTCACACTGGTTCACGTACAAAACTGTGGGCTGCAATTGTTTCAACATGCCAAAATCATCTCAGATACAAGTTTTGTATCCATGATCTCTACTGCGGCTCTCTCTGTTCATGATTTGGCAACAGCCTTTAAAAGAGTGTTCCTCAGATAGGTGCACAGCTGGTTCATCAGATCTTTATTCTGACCTTCCACCCAGTGCATCTCAATCATTGCGTCGCCCTCCTCCTGCAGCACATTCAGCATACATTTAAACAGGAAGTGTTCCACTGACCCCGGGCTCGCTGGTTGTTTTGATGACATCTCGCTTGTGGCACTAGTGGCATCCTTCAGGCCACATGTCCCTGCAGAGCTGCACTCAGGCATTATTTCCCCATCTTCACCTGCAACCTTTTCCAGGAGCTCTTGATTCATTTCACCAGCGGCCTTGGTAGCCTTCATGCTTTCGACGGATGGGGCACTGTTGCCAATCGACTCTGCAGTTACCTGCTGGTCAGCTGACTCATGAGTGGCATCCTCCTGGCTGTTTTGGGCGAGGGAGGGCGTCGTGGCGGCAGCCGCGGTGCTGTGATGTGCTCTTGGCAGCTCTCGCAACTGCCGCATTTGTTCGCGTCGCTTCTGTCGACCGTGGATCCAAGTGTTTTCCACCGCGGTCAGGAGGAGGCGCTGCTCCTGCTCCCTGCACGGAACGCGCTTGTGCAGCACCTGCAAGAAGAAGAAACAAGATGTATTTTCACTGGATTCAAGGATCTATTTTTATTCGGAAGACTGGTAGGAATTTTTTCTTGAGACCATCTGGCTTTAGTAATAAACTAGTACAACCGAAAGTGTTGCAGCCCTCTGCCAATTTTGACATTTTATCCCCATCAGTCATTTTACATTTTGCAAGCTTTAGTCAACAATTATTTGTTATTCTACAGCCCAACTACTAAAAAAAGCAAAACATCCAATTTGGCCTTATAGACTTTCCGAAATATGGTTTATATGGGAAGCATGGTGAAGTATCGGTAAGCATATTTGCCTCAAGAGTGCTGAGGTCCTGGGTTAAAATGTCGGTTCAAACGTCAGTACGGGTCATCCTGTGCTGAGTTTGCACGGATTTTCCCTGCACACACTGGCTTCCTCCCACATTCCGAAAGTAATGTCAAGTTCATTGCGGACTCCAAATTGTCTGTCGGTGTAACTTGGAAGCGGCAGTGCGAATGGTTGTTTGTGCATAGGTGCCCTGTGAATGGCTGCTCAGTCCGGAACAGATCATGGTGTAGCCCGCCTCTCACCTGAGATAGGATCCAGATCATCGGCGTCCCTACTGAGGACAAGCATTTAAAACAAATTGGGTGGCTATTTAACCATGTTCAAATCGGAGTTTCTGTGTAATTTAGTCCCCAAACTTAATAGAACAGCCTGCTCAAACGAAAGAACAACTGACCCGCAGCTCCGTTAGCGCCTTCTCCATAAGAGTTGTGATGGCTTCCAGAGGATGGCG
Source organism: Hippocampus comes (assembly GCF_001891065.2). Taxonomy (NCBI): domain Eukaryota; kingdom Metazoa; phylum Chordata; class Actinopteri; order Syngnathiformes; family Syngnathidae; genus Hippocampus; species Hippocampus comes. The sequence continues at coordinate 519,361 of NW_017805820.1, forward strand.
GCCAGTGCAGTCCAGACCACGGGACTTCATCTGGAGCTCCCTCAAAGCCACGTGGGGAAGGGTGAAGGAAAGAGGTTTCCGCACTCTGTCCAACTTGCGCTTCTTACTGGGGGGAGACTGACGCAGGCCGCAGGAGGAAATCACAAAGAGAGAAGTGGGGTAAAGTTTTTACTGATGCTCTCATTGAAATTGAAGTATTTCGGGGAATCCACACGTTTGCACTTCATCTAGTGATGACTACACCGGTGAGCCATTATGTTGCCCATATTCGTAATTCCAGTGCACAGGCGACTGCATAATTTGCAGTCGCCACAGTTAACCTAATTACAGTTAAATGTTGATTTTATTATTTTTTTCTACTTATGCCCCTGAATCAGTCATGCATGTGCGATGTAAAAATGGGATGACTGCCTTAGAAACGTAACTTATTTTATGGTACATGTTTGTAAATTGTACACGCACCTCCGCCATGACATCTACTGCTAAGTGTAATACAGCTTAGTTGACAATATATAAAGATATTGCAAAACAAATTTTTCTTATTATTCTTATTTCTTACCATCTCAACAATTTTGAGGTCAACCAGCATCCTAAAAAAAGTCCATTTGAAGTCAGATATTCCACTGCATTTTGAGTCCAGGAATTTAATGTAATTTGACTTCATGTACACTCGGTGCCTCGTTTCTTTGATCTGAATATAAAATGTTCGTGTGACATAAGGACCATTATTACTGTGAGCATAATGCAGTGAATGTCTGTGGTGGTTGTGAGAAAATGGATGACTGGATTCATGGACACAAGAGGGAGCTGTGAACACATCGGCTGGACCTGCAGAGCCTTGTAATAATGCTCCTTACTCTTGTCCTCTGAAGTCAAACTGCAATGGCGCTGGAGGTCATTCGCCAACCGTATCTGGGGACAACATGACTAGTGCTGCAACGCTTCCCTGCACACCCGCATGCCAGCGCCTGTGCGTTCCATGTCACTCACAAGGGCTCTGCAAGCTGGCGCAGGGTCTGCAGTGACAGAGCAGACAGTATGGCCGACTGACCTACAAACAGCAGCGGGGAAGGAGTGGGCTGTGACCTTCACGGGTTGCTGCCGTTATGAGAGTCAAGTTTGCACACCTCAGGGTCTCTATCGTATGCCTGATGACTTTGTGTGTGTAATTGCCATTCTTAATGTCAATGAAAGATGTATTAGTGGTCCTCGAGAGCACAATTGTTTACAGACAGGAGAATTAGAAGCATGTCTGAGGCAGTGTAGTCCTCCACCACGACCAGCTACAATAATAAGCAATGCTTGAATAATACTCAAAGACAGCATTATTATTATTATTTTTTTGTTTCAAAAGAAATCTGATTGTGCAGAGGTTCCAAATGTTACAGCCGGTAGGAGGGCACCACATTGTCCCTGCTCTTGTATTTAAATATAATTGCACTTGGTTTTAAGTAATTTACGTTCCCAGAAGACACAGTTACAAAATGTTCCCATGATTAATTAGGGGCTTCACAATGGGCCTTCTCTGATCTGTCGGTTTTAATAAAGATTCTTTGCATTCCATATTTTTTAACCCCACCACACACAGGCACGCAAGCAATCTACCCAACACATTAGAACGAGACAAGCCTTATGTGTAACACTTTGATTCAATATATCTCTGCCAGTGTTCCAATATTCAAACAATGATTGTAGCATTTTGAGGAAATCACATTGCCCCATCAATGTTGAGCTATTTTTAGAACAGGGCTCATGTGCCCGCATGCCCGTTGGTGACGCTTGCTTTATGGCCAATTAGCGCTTTTTGTACCAAGACAGACATCTTGCTATGTCACCTGCCATGCGCTTGCTCTGACTTTCTGCACCTAAGCTATATGTCAGCATAACAATTGTTAGTGTGTTAGCATTTGCGAATTTCTCCATTGTGAGACAAATAAAGGTTTTTCTTCTTCTTCTTTGCAGCATTTCTCATTCGAAACAGTACGCAAGCACAGGGAAATTGTAAAACTCCTTACCAGTGTATCTCGGTGCTTTACTCACTCAGGTCCCTATTTTGCTAATTGTTTTTTTGTAACTCTGGATAAAATGGTTATGTGTATACTGGTCTATAGCAGTATATTACATTTGGAATTGACCTGGTAGTAAAAGGGCGAAGTAGGTCACAGTTGCATGCGCGCCACGTATGTGTTAAGACCACATGTAACATTAATGAGCCTGCCTCATGCACATGCACGTATAGCTGACATCCATAGGAAGACATGCATCTGGGCTGAATGAGTCAGCCATGCATTGCTTTCTGTGCATGCAGAAGCCTCTGTCAAAACAACACACATGCGCGTGAAGGCAAGACGAGGCAAAGGAGCATCACAGGAAAAGAAATATAGGGCAATCCTTCTGCTCAACTGATTTGATACCGGAAAGGCTAAAATAGCCGGGTCCAACAACACAGAGCTCATGCATCTACTGACCAGCCACTTCCAGTTGTTTTTCCTCTAGCACACACACATGAACACCATTCCTGTTGACTAATACGGTTTATTGTTATGTTTTCTCCAACACTTTCACAGTCCACACAATCACAAAAGCCAGTGTGCGTGCACATTTCTTATACCCTGGCAACTGTTGCCAGGTCACCGCTAAACTAAAACCGTATAAAGCTCACCCTGGAGGAGGAACAAGAGTGTGTGATGGAAGATTGAAAGATGTTGTTAAGGGGGGGAGGATGGAGGAGGTACATTATTGAGTAGATGGATTCTGGGTGTTGGACTGGCTAACCAGCAGGCGGAGACAAGCTCGAGCATTAAAGTGGCCCACCCGTGGCCTGCAAAAAGACTTACCGGAACAAGGACATCATCATAGAAGCTCCAGGCCAGCGCCCACCGCATGGTGCGCCCCTGGCAAAACTCTGTGTGCGTCATTTTGGGTACCTGGGGGAAAAAAATAAAAACTAATTAATTACAGTGGTCTATATACTCATGCTGGTTTTTACGAGACAACTTCATTCATCTATTTTTTTTTTTATAGCTCTTGTCCTCATTGGGGTTAGGGGTGAACTGAAGCTTATCCCAGTTGACTTTGGCCAAGAAAGAGTAAAGATGTTTTTATTGTCTTTATGAGCGCTTACTTTTTTCCACACTGTGGGCTCTGCACGGCAAGTCAGAGCCGCTCTAGTTGCAACGCCAGGGCTTCAGCAGTGTACTGGGTGGGGCGTACGGTTGCTCACATGAGATTGGGCTGCCCAATCAAACAGGCTAATATCAGCAAGACATGAAATTGGGGTTGTAAAGTGTTCTAGAATATTAAGAAATTTTGACAAAGGCATGTCTCAGACATCTGATAACTGGAATGTGAAAAAAAAAAATCAATGCCTCCTTGAAAAGCATATGCCGACAGACATGGCTACTCCAAAAGAAAATATCTATTAGCATCTTAGCTATGCCCCAATTTTTTTTATTACACCCCCCTTTCATTTGGATAACATGCCTGCTCTCTGGATGCTTGCCAAAGATGCACTCTTGTTGATGAGCAGCCGTAGCAGTCTAGATCCCCACGAGGGTGCAGGTGCAGCAAACCATAGGACTGGATGTCTTGCTCTTTCAAGCATGTGAGAGAAGCGACGAGCACGGGACTATAGGCGTGATCCAGCCAGGAGTCACGAGCTGGGCTATTAGTTCCAGCTAATGACACTCGTGGCTGTTTAGCTGCACAACGCCTTGTGAGGCAGTCATGCGCTGCTAACAGAAATCGGCGCATGGCCCGCTTGTACCAATTTTTGGTTGGAATGTTAGACACAGCATATCCATTTTGGGTGTCTGCTCCCCTGGCAGAAACGACTGTTAAGTTTAACTGCTTTGTAAGATTCAGCTCTTGTAGCACAGTACACGCCAATGGCATGTTGACTCCGATGGGCCACTCACCCCTTGCTTCCTAAGCTCCTCCTTCAGCGGGGCCAAGCTACATTTCTTTCCCAGCATGCAACTGTACCACCTGCAGAAACAAGCATCCACATTAACCTGTTGAGCACATTAGCGGTCGACTACTAAGCATAGATCCGAACAAGCGGAAAAGATGCAAGACGTGAGAAACCCACAGTGGAAATACTATTCTTAACAACACTTTCAGGCAACCTTCCCACAATACAGGGTCTGGGAAGTGTCGGCAGTATTACAAAATGCACACTGATTTATCATGAGGCATGTGACTCGTAGGGGGCTGTCTATAAATGACAACAGTAAACATTCAAGAGGCCTGCTAGGCCACACACATGTTGCACCTCCTGTCTTTCAGGTATTTTTAAATGTGAGTATAAACAAAGCAATCACAATTTCACAAAACAATTTAAGCCAGAGAATATTGTAACATCTGCATTTCATGGGCAGGGGAAGTTCATTTCCACAACTGCATGGAGAAGGCACCAGTTGCTTTATTTTAATGGGTAAGATCTTGATTTGGACGAGTTTCGAACAAATATGGCATTTTATAGCAATATTAAATAGAATAGTTTTGAAATGTGTCCCCAAGTACAGAATAATGCTACAATAAAAAACGGTACTGTTCCTTAATTTCTTACGTTTGAGCAAGAAGCGGTGTCCGTTTCAGTGTACTTGAGAACGTTCTTTGTCCCCCCCCCTAATTTTTAAACCCAATTCTTAAAACAGTGAATTATCAGAGGATTGCCGCATGCCGCTATAACAGAGATATATTTGGAGGTCATAAAGGCAATTTGAGTATGAAAATGCTGAGCTGATTGAGGCAGAGTAGGTTAGTTGTGACATGTCCGCATTAGTTGACACAATGAAATATTGAACAGCTCTGACAGTGACAGATGTTTCCCACAGCGGGGAGCAACAGCCAAACGCCGCCAATGTGGCTTTTCAGTCAACTTTGAGTGTGCAGCTGCTAAATGATGCTGATCACATTCATGCTGTTTTTCCAAGTGCAAATATTTTTACCAGAGAAGAAAATCTTCATACCAATGGCATGATAAATGCAGATCATTATCTTATTCTTTGAAGAATGCATTTGCACGTGCGGTATTGGGCGCAAAAAGGGCTTGCCCCTATAACACAGAAATAAAATGAAGAGGGGGAGAAAGGAGGGTGGGTGGTGGTGAGTCTCAAAGGACCAATTGGTGAAGCTGGCAGTGTTGCCATGGACACCTGCAGGCTCTTTTGTCCCAGCATTATTTCTGGTTGGGAGTGACAGCCGGCTGCGGTTGGATTGGGCCAAATGCCAATCCTTGAAAAGAAGGAATCATTTTCATGCTCTCCCTCTCTCTCTCTCACACACCTGTAAACATGCATCACCGTGACACAAGAGCAGGCAGGTGTTAACATCCGTCTTTCTGGGACACACCGGTGTGGCATGTCTAATTTGTTTTAATAGTCCCTTGCTGCAGCACCCTCTCACTCTGCTGCCCTGGTGACAGCACTGTGATGAGGGAGGGGCTGCTAAAGTGGTACCCACCCAAACACACATGCTCCCTGTGGGGTGATTGCGTAGGGTGATTGTCTGCCAAAATCATTAAAGTGACTATACGTGACAGCTCCATCAATGTGCGCGCAACCATAATTTGCCCACTGCCCCACTTCCCCACTCTCAGGATGCATTTCAACCTCTCAGAACCTCTCGAAAAAGTCAGAATCCATCTGCCACTTCAGACATTTTTAACACTCTCAGTGACAATTTGGCTTCATATTTTGACACGTTTGGTTTGATTACCACTATCCCTGAAGGTGAAGTTGTCTTTGTTCCTCACCTCAAGCGTTTCTTGAGCTGCAGGCTGTCATGAATGATCCTCTTAACAAACTCCAGTTCGCCGCCCTCCGCCATGATTTCTGTCACCCCACCCGTGTTCACCGAGCTGGGAGGAGGTCGCCGTGCGTTCCTTGAATTGACCCCCTGCAGCGAGCAGCAAGACAGACAGAGATTAAGATCCAATCCTATTAAATGTCTGTTACTATCTGTGTAAACAAATATTGCTTCAGACAGCCACGCAGCGAACATTGGGATTTCTAAATGTTCATCCCGCTGCTTGTAAATCAGTTGAAAATGAGAGAAGATTCACCTTGGCTTCAAGCTGGTTAGCAAAAAAAGGAGGGTTGCACATGCAAAAGTCATACACAATTTCCGTCTCTTCTTTCAAAGCGTCCATCAGTAGAGTCTTCTGGGGAACTTTGACCACTGCGGTAGACAAAATAACAACAATGCTCAATTAGCAATGCTACAAATTGCCCCTCAAATCAAATCTGACATTGATAAATTAATGTGACAATAGATACAATGCTATATATCCGGGTTCAAGTTGCCTCTCCTAACACACACACACACACACACACACACACACACACTCACACACACACACACACACACACACACAGATCAACAAACTAACTAAAATATAACATGAACTGGCATGCCATCCATCCATTTTCTATCGCGTGTCTTTTAGGACAACTGGATTACGGATTAACATGGACACATCAATTATTTTCACGTAGTGCTTAGAGTTATTAGAAAAGTCCATACTGCAAGCATAATTAAAATTAATAGCTATATTTTCTTCCAATTTGCTGTTGTTTCTCTCAGTTGCCAAAAACAATTTATTGGATTTCAGAATGAACTGCAGCCATCTCTAAACACTGACAAGCAACTAAGCAGTGGCATTGTTGAAATGTTGCAAATTGCAAACTTACCTTTAACCAGGTCAGACAAATGGTTCTGCTCCACGTTCCTGGTAGCGTAGTCAAAGCATATATCATCCACTTCGGTTGCAAGGAAGTACCAGCCGTTCATTGAGGCTCCCAGCAACGGGTAGATACAAGATGCACCAGTGCCTCAAAAAATAAAAATAAATCAATAATCAAAAAAATCTCTTGGGAATGATAAATTCTGATTATGAGGCAATGTTACAATATTATTCAATACAATATAAACCAACAATAACAATAAATCAGATCCGTGTGATTAGGACTGAGCCGCAGACTATTAGAATGTTTCGGCTACCGATGTCAATGCCTCTACGCGGTTGCTTCTGGCCATCGATGAGATCCTCCACCCAGTGGATGTAGTTGAGGCGTAGCGGGACCGTGGGTATGAGGCGCTCCAGAGGGATCTCGATGCTCAAACCAAAGTCCTCCTTCAGAAGGGTGCAGGTCAGAGCTCGCACGGCCTCTGGCTCCTTGAAATTCACTCTAAAAGGTACACAAGAGAACAAGATGCCGTTGAAGGTTTATGTTCTAATTAACATTACAGGGCTAATCTTCAGTAAACAGGTGAGGCGTGATTGGTATGTGTCTGCCCTGAGCAACTATGATTTCATTTTCATTCGACAACAAGTGGAAAAATGGCTGTACATTAAAATGGACAAAAACACTTGATTCAATTCCCACACAGCTTTCTGGTGAGCTGATTGTTTGAATCAGGTGTGTTGAAGTAAAGAGAGATCTAAAACAGGCAGGATATGGCACTCGAGGAACCAGGGTTCCTCACCCCTGATTTAAAGCAAGGTGTGGGGGAAGAACACGTTAAGTGTAATGAAGGGTGCTGATCGTTCTGTGTCAACTCTGCAGCAACACCTAATTACCCCTCAAACCCCATGCTACCCCTCCACCTCCCGCCACACACCATAGATAAGCAGCTCATTAATTTGCAATCCACAGTTGAAGACAATGAAATTCACATTTTCCACACAATTAGGACCTCACACTTTATTTGCCTAGGCCCCAAATGTTCATCGCTGTAGTTTGAACTGCTGCAGCTGTCATATAAGCAGACGCGGTGGCAGCAGACACTGAGACGCTCATAATTGAAGCTTTGCCAAATGGTTTTTTGCAGCTTGGCAGATGTAATTAGACACATCCCAGGGCTGACAGCGTCTGGCACGCAAACCATTCAACATGGGCAGTTTTCAATGGATTACAAGGGAGGAAAAAAAAAACAAAACCACGAGTGAAAGAGATGCAAATACCAACTACATCAGGGATGGGCAATTTAAATGACAGGAGAGGAGCACAATTTTTACACTAGCCCACAAATGGCAGAAATTCATGCAAAACTGATGGCCATTAAAATGCTCCCCCCGCCCCCCAAGACACTTATGAACCGCCAATGTACATTTTTCACTAAAAATGGTGGTTGGACACCCCCGCCCCCTTCCCCCCATTTTGTATTGATGGTCTGGAAGTGTTTTTTTTTTTTAATCTATTCAAGTACTGTACTTACTGCATTTATGACTACGGTGTAACTTTTAGTTTTATTTTACGACAAACCCCCCATTTATTGCAAGACGTACATTCCAAACTCATGAAACCCATGACCAAGGAGAAGCAACGAGCCACTTTATTTATTTTTATTATTATTTGGGTTTTAAATCCATAGCATGATGGTGATGCTACAAAGCACAATGAAAGAGTGGACGACAAAAAACAAAACAAAGCAGTTGCACTGTCTCAGATCTTCTGACGTTCCTTCTTCCTCAGAGGCATCATTAGAAAAAGATCAATATTCAGGCAGCAGGGCTGCTCAGGCCAGACCTCTATTTTTAGCCTTGAGGTGTGAATGTGTGAGTGCGTGTGCGCGCACTATTAAAGAGGACGAGCAGCGCTGCAAGCGGCATCTCTATGGCAACCCCATCTACCGAACAAATGATGGGAGAGCACGCAAGCTCGGCCACGTTGGAGCAATGGCCGGCGCCAGACTGAGCATGAGCGTACCCACGCTTGACGTCTACAATGTCACGTGGGTTTACGGCAGTGAGCTTACGTGCTCATTCTTCGCAGCGGAGAGGAAACGACTTGGGCCAAAACAGCTCTATGAATAAAGTGATCAAGTGACACAATTTGCTGCTGGAGACAATTTGTTGACATGTTTTAGTATACATAGTGAACAAGGTGACTTTCAAGGTACCGCTCAGAGTGCATCTGCGATGGCACACATCAACTGTGAGGCAAAAAAGCAATGAATAATTTCAAGATGACGTGATGGTTCTCGTGCATGTTAGAAAAATATGGGCCATTTGGAAAATAAGATGATGCTGTGAAGACAGAGGGTTACTATTTACAGCGCATTCAAGAAAGCATTCACAGCGTTTCCCTTTTTGTTATGCAACAGCCTCATCCAAAAACTCAATTTTTTCTCATCCCTCAATTTCCACACACAACACTCCAAAATGCCAACATGAAATTTTGTTGAAAAAGAAAAACAGCATATGCATGTACTGTAAACATTCACAGCCTTTAGCGCAATACTTGTGCATCAACAACCTTTGGCAGTAGCCTCAAGTCTTGTTGAATATGCTATCGCAAGCGTGGCACGCCTCTCTTTGGGTAGTTTTGCCCATTCCTCTTTGCAGCACCCCCGAAGCTCCATCAGTTTAGATGGGAAGCGTAGGTGTACAGCATTTTCAGATCCCTCCAGAGATGTTCGATCAGATTCCAGTCTGGGCTCCATCTGGCCCACTTTAGGACATTCATCGAGTTGTCCTGAAGTCGTGTGGCTTGGCCGTGTGGTTAGGGTCGTCGTCCTGTTGGAAGGTAAACCTCGGCCCCAGTCTAAGGTACTGACCCTTCTGGGGCAGGTTTTCATCCAGGAGGACTTGTACATTGTGACATTAATCTTTCCCTCAATCCAGACTAGCTCAGTTGCTCCTAATGAAAAACACACAGCATGATGCAGTACCACCATGCTTCACTGTAGGGATCGTATTGGTCAGATGATGACACCTGGCATTCATGCCAGAAAGTTCAATCATTGAAGTCCTGCTGGTTCAGATTCATCCATTATTGATCCATTTACAGATAATAGAGACCACTGTCCTCACTTGAACCTTCAAAGCATCAGAAATATTTCTGTACCCTTTGCCGGATTTGTGCCTCGAGAAAATCCTGTCTCGGAGGTTTGCAGACAATTCCTTTGACTTCATGCTTGGTTTGTTCTCTGACATGCACTGCCAAGTGTGAGACCTTACAATGTCAGGTGTGTGTGTGTGTCTTTCCAAATCATGTCATATCAACTGAATTTATCACAGGTGGACTCCAATTAAATTGTAGGAATCTCTCAAGGATGATCGGTGGAAACATGATGTGCCTGAACTCAATTTTGAGCTTGGTGGAAAAGGCTGTGAATAAATAGAGTCCATTCCAAAAGTGATTGTGATTAAAATCACCATTTCACTTTGTTGAACTGTCCAACAAACGACAAACACCACATTTACCAAACCAGTGCTTGCTCTTCAGCCTGTAAATTGGTGATGCAACAACGAACGACAACTAAATCCAGGGCAATCATGGAGTAAAATTACATGTCTGCCTGTAAACCCAGTACGACAGTGATGATGGAGTGGCCATTTCACAACCTCAGTTTATCAGTCTACAGCCATATGCTCACACTTTGGGCCACATGGAGAGGAAGAAACATAGTCTCATGGCCAACTAGCTCTAATACTGCAATCTGTGTTTGTGTATTTGTCAGCTATGTCCACAAAGCATTAGACCTCTAACACAGATTCTACTGATTAGTTTCCATTATTTATTCAGCTGGTACAATTTTGCTCTTGCATGACTGTGAGCGCTGTCGATTAAAGCCTAAAACATGCACACGCAGATTGCACTGCTACAACTATGTTCATTTACTCTACTTTAATAGCTGGGCGAATCGTCTCCGTCGCATTAAATTGGCACACATTATTTGATACTTACACGGCCCGTCCACTCAGGTTGGTGTGCACATGTTCTTGGAATTCTGGGTACTTGGAAGCCAGGTAGGCAAAGTCTGGTGCTTTGTCTTTGTAGCGGTTTCTGGGATGCATGGACTTGTTCAGAGACATGACAACAGCCCGGTGGTAGGATTCCTATACACAAAACTAAAGATAAGACAAGGTTCGTTCAATTTTAAAGAGTCGATAGGTTCCGTTAACGTTGTCTCTGTGGACGGCTTTTGAAAAAATTAATACGTGCGTTTTGCACATCAATGTCAGCTTGGCGCGTCAGAAAACACGAACTCAGCAAGACCATATCAAATACGTATCGACAACCATAACTCAACTCTCATGTCAACATACCTTTTGCAATTCTTCTTATGGGAACGCCAAGTTGCTTGAACTCAAGAGGCTCGCGTTGGCCACACGTTTCCCAGCTTGACTCGCTCTCTTCCTGTTTGTGTGACGTCATTACCCTGCGCCGCAGCTGAGCCTTTCCACAAGCTTAAAGCCAATGTCAGCAAAATCTCGTCGGAGCCGCCCAAACATTTATGGCTTTATTGCGCCTCTTTGTATAGTGTAGTTACCTTCATTGTCGCAGTTGTAATAGGGCACTAGATAGCTTACGTTTTACTTATTGTACTAGATAGTACCCACTTTACACGGCGTGCCACTTAAAATTCAACGTTTTACGGAATAAAATCAAATGCGACTCTTCCTCCGAGTTATGACGTGTTCCAGAACATCTCTAGTGAATCGCACACCCACCAAAAAACACACAATTACACAAATAATGCAATTTGTTTTTATTATATTGCAAACAATAATGACATCCAGGTATATTAACAGTAGCGTGAAGAGTGAGACCATAATAGTGAAAACATCATGAACTCTCAAGTAAGAGCTTGTTGTGCAGTCTGAAGCCCTCAATGAGGTTCACACGCATGTTAGAGAGGACTGGTTGACTTGAGGCAGAAATGACACACAGACAGCAAAAACTCAGTCAGGCCACTCATAAGCCAGACCAGAGAGCAAAAGGATTGCTTGGGAAAGGAGAAACTTTGCATTCAACGCAGCAGCTCTGATCCATAAATTCTTAGAAAAAGAGCTCCCAAATGTCGTATCAATCTTCTATTCAACATCTTTCATTTAAAATCAAATGGAGGAATAGTATAATAAGGCCTGACATGTCTTCGTGTGGCCCTGAGGGTGCGAGCATATTTTTCTAAAATTGGTCACAATGCTGGACCAAATGAGGCTGGTTTCTTGGTTAAACCAGATTATATTGACTTTTTTTGGTATCAGCTTTGAACACAATACTTTGTCATTCTCATGCCAAATTCAACTATTTTCCCACTACAAGTCAGGCAGAAGATACCTAAGGGATAGGTGTAACACTCCCTTTAAAATTGAGATTTCTCCTTTGGATCATCCTGGTCTGACTCACTGTCTTTGAATGTGTAGGGTTGAGGGGTGGGATGTTGGTGGAAGAGCCACACACAAAAAAAAAAAAAAAAAAAAAACAGTCCATTCATCAAGAGAGGGATTGAGTAGTCTAAACATACTAGGCCATCCTCTTCTCAGCACCAGTCATACTACTGTCTCAGTTAAGCCACTGTGTACCTTTAAATGTGTTTAGACAACTCAGCCTCTGATGTAGGTAACCATGCAGCAGCACTATATATCAACAGATCATGTTTTACACCGCGAGCAGGAGCTTCAGCACCAAAGCACCACATTCAGTACACAGTTGAAAAGAAAACTGCAGCAAAGAAGCTAATGAATTTATTGAAGCAATCAAATTCTTTATAAGCCAAGAACTTCAATTGGAAAATATGTTTTAGCAATTATCAACATCAGTAAATTTGTTTTGGATCATTATGACAGGTCCAAAGATTTGGTGGAAACGGGGGTGTGCAAGATAAATGAACCATAGCCTTAGATCATTCATTTCATACGAGGGGAAAGTAATGGTTGGTTATGTATATTTTTTATTCCATTCTATCCGCTGTTCTTCCCAGTTAAACATGAGAAGAATCCCACTCAGAAACATGTCAAATGGTCTGGGGAGTTTGTCGGTAGAGATGCTTATATTACAGAGAAGATATGAAGCAGATCACTTAGGATGTCCGCAACTAACAATTTCTCAGGAGACTAAAACTACCCCCACTTTCATTCAGGTCATCCTTTGACACATTACAAAACTGCCAAATGGCTTAACTAGCTAAATTTACACTTCATATTTTCACAGAAAACCAATTTAACTTATTTTTATTGAGCTGAACATCTTTTTCACCCGTCAGAAATTAAGATATCGTTGCAAATTCCAAGTATCAAACCTGGGAGTCATGTTGACTCTTCATGCTTTTTCCTTTCCTCTTTTTGTAAGAGAAAGTTCATGTTTGTAGCCATTACAGGCCCCAAGCGACAACTATTTATCTTTAGTCTATACATCCTTCCTACATTACACAAACACCATAGCAGGGCAAAATTGCTGGGAGCTGAGGGGTAAATGGAGGTAAGAGGAAGCGATCTTACAAAAGAGACACCCCCAGCATCTTTTATCTAGTGCTCAAAATTAGAAATTGTGTAATCCCTGATCTCCACTCAGGCACGCACACCGACAGCCTCCACCAAACGTCAGCAAATAGCTCAGCGGTGCTATTCTTAATAGGATGGTTCACCTAAAGTCTAATATTTGTTCATATGCCACCATGACAAGAGTCAAAGCTGCAGTTTATCCACCCCCTACTCACCCTCCCCCGAGGTCCAAAGACAACTGTTGGAAAAATGGTATATACAACCATTAAAATATGAGCAAGCTCCACATGAACAGAAATTGTATGCACACTTAAGAAATGATGGTATAAAGCTACAGATTATTTCAATAACAAAGGCCGACAGACAGTCTCATCATATATGCTTTTTCTGCCTGATTGCTCAACGGTTTTAACAAGCTAGGCACCATCAGACTAGGACAGCAACGGAGAGAGAAAGAGAGGGAAGGGAAAAAAAGTTCTAAAAAAAATGGACGAAAATAATCTTACACATAAAGACACTGTCATTTCTTAAATTATTTTTTTGTGCCCTACATCAAAAACATCTGCCTTCGGTTGGTCAGTAAGGCTGCGTGACAGACGGCCAGCCCTGTGTTAAACCTATGGTTCTTCTAGACGTTATGCAAATTTACAGTATACAAGTTTTGATTACCATGCAAGAATACTTTTTTTTTGTGTAACATTTAATATCTTGATCTACATCCAGGAATAATTTACACAGAGGGGGCAGATTATTAGACCAGAGAGCGCGCAATGGGTAAGTAACCATAGTGGCAGGTGCAGCCGAAGGAGATGAAGATGTGCAGGTGAAGTTTAGCTTAGGTGAGAGGGGGTTTGGGGGCGGGGCTGTAATGACAGGGTGGGTGGGAGAGGATCCAGAAGACCATCTGGGTAGTCGGGGTGCTGGTCCAATCTTTGGAGGTCCTACTCAGCGGCACTCCCACACTTTTACTGTCTGATCTACACTCCCAGTGACCACATAAGGAGCAGCCTTGTGGAAATCTGAAATGAACAAAGATCACAACAAAAGTGCATTACATGACGTTTACATAGACAATCATAGGTAATAAATGCAAACTTTATGATCAATTATAGTGCAACACATGGAAAATGCAACGTTCACTTGAAAGGGAGGCCTTCTAAATGCTGAGGTCTAAATGCTTGCCTAAGGAGCATGACAGCATGAGAATTATTATTCTGTGTAATGATGTAATGTGTTCCTGCTCATGTGCGCGATTTCTGTTCATGTGTCCATTTCCACTTGGTTCCTGCAACCCGCCAATATACTACTTCAGACCGAATGTGAAATATCATGATGCGCCGGATGTCTCGTACGTGTTCACCGTGTTTGTTTGCAGGAGGGAGTGACTTCACTTTGCTTCAAGTGGACAAGAGGAGGAGTACTCGTCCATTGTCCAAAACAGTTTACACACCGTCAATCAGTCTGGTGACCAACGGTGCGTTACACGACAGAGACATTTACCATAGCATATTGACATGCTTCAATCAGAGCGAATCCAGTCACTTTTCAAAAAAATATATTTTTCAGCCTTGAATAATAAACCAGAAGTACTGAATTTGTTTTATTTTTTATTCTTTCATCTGTGTGGTGCGGTCAAAAATGGCCCGTGGCCCCACGGTGGTTGGGGAACATTGGTATAAGCTACTGGCAAGGACAGCAGCTGAAGACATAATGTCAGGGTATAGGAGGGCAGGTGTGCTTACCCAAAGAGGTAACAAAGTGTTCGTGGGCACTCAGGGTTTTCATGCAGCGCTTGTTCTTGTAGTCCCAGATCCTTAAGGTCTTGTCATCTGCACAGGTCACAATAAACTTGCCTCCTGGGTGGAAAAGGAGACCACGCACCCAGTTGTCATGGCCGACCTGTGATACAGAAAAGACAGCATTCACAAATGAAGTAACTTGTGTTTGACTTACGAGAGAAAGACAGAAAGAAATAGAGAACGAAATACAGAAAGAAGGAAAGAAAGAAAAGAAAAATAGAAAACATTTATGCGCTTGAAATAGACCTCACCAGTGTCATAAGGCACATGCCTATGCTAACATCCCACAGCTTAATAGTTTTGTCTCTGGAGCCAGACAGGAGGAAAGGGCCTGGCTTACCACTCTTCTTGCTCTGGTTGGACAAAACACACACAAACAAACAAATCAATCTATGTGGTAAAATCACTGCAGGGTAAGTAACTCATTATTTGGTATGCTTGTATAGGTTTAGTCAAATAGATGCACAAAATAAATGTATGCGAAATCCATCTGGATCGTAATCTTCTACCAAACGAACACACACACACACACACACACACACACACACACACACACCACACACCACACACCACACACACACAGAAAATTTGCCAATCTTTTTTTGCCAATATGCTCACCCCGAGTTCCCCAATGATATACTCTGACGTGAAAGTTGCACTTGTAATTATGTTGAATAATTAAAGGATTATACATATTTATTTTCTTTTTTTTGACTCCAAACAAATGATCTTGTTTTGAAATCTGTTCAAGTGAATGCTTTATTGACCATTTAACCATGACCATGGAAAATGTCGATTTCAGGGGAATACCAGTCGAGAGCCCGCGAGTTGGACAACATCCAACACAGGCTTGTGTGAGCAAAGACTACAATGACTTAAACCGAGCAAATAATACTTAACGTCATCTTACCTGATGAACCAGCCTTTAAATCAAGAAACAAGGATACGATTGTGTCAAGCAAAAGGTTGTGTAAATAACTTCCCACTTGTGCAGTGAGCTCATCTTTTTTCCATACAATAATCCCTACTGATATTTAAGATCCAAGCAGGTCCTCACCTCAGAACCAGTGGCATCGAGTATGGTGGGATAAGCGCTCTCTGGCGCCCACGAGATGCACTCCACCACATGCTCATGCTCCCGCAGTTCAGCTTTGCACTCTTTGTTTGCCACAACCCACACGCGCACCGTTTGATCATTGGAGCAGCTGGCAACCAAAGTGCCATCCTGGTTGGGTCGCACCATGCGGACCCACTCCCTGTGGCCAGTGAAGGTCTTCACACAGTAACTGGTGGGCAAAAATACAGAGATGAATTACCAACCAGTGAATTTGACCAAAGAGAATGAATTTTGACATTTTCAAAGAATTCAGAATTCAAAGACATTACCCAGTTGCCACCTCCCACATCTTCATGGTTTTGTCCCTTGAGGCAGAAATAATGTGATCTCCATTGGGCATAATGGCTACAGAAGATACATTGTGGTCATGTCCTAAAAAACAGAGTTGGATGCGTAACTGGATCGGGATTCAGAGATTCAAGGGGGCGGAGAGTATGGGAGGGGTAATCAGGGTCGAACATTTGTGATTTAAGTCTCCAGCCACCAAAAGGGCAAGACGAATGAGGGGTTGCTTTTTTTGCCAGTGCTGCTCACAGGCAAAAAAAAAAGAAAAAAAAAAAAGAAAAAAAGCATTATTGGATTTAGTTACTCCAATATCATACGTTAATAGGTGGATCTAATTTGAGTTTTGAAGGTGCACGTGTGATAAATCAGAAAACTGGAAATCCCTGGATCAGAGAGACCTGAAAACTGGTACATGCATCAATCATCCCCTTTCCAACAGCGTGACTGATCATGCACATTAGTTATAACAACACAGTAGCTATAATTAAAATACTTAAGTGATTTTTCGAGAACAACACATTTTTTTGCTTCCCCAAAATGTATCCAAAATCAACATGAATTAATACACAAGGTCAACAAAAGCACAAAATTTATTCACATGTAGACGTTTACTGATACCTAGGGGTTGCGAAAAAGGTGTATTTTCGTTGCAATATTATATTTAATGTCCAATGTTACAAAATTATATCCAATAATGTGGTGGTTTTTACACAATTCCCCCATGTAACCCCTCATGTTTTTGTTTTTCTAACATAAGATGGCTTGTTAGAAAACCTACCATGCATAGTCCTGATGCACTCAAAACCTTGGAAGTCCCACAGCTTGATAGTCATGTCTGCAGAGCAGGATGCAAGCAGTTTTCCAGTCTGGTCAAAAGAGATGTCCTGCACGGAATCTGTGTGGCCCTTCAGTGTGCGTTCAAAGTCTCCGGTCTCATAGTCCCACACCTTAAGAGCACATGAGCAACTTAGACCACACAAGTCCACTTTACAAACTATGCAATTTCTGGAAAATCAGCTTCTATTAATTTCAAACTGAGACCATTTCCAAATACGAAATGTCTAATCCTCTGTACTCCCTCTGGGAATTTACCAGAAACTTTCCACACATTTACATTGTTAAATACAACAGACGAAAAAAAGTACAGCCTTAAAAGATCACATTAAAAAGTTCCAACAATAAGTTTGACTGGAGATTTCTAAAGGTCTCTATGGTCAAAATGTAATTTAGTACTAGTGAGGGGTCAAACTATTGTGGGCTAATATGGAGCACAGACAGTATAAGTGATCATCGGAGGGAGAGGGGTGGATTCAAGCCAAAGAAAGCCACTCATGTTTAGCTTTCAAGCAGGCAGTCACAGAGAGATACATTCTCCTCGCCTCATTGCTTTAGGTGGGGGGAGTTTATCCAGACGGTAATGGGAGACCCCACCGTCAATAATACAAACTCCACCGGTCCCTTCTTACTCCCCTTCCATTCCTAGAGGGGCTAAATATGCCAGATGGCGATGGTGAGGTACAAAATGCACAGATTCACTTGATCAGCACATTGTGCATTTCATCAGCATCTCGGGCAAATAAGGCTTTACAGCAACCTGTATCTTAAAGCTACCAGACAGACTGAGCATTATCACTGCCTTTTTTTTTTTTTGCGACTGATTATTAGGTGGGTGGTGGCACATTGCATAGTAAAAACACAAATGAATGAATGAAAAAAAAAATTGTTGCACATAATGTACTTTGTATATTCAGTTTAGTTTTCAGACTAAGGAGCTATTTTAGCTTGCGGTACTTGTCAAAACAATCTGAAGCATGCAAGTTCTACTCAGTTAAAAATTCAACAGGGCTCTTCAGAGGTAGAATAAGTAGGACACCGAATAAGTGCAGGCCAGGGGAAAGAGAGTGAGCCATAGAAGAAAGAGGTACAAGAGCAAAAGCAGGAGGGCGTAGCAGAATTTAAGATTTGGGCCCAGAGCCTTGCTCCTCTGATGGCGGGTGGGCTCGTGGTACAGATGCTTCTTAGGAGGAATGGAAATGTGGTACAATGCCAAGAGGAGCGATTGCATTGTGGGCAAACTGTGGTTTTGGAAAAGGGAAGATGATGCCAAAACAGGGATCTGAACTACTGCTATGTTGGTGTAGCCAAGGAGAAGACAACCATGTGCCCCATATTAATAAAATCTAAAGAACAAACAGCATAATAGAAGATTGAAATTGTCTGGTGAGGAACAGTCACTCCTTAGGCAAGATGGCAGAGTCAAGTTTGTACATTGATTCTAGGCATGCAAAGATGATGATACTGGTATAACAGTGCGCTCGAGAGAGGCAGACCAATTTTGAGGACTGCAGCATCATTTAAGAGAAAGTGAAAGTAACAACATTCAATAAGATTTCCGACACAACTGCCTGCAAGTTACTTCCATTTAGCGCTGTTATGTGTCAAATTCCCATTAATTTGTTCCTGCAAGCAACGTCAGCAGAAATATAGGCTTCCCTGCCCAAAATTGGTTTTGCATCGTCATGTCTTCTTACAACAATGACATCTTAGAAAGTCTGGCTCAGTATGTATATTTATGAGCATAAACCTCTATGTTGGCTACTGTCAACATTAGCAAACTATGATCTTTACAGTTTCAAACAAACCATAAATAATGAAGAGCAAAAGATTTTTTAAAACTAGAAAACAGATTTGAATGCCATTTTAAAGAGAAATAGTTTCCCACCTCTTTAAGATCGTTGCAGTAATGCACCAATGCAATGAGTGGCAAGATGTGGAAAGCTACTACGGACGCAAAACATTTGGAATATTCGAAAACGATACACAGAAAAAAAAATGTCTAGTGCCTTTCAGCCGCACTAACCTTTATTGTCGCATCCTCTGAAGCAGACACCATCACACTGAAGACTGGGTGGAAGATGACTCTGGTCACAGGACTGCGGTGACCACTAAGCGCATACCGTTCTGGAGGGCGTGGGACCCACTCTTTGGGGTCTCGCTTTTGACTAACTGGTCCACCCAGGGTGATTTCCTCCTTTGCTTCATTCAGTTTAGATTCAAGTTCCATAACCTACAACACAGACCAAGCAAGAATGTTAGAAGATGGAGGTGTATTCAAACAATTTGAAGACAAGTTTCAATATTCTTAAAAAGCTTTAGCAGTGTAATTTTGGCTTAATTTAGTGTTGTTAGGAGATTACTATGAATTAATAAAAGTAAAGTGGATTCAGGAGTGACATCACAAACTATTCACAAGACTGCAATCGACACAAACCTCCTTTGAAAGTGGCAAATAAACAAACCTTCTTTTGTAATCTGATGACTGAAGTCCATTTTTTTTCCAAAAGGCCGGCATACTTCTTGTCCAATTCTTCATTCTGTAAGGAGATGACATTTGAAAAATCATCAGAATCAAAAAAGGCCAGTGAGAATGGACCAGCTGGAGTGGCAAGCGAAGCACATGGCTTACATGAATGTATGTTGCACATACAGCGCATTTGACAATAAAATTGTACTTGACTTGACTTGATGAAAGAAAAAATTTACACGCACACACACACGTCCTGATCCTTCCTATAATTGCTCTCCTGCACACAAAGTTCATGCATTCTGCATAGTTGAACTGAGGAAGTTAACTTTATGCACATCTGCAAGACGTCTTGGCAACTCCTCTCAAAGTAGATTAAAAAAAAATTAATAATTTACATTAACAAATAACACAGATAAGGACAAGAGCAATTTCTTAAAAAATTACTATTAACAAATCACAGTTGCATTCTTTGCTTTAACTCATTTTGGATGTCAACATGACAAGTCTGTTGAATCATTTTTCATTGAATGACAAAAACATGTCAATAACTGTACAAATCAAAAGGCAAAACATTTTTATAAACAAACAAAAATGTAACGAAGGGTAATGAGTATAAATGGAACGAATCAGATCCACGAGATCAAACATTTTGGTTGGAAAATCAACTGTCACAGTTTCCCAGCATCTGTTGTCGACCATTAAAAATACAATAAAATAAAATGAAAAAATAAATACTCAATAAATCATATCACCTAATGCTTATAATGTGTGTGTTCACATTTTATGACAGGTGCTCTATTCATCAGCAAGGCTGTAAATTACAAAATTTGGGGTATTTTATTAATGAGAATCGATTTGTAAAGACTAGTGTAATAAGAATAAAGTTATAAAAACTGCATTCCTCTCCCTGTCTCTAGTTGGAGTCTCATTTACCCTCTCACTCATCACTGAAGGCATCAATATTGAGTGGTTGCATCCCTCCACAATTTCAGGATTTCTGCTTTTGTTCAAAGGCAAGGCTGACGAGCTAGCTGTGAAATTGGACGATCGTGGCAATCATCACCCTCACAGGGCTGTTAATGAGGCTTTTTAATGATTTCATAGTTACCAGCAGCCTCAAGGCACTGTGCGACGGAGGAGAATACAAAACTTCCGAAGAAAACTCATTTCCTTTATTTGTGAGTGTGTGTGTGTGTGTGTGTTCCCCAAACAAGCCTGCGATCATGTAATGGGCCATCTGCCTGGATGCTAAGCAACATACACGTGATGCACAAAAAGTGCCAGACTACACTGCAGGGTGCCAACCTCTTACCAATGGGCATTATGGATCCAAATGTCTAAGATAGGGATCTCCCCATCATGTTTTACCATCCCAGTTCGAATCCAAGTCTTAATCTATTTGTTCTCCAAAAATAAGGATATATTCAGTGCTTTTCCGATATCTCTAATTAAGGAGAAACTGGATGAAACAAAATAAACTCATTCACAGAATCAATGAAAACACACTATATAGCCTGGACACAATTTGAAGATCTACATTGTGAAATATTGCCGTAGAATATCGTTGTACAATGTTTTGCAGAAGATGCATGAAGCTATTTAAGATATAAAAAAAGGGCTTTATTTTTAAATCCCATAGCACCCACCCAAAGCCTTCAACTTCAGTTGCACCATCATTTAGAAACCTCTCATGAATCCTGCCACAAACTGCAAAGATTCATTAAAGTTGGATGCACTGTCACCTTCACTGCCGATTTTTAGTTTGCAGATACCTTAGAGCAGGGGTCCCCAACCGCCGGTCCGCGGACCGGTACCGGTCCGCAGGGCATTTGGTACCGGGCCGAACAGAAAGAACTTGCCTTAATTCCGTTTCATTTATTTCGGAATACGAAAATGTTTTATTTTGAAAAATTACCGGATTCTCCGTTACATCCGTCTGTGTCACGCTTGACACACGTCAAGCCGCGCTTCTCCGTCACGTGACCGATTACGCTAAAAACAAAACGCTAGAGCTCGCAAAATGAGTAATAAAACTGCTGGAGAGCGCAAATGACGGCGGCCTTAAAAGTACGTTCGAGACAACTGGGTTAAAGTTATGGCTGAATATTCTGAGATCGCCACAGTAGCACTGTTGCTATTTCCCACATGCTACCTGTGTGAGGAGGGGGTTTTCTGCAGCAACGGCGACTAAAACAAAATTACGAAGTAGACTGGACATAAAACACACACTTGAGGTGTCATTGTCTCCTATTACCCCGAGATGGGACCGTCTGGTTGCAGAAAATCAAGCTCGGGGCTGTGGTGAGTCGTCATTTTCATGCACTTTGAATTTGCGTTGTATCGTATTTTGAAGGCATTAAACATTACCATTGCGATCAGAGAGAGTGTTGCGGCCAGATTAGACGCTCCTTGTGTTTATTATGATATTTCGAAAACACCACAGTTTCCATGCAGCTCATACCATATTATTTTGTTGTATTATTTCCGCCACACCTTAAATGCCGGTCCCTGAAAATATTGTCTGACATAAACCGGTCCGTGGGGCAAAAAAGGTTGGGGACCCCTGCCTTAGAGAATTGTGTATGTTAAATTGCTCCATGTACAAGCCTTTGTATGCAGCTATGGCTGTTTGAAAGTGCTCTATAAATACAGTTGAGTTGAGAGAGTTGAGAATTCAAGATGGAAGCTAATGATGGTTATATAAGAGCTAGACTTTACACCGATCTGATCGGCTGGATCAAATCAGATCGGATTTTATGCAAAATCTGTGATCAAATGTAATCTCATTATTTGCTGATCGATCAATGTCAATGATCAAAAAGCTATGTTTATCTATTTTTAGCTTTGTCATTTAAGAAACAAGATTTTTGACTGTTTTTAATTACTTTCCCAAGATATGGTTGTCAAGCTTACGAAAGACTAGCTTTGTGGGGAGATCTTAAAACTTGTGGCATATAGTCGCTGTGGTCATGGTCGGTTCCTTTCCCGTAATAGTCTATTCACAGCTTCATCCAAAACTCTGCAGATTCTGAGTTGAGAACTATAAATAGGCTTTGTCCAACATGGAGTTGTGTTTGCAGGCTAAAACACATACAAAGACAACAGAAAGAGCAAAGTGTGCTGTGACATGGACAAGACGGCCATTATGCTTGTTAGTATCGAGGGGGACCGATACTGTTTGAGCTGATACCATTACGATTTACTTACTAAGGTCCTCAAACTTTAAACAGAAAAACATTGATACAGTTGAGACTTCGTCATTTAGGGTAGTGTATTTGCAGTATCATACCACAGAGGAAATCGGTTCTGGTACCGATTAGCAGCCTCACACAAGGACCACACAAGCAGCAGCTCTTTTCTGTGCAGCAATGCCAGTTGGTACAACAGTTACATATTGACAAGTTGCAGCACAATCTTTTAGTAGCGGCCAAAATTAATTTGTGGCACCCGCAAACAAGTAAATGCGAATGTGGGAAATACTGCACCTGTAATGGCTTATTTCGCATAAAATGTAAAACAACATCTAATCTAATCCTGACGATAAGATTGGTGTTGTGTCTACTTACCATGTCTAATTCTGCCTCCTTCTTGAATGTGGAATATGCTCCTTCATATCCATTGGAACGCAGATAATCAGCTATGGCTCGATTTCTGGAACAGACAAAGAGGATCCTTAACTAACGCCCTGATTACCATAACCAAGATGAGGGCTTAGTTACCATATGTGGAGCAAAGTACATGTATGTTGTTGGTACAGCAAGTATATGTATACACCTAAATGCATTGTCGCACCTACATTATATATTAGAATAACATTTATTGTGTATAAATCAGCGAAACGTGTACTACAAGTCTATAAATACATGTATGATTTGTGACAAGCTCCTACTATCTATCCAGCACAATGGATATCACATCTGCCTGCAGTCTATAATGAGCTCCTGTCCTGTGGCTGTGGGCAAATAACACAACACAGAATGAATCACTGTAATGGTGCATGGAGGGATGGGAGATCCCGGTGTGCATGCCCACCACCACCATCCAAGACAAAAACAAAAAATACACTTGAGGTGAACAAGCTGTTTGGCCATGACAATTTCATCAAGTCCATCACAAAATAAGTCATTTAATTAGAAAGCTGAAAGAAATGTGGTGAGATGTGTCAATAAAAAACAGGCGGATCGCAGACAGGCATTATTGCAGGCCCTCCAGAAAAGTCTTCAACAACAGCTATGAGCCTGCCATGAGGGAATCTCATCTAAATACACTTCAGGTAAACAAGCAAAACACAAGCTGAAACAGACAGGCATTCAATTCCTTCCGAGATTTAATTATGTCCAAACGCGAGAGTTTGAATGTTGGCTTTTACTTAATTTCCTGTCAGGGTACAAAATTCTGTGGCGTTGGGAAGTGATTTTTTTTTCAACCAAATGCTGCATTAACTCCAATATTAAATTCGGCTTTACAGGTACCACTTTGAGTGAAAGCCACTATTTGAGAAAATATCACATGCACCTGAAACTGAATTGTTATTTCCGTTTCAGTGAGTTAATTCAGGGCTGTTTTTAAAAAGAATGTAGCCTGTGACCGAGCTTGGCTCGATTCCATAGAATGAAATTGAGATATAGGTAGAGTGAGCGAGCGACTCAACTCGGGTAAACCCACTTGCACTCAGATATGAATTGCCCTTGAGCAAGGTACTACTTGCATGCAAGCCCATGTGTGTCAACAATGGTGTGTATTCATTATCATAGGTTATTAATGATTAAAGACAATTAGATTAATAAAATATATTTTTTGTTGAAATCAATTGCTCTTAGTATGAGAAAAAATAAAGGAAAGCAAACAAAGAAACTGCACCCCTCCAGCACTATATCACATTGGGTCTTGGGTTGTTTTATCCACCGCAAACACCACCAAAATTGAGGAAAAGCAGAACAAGAGAATATGATTGAAGGTGCCAATATGAAGGGGGAGGAAGTTACAATCTGTCAGACCAGTCTGTACTCCGTGCACCTCACCTTCTGCCAACCTGAATACCCATGACAACAAGAGGGGGGCACTAATTAGAGTTCAAGGTTAGCAGGTTATCTACCCTCCTGACAGGCTGCCCACTTAAAACACTCAGGGGGGGCCGACTTTGCGAG
This sequence comes from Hippocampus comes, assembly GCF_001891065.2. Lineage (NCBI taxonomy): Eukaryota > Metazoa > Chordata > Actinopteri > Syngnathiformes > Syngnathidae > Hippocampus > Hippocampus comes. The sequence continues at coordinate 544,253 of NW_017805820.1, forward strand.
CGTACACATCTGAGAAATAGCATGGCAAGGTGGGATTAGCTAAAACAGAGGATTATTTGGGGTGGTGGGTGTGCGACACGAGTGGCTGCGTCCAAAAAGCTGCCCATGTCAACTTCAATTGATTTTGAATAATATAACTGCAATTTTTTTTCCTCAAACCACATAGCAAATGACTACAAAGTGAGCAAACAAAAAAGGCTCACCATCTTGAAAACAGTTTTAAATAAAAGTAGAGAGAATAAATTGAAAGCATGTCAGATGACATGAAGTCGTGTTGGTCTCTAGTGGCGTGACATGACAGTATCGGTATCACTTTCACAAGGCTACACTGGTTGTCACATTATCTGCCAGCACTCATCTCATTAACAGCAAGGCCAATTTATAACATCCTTTGTTAGTGATCAAATATATTTGTAAATATGCTTCAATGTCACGGAATTGCAGTCAATTCTTGCATTGGTACAATATCCTTGTTGTCTCCTCTGACAGTCTTTTTTGACAGCAAATTGCAGTTAAGGGGCAGGTTTTTGTCACGCAGCAGAAATTGTTCCGTTACAACTTCCCTACTATGTTAGCACAGGTTAGTGATGGACTTAAGTAAACGTTCGTTTCAGGGTGCCACCTTAATTCAAGGACCCCTGTATACTTTCTGCTTCTGTAATTCTCTTCATTCATCTACCTAGCAAGATAGCTTATTCAGTGTGCAATCACATCCAGAGGCTGATGTACACAAAGCACCTTATAACCAGAGCATGGGCGAGGGCCGTGGGCATATTCTTTGTTCAGAGAGGAGAAATTAAAATAAATAAAAAATAAATATTAAGTAAGGCGCCCATCATCACACGGGTGCCCGCCAGGTCTTTTCTGGAACTAACATGGTTGTGTTCTTCAGCTATTTTTACAACGCGCTTGGGGCAGTGAGTCCCCTGACCCTGTAAAGATACACAAATGCGCTTTTCATTGGTTATGGATTAAAAAAAATGAGTAGAAATAAAAAATGAGTTGTTTTCAATAGGTTACAGAATCACACAGCTGACTGTTCCTCCCCAAATAGTACCTTATTATTCGAAAAAATACCATTTAAAATATAAATATCTACCTTCAAGCTAAGGGACCTGAAATACCATTGGAGGAAAAAAATAGACATATCAATTCTTGGATGGAATTTAAGGTTAAAAGGGGCTTAAAATTGTACGATGCAAAGCAACCACATTCTGCACATATGACAACATTGTGGCTTCGTAGTAAAAGACTGGCCTGCCTGCAGTCCAGACCTGTCTTCCAATAAAAACGTGTGGCGCATTATGAAGCGTAAAATACAACAGAGAACCCCGATACTTCAGCATTATCGTATTTTCCGCACCTTAAGGCACACCTAAAAGCCTTAAATTTTCTCAAAAGTCATCCGTGCGCCTAATAATGCAGTTTGCTTTATGATTGCATTGAATTCCAAAATCTGTCATGCTGAGCGACTTCAGGAAGTGCTCCGCTTGAATGACGGTTGGGACACAGGGACATCATTCGCACACAACGTTCGTTGGCAGCGACAACCAATGAGAGAACATTACATGATATCTTCTGTTTCAAATTCAACATTGATTACGAGGAGCTCTTGCTTTGTGTTTGTTTTATGACAAAGCGTCATCTCACAATCCGCACAAGAACTACCATCTCAAAGCAACTGTTTTGTGTGGTCTATGTGCAGGAATAGACCGTTGCATCTTTTGTTGTGGAAATATGGTACATTAAATTTAAAAAAGTGTAACCCAGCCGCTGGGGGGCAGTGCCCTCCCCTGGGGGTGCACTGTTCCCCAGTGCCGGTCCCAAGCCCGGAGAAATGGGGAGGGTTGCGTCAGGAATGGCATCCGGCGTAAAACTTTTGCCAAGACGACCATGCGAGTTGGTAGGACGGTTTACAGGGGCGGATGGAAATTACTGACTCGCTGTGGCGACCCCTGAATAGGGACGTGCCGAAAGGAGAAGAAGAAATTTAAAAAAGTGTACAAATTGTCTCAAATGAATAGAGAAATGTACAAAAACACATATGCAATATATAAATATGTATACATGATAAACGTGGTCAATTTAGGTTATTTTTTTTTGTACTGAAACTCTTCATAGGTTTATCAATTACACAATTAATCGATGGAGCAATTGATAGGATAATCCCATTTTAAATGATTCGTTTCTGACAGCCCTACATCAGACTTAGAAAAGAGGAAGTTTTGGCTGGGGGTCTTGGAAGCTTCTTCTGAATAGTCCAGAGCTAATGAAAGCTTAGCATTCCAGAAGAGCTCCCCATACCAACAGGCCACACCCACAGCACTAATCTAAAAACATAGAATCATTGTTGGGAATGTTAGGCGCCTTGTCATGTATTGCACAAGTGGATGCATTCCACAATTCAGACCAGCCACCAGACCTCAGTCTTTTTTTTTTGGGGGGGGGGGGGGGGACATTTTATTTATTTCCTTACAAGCCCCTGCTTGGCATAACAAATGTTAGCAGAACCCAGAACCATAAGCAATGAAATTGTGCTAACAGAGCACTGACCAAAGGGGGAAACGAAGCAGCACGAGGTAATGATGACGTATGTAAACGAACACATATAACTGACCATTTATTGAGTCTGAAAAAACTATTGTGCCCATTTTTTGTCATTGAATGATAAGTCGATACGGTAATTATCGTGACAGGCCTTTATGCAACACTATACAATATCAGCGTCACACTTTATTTTATACTGCCATTCAGCTGGGGCACATAAATCCCGAGGTTCTTCATTTAAATAATTCTGAAAAGGTTTCAAATATTGACATTTGTCAAAATTTTACATGCTGCATGTTTTGAAAGCAGTTAAATTGTGACAAAAATCATTTTATTTAACTCGCTGAAGGTTGTGTTAAACCTAACCCAATCCAAAGTTTACTCATTCAGACAATAAAATGACAAACTGAACTTCATTAAGAGGAGACATGACTTTGACATAACATTAAGATTCAGCACTACTCGTGTCGTGAAAAAAATGTGTATTGACCACTTACAGTTCATCTCGTTGCCGTTGTGAAAGCACCATGGTGACAGGATGGTGTGGGCGGGGCAAGGAGAGACCAGTTGGTAATAGATGATGTAGCTGCCGCGCTCTCCTCAGTCAGGAGTTGAGCTATGCGGATCCGAGCAACGCGAGCAAGGGTGAGCCGTGTACTCCTATAGCGTCAGTTAGCGTAGTCCCAACACCGCCTCAGATAGAGTGGGGACCACAGGAATCGGGCCCCCTGGGGATGAGAGAAGTGGAGAGTCTGCAGACGAGTCAACACCCGAGTCTACACTGCATCTGAAAAGGAGAAAGGGAGGTCTGTATTAGGTATGCATGGCAGATAACATGAAGGGTGGGTGGGGGTGGAAAAAATGTACAGGTCAAAGAACTGCTGCATCAATTCCCACAATAGTTTAAATACAGATAAAATGCATGGAAACAGCTTATTCTACCAGCAGGTCAATGCAGCACTCAGAAAATATTAGTTGAGAGCCCATTTATTAGAAAAATGACATGAAGCCATCCACCTAACAAAGTGAACTCAATCACTTATTCCATGGATTTTTAGATGCTCTCAAAACAAGCCATCCACTGTAACAATACATTCCAGGTTGCTCCTGCTGCAAATTCCTGTGCAAGAGTTGACCCAGATTTGTTGGGTGACAAATTTCCCATCGCAGTCTGCTGAGAAAATACCAACAATAAAAATAAATAAATAAATAAAGAAATACCGGCTGCACGCTCGTCAAATTCCAACACGTCATCGTGTCATTATCACACCTCCTCAAGAACTGCCGAGCAGAGTGATGAATGGGGAAATCACAATGAGCTGACAGCACAGCTTTTACTCGGGCGAGGGTCAATATATTATCAATTGGGGGATATTTTTGCCAAGTACATGAAATGCAGCGGGGTTAAAATAGGACTATTTACATACTGCCTTGTAAAAACACAAAACTAAAGAGCCAACGCTACGCTAAGACCTCTTAGTCTACTGGAACCACAATGACTAATTCTCCAACTAACCAGGAAAAAAATGGATACATAATCACTTGCTTTCTCGTTTACATATGCATGTTTTTTGTGTTGCATTACATACAGTAGATATCACTTAAAAAAAAAAAAAAAAAAGTACAGATACTTCATTTACATCCATATCAACTGAACCTTACAATGTGTGCCTCAGGTGCATAATTTAGTCAGCAGACACAAATTTTACATTTGTGACAATGGATAAGGGATCGTTATAAAGGAGCAGTGGAGAAGAGGACTGCTTTTCCCAAGTGTAGCAGTCTCCCATGTATTTCGCACTCGTTTTTCTTTCCAATACAAGTGACAGGAAGCACCAAGGCGGCAGACATTTTTTCACTGTTTAGCAGCCAGCTCGACTGAACTGATCAAGCTACAAATATAGAATGCGTTTGCTTATCCACTTGCACTAACTGACATTTGCACACTGCAGAGAACCTGCTCCACAGGAGCAACTGACACACTAGCTGACAGTTAAATACTGAGCTGTGATGTCAGCACCTGAAACTGGTCCAAAAAACAGCTTACCTCTCATACAGTGTTGATTACAGCATGCCGGGAGTTTCTGGATGTTTCCCAACAAATTCGCGGTGGTTCACGGTCACAAAAATACCACAACACTAGGTCTGAATAATTTTAGGAAATGACTTGAGTTGAGATTTTCCTGACATAACTGCGATTTTGATTCAATCCATGATTTTCGTTAACTCAAGCCTCGATGCAATAAAGTTTTAAAAATAGTTAATGATTAATGCGCAGACAATAAATAGGCTGCGTGAGGGAGGCAGTCCTTTTTCTAGGTTTTCAAAATGGTTGAATAGAACAAGACCGACTGCTTGCTGTGATGTATGTATAAATATGGAATTATCTGTAATAGAGTATGTAAATCTGTTTGGGTTTTTTTTTAAAACAAAAAATGATCTACATTTTGTACTAATGACCTAGCCTGGCAAGCCGCACCCACAAAGTGGGTCTGGAGACCAAGCCTTTCACCGAGGCTGGGCCTGGAGTTCAAAACTGTCTTAATTGATTTACTTGCTGTGACGTATCCCGAGTGAGCAGCGTCATTCTTAGGGCACCGCAGTCAATCCTCGCAACATTCAAAATGGCGCTTGAGAGAGACAATAGTTTGTTTCATTCAGTATTAAACTCAGTTTAAAAAAACTGAAATACAGAGTGAATAAAATCCCAGCAGCTGACGACACATATATCATGGTATAAATTAAACAGTAACGGTGAGTGTGAAAATCATAATACAAATACTTCTGAATGGGTTATTTAAATGTCAAAAGTAAATATTTCCTTTAAAAAGGTTAATTCACTCTGTTTCTTGTCATTAAAATTTTACATTTTCATGTAAAAAAAAAAAAAAGATTGCTTTTTCTTATAATAAAATCAACTGAACAAATCAAAACACAAAGTCCCTTAGCTAAAGGTAAATTGATTGAGATCTCAAAACGCTGGATTTTATGGTGCTGATAAAAGTATATAACACATTGTTGATGTTATAAATATGTAATATTTATAATATGTATGCCGTTGCCAAGTAAGTTCCTTGTCATGGCTGACGTCATTTATGAGCGATTCTTTTCTGGTTTGTGAGCGTAAGATGTAGCTGTTGTCCTATTTTATCTCCAGATACTAGCGATTAGCATTAGTGTCTCTGTTGTCTCATCCTCTTTCTCCTGGCTCATTGTGTTGAATGCTTAGCGACTTCTCGTCCGCCTTAAATCCTTTATCAAATTGAGCAGCGAACATATGCAACTGTTTGCGAAGTGGGCAAAACGCGCATACACGTTGGGGTCATCTGGGTCGCAAATGTTCAACAGACGTTTTCTAACAGTTTTTGTGTTTTTTTGGGGTTTTTTTTTTTCCTCGTAGCGAGGGAATTTTGAACTTGTTTTCTCGAACATCTTAAGATTTCAGACATGCATTTTTTCTTGTTCAGCAGCAAACAGTCAAAGTATTCATAACGTCAGACTTTCAATGAATGTTCAACGAATATTGAACTTTCAATGAATAGCTAAAACCACCGGTCACCCGATTGACTGCTGAAGTTCATGCATTTTTTTTGTAATCATGTAAACATTACATATAATATTCAATGATTATCAGCGTGCTTTTTTGAATATTTTTTTCCCGAATGCATTTCAGTGGACGTCAGTTATACGTGGATTTTTGCTCTTCATGGGCTGGGCTGTGAATGAAGGGCGTTGACTGTAGTACATATAGATATTTCTTTTAAAGAGATATATTGTTCCATCTTCTGATTGAATTGATGATCAGTTATTGTTTTTTTCCCGCCCAAACTCACTGATGGGCCCCAAAATCCTGATTGTGTGAAGTCTCGAAATTGCACGGTCTGAGATCACGATTTTGAAAACAATACAATCAAATAAATCAGTTGAACTGGCTGAGCTCAAAGGTGGGAAAGGAGTGATAGTGGAGGGGGAATAATCTGCAGTCAAGGTGCATCCATAAATCTGCTTGTTCATTCCTGCGATTGATTCTGTCTGTGTCTCAGCGGGAATCATCCTAGAAATGGTGCAGAGTGCTCTGGGGGTGTCATTTAATTCTCAGATTTATCCCACCGGGTCAGTGTTGCTGAAAAGATTTTGAGATGAATAACAGAGAACATCCTGTCACTTTAAGAAGAAGCAGCCGGCCACCAAGTCACAACTGGACTGAGCCACACCCAATGCATTACGGAGCACATATTTGTGGCGTTACGTCAGTGGTCCCAAACCACTGGCCCAATTGGTACCAGGCCGCACCGAGACAGACCCCCCCCTTTTGTGTGTGTGGGGTGGCGGGCAGCCATCTCCCCCACCCCGTTCATTACCTTTCAAAGGACAATATAAGTAGAGCTGGGTGATTATTTAATGGAGCAAAGTGATATTACATGACCAGCACCATCAGACGCAGCAGAAATGTGCGTAACTGCAGCCAATCAGAGTGCGGCTTTTCCTTCTAACTTTGCTTTGCAAGCTGAAGTCAGCAGAATACGTTAAGAAATAAAAGAAGAAGCAGTAAACAATAAGAGCAACAATAACCCAACACCCAACTAAACGCACAGCTGATGGGCGGCCATGACTTGGTGTCATCTCCCAAAGATGAAGAAGCTATTTTGACATGGGAAGTAACTCTCCATCGCTTTTGTGGACCAGAGCAACATGAAGGTCCGTGACGCAAAAAAGTTGGCGACCACTGCTTTATGTCATCAAGCTTACAACATGGTCTTGAACAGTTCAAGAGAGCGGGCCTTCTTAATGCATGGGTTACGTCAACCAAATGGAAGCATGTAAAGCAAGGATAATGAGGAACTTGTCACATGATTACTTTTGTGAAGTGAAAAATAATTTAAACAAACAACATACAACCGTACCTTATTACTGTTATTTTGGGGGGAGGCAGCGGCAAAGGTTTGCAAGTGTTTGTGATTGGAGCGGATGTTTTTTTTTTTTTTTGGTCAGGGTTTATTCAAGGACACAAAGATGTTTGCAAACAGTTCTAGCAGTCGCAGTTTTTCCTCTCACCAAATTTTGAACATGGTCAAAATTTCTTTGTGACAAGAAATCCTTCGCAAACCCTCACCGCTCAGTGAGATACGGGCTTAACACATCATTTACACAAACTGACATGCTACTACCAAAAAAATAAATAAATCCAAACACCAAATCACTTTAAAATCAGATATAACATCTAAGTGGAGATAGTAATATAAGAAATACAGTGTACACAGATGCAGGAGTATATCTTACATATTCCCTTTTTTCTTCAGACCTTGTGCAATTTCGGTGATCAGCATTCTCCTTCTTCAGAGACGTTTGTAAGCACTTGACCTGTCAGCAGGCAGATTTGACAGGCGGCATGCGAGGAAAGTCAAGCGACACCAAAACTGCACAATATCTGAACAAAGTATTTTATTTGTGTGTGTTAGTTTATGTAATTGTAGTTGTAAATTGTACAATTGTGATGTTGAAATAATCAAATAAAATGGATATAATGTATTTTTTTTTGTCACCCAAAATGTGTCAGTCTGTGACAGCCTAGCAAGACATCATACATTTAGTGAGACTTTCAACCCTAGGCAGGCCAAAGATGGAGAAATCTTCAGATCCACACATGCATGTGAGCAGCTATTTGCCACCATGAACAATGATAAAAACAAACACCCCTAAAGCCTCACAGACAGAAGCTTACAGTTCTGCATAGTGATGAAGGTGACTTCCTACAGCCATGCTTTGCAGATGCTGCACGTAAAGGTTCAGGAGTAAAAGTCGCATTAACCAGGTAAAATAAATATTCAGGCAGTCATTTAGCAAATATTTATTTCATTGTTCAGTGAAATAGTGCTCTTTTTTCCCCCATTGTATTTTTAATTTTAGATTTTTTTTGAGAGTTCAAAATGTGCTCATTTAATAAATAACATTTAATTTTGTCAAGCATGGATGGACTGCATGGATTTCATATGTCACACACTATTTAGCAAGTGTAAAGAGATAGCTAGATATATATAAAAAACAAAATGTTATTTATATATGTAAAATTGATCGATATAGATATATAATGGCGAACATCTTTCAGATGTTAAAAAGTGTTTACAGCTCTCAGTGTTATTTTTTTCCATAGAAACAGGGTCGAAATGGCTCTGAGTGTAAAAGTTCGCCGACCCCCCTCCCCCCAGCACTCGACCATGCCACTTAATGGCACACACCAACAATTAAATACGACAATGTGAAAATTTCAGCTTCATTGCACTTTAGATAACTCGTTTATTTCTTCACATTCTCTTTGTGATATATCGTTTTTGTATTTTACAATGCAATTTTATTTTACTTTACTCAAAACGTAAAACAAAAAAATTATATTTCTTTGAGGGCTGGCACAGATTAAGTGCATTTCAATTGGGAACATAGTATTATAAATCAGGCTACCACGCCCGATCGACAAATTCTCATTAAATTACCCCTCCCCCCAACAACTGTAAAAGATCATGAGAAAAATCTGATGTCATTTCGCAATGGAATCGCTGCTCTGGGTGAAAAAAGATGCAATCCTTTTGGTTTTCAATCTCGGAATCAGGACCGAGCAAACCCGTAAAGGGGAAATGAGTTTGGTAAAGCGAAGACGCAATTCCAAGACCATCATCGACTAGCATGCGCTCCACCCTGATTTCCTCCCACACATGACGAGGGAGCTCCAGCTGAGCCAGCCCGACGCCCACCGGTGAGACAGCAAACAACCATGTCGTTCACGGACAACCAAATACCAATTGTATATCCACTATATAAATCTGCATCAATGTAGATGCAATTTACACAACCAGAACCGATGTTTAAGGGCGAAAATTACCGGACGCCCTTCCTCCATGCTAACATCCGACTTAGCAGTGAAGCTAATCAGCAGGGTGTAGACTACAACACATTCGAATTATGTCTAGCGGTGGCCACTTCTGGAATAAATTTATCTTGAGCGGCAGTGACGTAGTTGTCAAACGGCACGGACTCGGCTTCAAATCATTTTTTGTAATGACAACGCCAAAAGCAACAGCGCCCTTCCAGCCCAGCCCAGTGACATGTTGTCATGTCGTTAGCACACATAGCGTTTATTAAACCACATATGACTAAATAAGATCCTACATGTGAACTATGCTAGCTAATTAGGTGAATGTGAACCTTACCCTCATTAGCTTACTGGTGATGCAGTCAGAAAGTTAGCTTTAATGTTAGCTCGTTATATGAACGCAGACGGTAGTGCCGTTATGCACTCGAGTTCAATTTGCGACATTTAACATGTTCACTGAGGCCAAATACTTGAGAATAAAGTCAACGTTGCATGTATTTACACGGGAATAAAGTGCGACGCTGACATGCTACCTGCTGCTTCAGACCAAGCGGCCTAGCCGCCATTTTGAGGCATAAAAGGAGGTGCAAAAAAATACAGCCACATCGTCATTTTCCCCACCTAACGTCAGATTCCTTCGACCATCGACCGGCTTCGTAGACTAGCACAACTTACCCTATTGTCTCTGTCCGCGAATATCCACACCAGTCTCCGGTGGCAACACAATCCAGCAGGGCGTGAAATGTGCGCTCCAAATTGAGATCTTGTTAGCTGGAGGTAAACTGCGCCCCTCTCGTGTCTCCGGCGCCGCTCGCTTGTTTTTTCGTAGGCTACTGCATTCGCCTTGTCTCGGGGGCGCGCACTGAGCTCGCGTTCATGAAGAAGCGGGAGCGCGCACGTCCTTGACATCAGAAAATAAAAAAGTACAACCTTTGGCGCCGTTTTATACGTTGATTTGAAACACTTAACATCAATTTGCGCGCATTGCGAATGTAAATCCAAACGTTTTTATTTTTAGTTTCTTTTTAACGGATTCACTACTCCATGATTCGTACGCCGTGTTCTTCTATTAGCTGTTCGTGTTTTGTACTGTACGGAGGTCTATTTACGTATAGAACTTTATGGCATTCATAATTGTACAGTTTTTTTAGATGTAGGACAGCCTACATTTCACGGAAATATTAATCTAGTGGCATATGACTAAATGGTGAATGGACTGTCACTTGTATAGCGCTTTTTACTTTGGGTACTCAAAGAGCTTTACACTGTTACCTCATTCACCTACTGATGACGCAGCAACTGGAGTTTCAGTATCTTGCTCAAGGACACCTCGACATGGTCGCCTCAGTGAGGAGACACTGCTCAATACAGCTGGTTTCTACTTTTTTATTTAATCAGTTACTTTTCAACAGAAGCTGCTGCTTGTTCACACCTCACAGTGAAACAATTCTCAGTTATGTATAAAAGTAGGATGGCCATAACAAACGAACATATAATATGGACAATTTTCACACGTTATCAGAAGCTGACGACAACATTCTGCAGGACAAATGGATCAAAGTGTCATTCAATTCCTTGTTATTCAAAGTGCTTGCGTGCCCCCTTATGGACATTTATTGGTAATGATCGAGGGGCACTGGTCAAGATAGTATACTGTACTTGAAAACAGGCCAATTAAGATACAGAAAGCAAGTGAATCAGACGAAGCCATAGTTAAGACACATAAATCGCCTTTATAAACAAAGTTTTCACCTGCCCGCACTTTTGACTCATGATAGCAATGAATGACTTTTGAGTGTGAGCGGCTCATCTTGTTTCCTTTTAAAGTATTTGAGTGACTCCATCTTCCTTTTGCATTCCTAAATATTGCCAGCACCATCTCTATATTGCTTTAATCACAAACATTTATACACGGCAGAAGAGTTACATTGCATGTATACAAGCTCAAACGGTCAGTCTTGTTTTTTTCTTTTGGTACATCTCAATCAAGACAGCCCTTCCTTTTGTCCATTTCATTGGTGTTGAAAATGTGCGGTAATATTCCTGCGTAGGGTTCTCTGGGCTGCATAAATGTGAAAACATGACAATCCAATATTGGGAAGAACAAATAAACGGAAAACCAGGATCAGTCACTGCAACCAATGAGGAGCACCTCTCCAATAATGAGAAGAAGTTAATTCTTGTCACCTATGCATTTAGAAAAATAAAACATTTGGAAAACAAATGTTCATGTCACACCACTCGTTAGCCATCCTGTTGGATTACACAGAGACTCAAAGTCACACATACAAATTTACATGCACAGCCTTATCAATGTGTAAAAATAGATTGAACACAGTTAGTACATGGAGGAAATTGCTTTCAAGAGGACGGTTTATGGATCTTTTTCATCAAGCAAAAACGTGTTTAAATCTGATATAGATTTACACATTTTTTCATTCTATACATTTTCTATAAAACAGTTATGGCTTAAATTAACAGCTCTAAAATGTCATCAACGTTCCTGTACATATTCACCGACAGAAAAAAAAAAATCCAGCACAGGTTTGCTTGCAAGACTCGGCAGGCAGCACAAATGATTAAATTTAATTAACTAACGTTCAACAGTGTGGGAAATGAGCAGTACATTCTTACAAATACAAGGCCCACTGTTTTATTAATCTTATTAAATTCGATTTTAGTGCACAGGAGAAGGTAGCCTTACTCAGCTAGGCTCCATGCCCTTGGCTCTTCAAGGCTCCTTTAGGAAAGAACATATGGTCATGGGCTAGCTGGGCCTGAGAGCACAAAAGGTAAGGCTCTGGTACAAAACGCCACCCTGGGTCTTGAGTCCAAAACTAGGATCTCTTGCGCCAATGCAACCAGAATACTTACCACCTCCTGGCAGGATTTCCTAACACTGCATGTTTCATAAATTGGATGTTTGTACTTGTTTTTCCTCTATCACATCCTACCTTGTAGGGATTACCTGCTCAGTTTTCCTTTGTTATACACATCACACAGTGTGTTCTCTGGACATTTGACCCATACTGTATTTCCGTTTACAGTATTATAATAAATTTTCTATTTTAATTCCGATATAACCTGCTCAGTTCCTGGGTCGGCGGGCATAATGACAAGACTGTTGCGGCACGGTCTTCACCCTTCGTAACGGAAAAGATTACTGTTGAACACATTGGGACGTTAATCAACAGGAATTTTGTCCACTAGTTCCAGTGGGCCATCTTCCAACGGCTGCTCACTCTTCTCCAGCAGCTCATTCTTCTCTGACTCCTGCAGCTGCTGTCGTCGCTGCACCTCAGCTTTCAGGTTCTCCAGATCTTTTTGGCTGAAAGGCACAATCAGCAATGAAGTGATTACACGCAATGAAGCAGTATGAGCTGCAGCCTCTATCCATTACAAACGCAATCCATTGTGGGATGCTACTCAAAATCAATTTATTCAAATTTACAAAATTTTTCACACAGTAAATATTGTAAGTTGATTTTGATAGGTTACATCTTTAACTCGACAGATCATAGTTTCAATACCATTTTCATTTTATTTAAAATTTGATTTATTTAAAAAAAAAAAATTACCAACTGTTTGGTGCAGAATTACATTTGTGGAAGATCATTTTGGATGACTACCACGGTGATCCTCCAGTTGTGTGACTCATTTACCAGTAAGAAGCTATTTCAAAATGACCAAGCATACATTGTCGTACATATACCTTAGAGGGATAAAAATGATGCCATTGATGATGTTGAGTTGTTCCAGGATGTTGGCCATGCTGGGAGCAGTGAACTGATCAACAAGGCACAAATATAAGCATTGTTTAATAATTGTTGTCAATTAAACAAACACGGACAATTCCGGTCAGTCACCTTGAGGGGCATGATGCTGGCACTGGAGCCATTTTTATAGATTTCGTTCATTGTTCTCTGCAGAGCCACGGCCTGTTGAGTGAGAGACTTCAAGTACTCCGAGCTTTCCTTGGTTTTCTCATGAGCCTCGCCCATCTGAGAACAATAACACACATTTCAGATGAGGCCATCCAGATGAGGAAAACTATAGGAGGAGAAGAGATCTCTGGTACCTGGTTCTTGTAAATAGTGTAGCCTTCCTTTTCATGCTGTAGCGCCGAGCGGAACTCTGCTTTGCTTTCGTAAACCCTAGCGATGAGGTGATGGCTGGGAAGAAAAATATCACAGATTATCTTACCACTGAATGTGAAAGCATATGGATGTGGATAAGTGCTGTATTCATTCCCCACCTGAGCGCTACTTTGAGTGACCGTGGTCCATGGTACTTTGAGTTGATGGCCAGAGCATTCTCCACGAATCTCAGAGATAAATCGTACTCCATCACGCTGTGCAGTACCAAGCCAATGTTACTCTGAAAACAAGAATTACAGTTGTATTACTTGCCCGTTACTATCTGATGACAGCTTGAACCAAACCAAATAAAAAATTAAATGCATGGTAACATAAAAACAGAACCTCCTCAGCAGAATTTTCAAGATAAAGAGGTAGAGTGGTTTTGTCACATTCAGTTAGAACTTACATCTAGTAGTGCCATCTCCGGGTGGTCTTCACCGCACACCAACAACAGGAGGTAACGAGCTCTGTAAAGCAGCTTTAATGCCGTGGACAGCTGCCCGTTTGCAAAGCAATACAGAGCCAAGTGCATCTGGAGAGCAAAGAAAGAAAGCAATATATATGTATATTAAAAAAATCATTTGGCACAATCAACAACTGTGGACAACAGACCAGACAGCTTACATATTCTTGAATTGTGTTGGGGTGCTCGATACCAAGAACTCTTTCACTCATCAGAACAGCCTTTTGCTGGTTGCTGAGTGCCTGCAGGCAAGTAGGAGATAGTCATTTGGGAAGTGAAATCAATAGTAAACAAAAGTGAAGATGGTTGCTGTGTCCCAATTCGGGTACGACACCCCTTAGAAGCTGCAGCTGAAAGCCCATTACATCACAACACAGCCTCGAATCAACTACTCTTTTTAAAGCAGCTCACAAACAGAGCTTTCTTTCTGTATCGTCTCATTCAAATTTCTTTTAAAATATGTGACACAAGTCATACGCCAACATGTAGTTATCTAGCATCGCCAAAATTAGCATCGCCTCCTAAGACACCCGGAATTGGCACACAGCTGTTTCATTTCATTCATTTAATTTCCGGTGTGTACTTCGGCGTGGTCTCCCATGATGTAATTAAGGCGAGCCAATAGGCGCAGGCAGGCACAGATCTCCACATGCATAGCTCCATATACGTTGTTGAAGAGGTTGAGGGCCTCATTGATCAGCTCACATCCTTCCTTCAAAAATCCTAGGAATCAAATGAGGGAGTTTTGAATCAAAACAGAAATACATATCTGCAGACAACCGCAATGCACCCAATTGGTTATCCTAAAAATCATTTAAAATACAGTGTGTCCCTTGATGTATATAATATCTACCATGTAAAGTACTTAAACAAAACAGGTTATTATATTAACAAGAATGTGTTTATACAATTTAATGTATGGGGGGGATCAGCTCATCAGCAAGCTCTGTAGCAGCCTGATAGTGATCTTGATCATTTGAATCAGGGTGTTGCATCAGGGAGACATGGAAAACATGCAGTACACCGGCCCTCGAGGACCGAAGTTTGACACCTGTGCCGTATATTAACGAGTCATGGTGTAAAGCGGGCCCAGGTAGTGAATTCGTGAGCCTTACCTTGCTGCACCTTGGCCTGGCCACTCTGGAAGAAGTGGAAGGCATCTGAGGCTTTGGGGTTGACGTGTTTTACCACGGGGAAAATGTTAAGTATGTCCTCCTCTGTAAAGGTAGGCTTGTGGCGGCTGTCGAAATTATACTCCTTTATCACAATCTGGAGAGCAGATGAAAACATTAAAAAGCTATGACAAGGTGATAGTAATTTTTTGAAAAAAAAAAGTAAAACCTACTTGGATGCCTGTTTTGACTGATATTTCTCTGAGTAAAGTGATTTTCTGAACGCCGTATTTCTCCACCACCTGGTCCACATTTTCACTGTGGAAGGAGGGAGGTGATAGACTCAATCATAATGTACCAGCTCAAGGAAAACACAGGCAAATGAGTTGTTACCATTGGATGATGAAGTGATAGTAGCTCCGGGCTTCAGAAGCAATGTTCTTCCACAACTCGCTGGGCGTTAGGCTGGCCCATGCTGTGTTGTCACCACTTCCAGGAACCTTGTTGCGACGCTTTCGGCTTTTGCGGCGGGACACAAGCTCGTCAGCTAGCAGGTGCCCAACAGCATCCGGGAAGGAACTCAGGAAGCAGTTTAGGAAATGGCTTACAGCAGCAGAGAGAGCTGACAGCTCCACACCCTTTGTGAGGTTTTTTTTTTTTTTAAATAAAAAAACAAAAAAAGTTTTAGTCAAAATACAAATATGCAAATCTTTGAAAACTACATAAAATGTTATCTACCTGCAGGTATGTCTTGAAGATATGTTTTGCACATCTGGTGATCAATTCAATGATTCCTATTCTCTAAAGAGGCAAAGAAAAAAAATGTTTAAAATGGCGAAAATCAAATTCAGTCACAGTGAATGTGAAACAAACATTTTCACACACATTTATGCAAATAAACATGTATCATAACCAGTGTTGTCACTGGAAAACTTAAGTTACTTCACAGAGTACTTCATTTTAAAAGTAAATTACAAGTTACATTCAGCAGTTGCGCCCCCCCCGACCCCTTGACCCAAAAATGAAACACGATTTTGTGAATACTTAATTGGAACTGCATTTTTGACAGTAACGTTTAAGTAATAGCTTTTATTAAAAATAAAAGCGGATTTCTTAAAATTCACAAATAATTGTTTCTTTTAGAAATAGATTCATTTCTGGATTTCACAAAAAAAGTGGCCGATTATTTTTAGTAAAAAAAAACAAGTATTTCTCGACTTCACTTTTTTTCCCTTACACTCGTCATGATATAACATATGGTTATTCGTATGTCAATCCAAAATATTTCACAGTCCTATAAACATTCGACCTACATAGAAATGTTCCAGCTGGGCTTTGGCAGGAGTCTTGTCCACAAACTCCAGTACGGTGCCCAAGTAGCGTACATTGATGCCTCGCTGGTGCAAGGCCTCTGTCAGAGTGGCTCCATCCATGGGCAGAGCGCTTTGGTCCAAACAGTCTTTAACCTAGTGAGAACATAACCACTCTAAATTCAGACGCACAGCCTGCAACTTGACCTCAGAAAGAAATGCAAACAGAGGCAGAGACGACAGTACACATCACTGACCAGTGAAGGAATCTGGCAGGAAACGAGAAAGGCGGCAGAATCTTTGAGTAACTGCTTTTGCTTCTGGATGTCATCTGCGCTGTCGTCTGGGAAGCGTACTCCTGGTTCAATAACACACACTTATTATTGACAATTCAAGCCACGGAGGGTAAAACGGATAGCCTCATGACAGCTGTTGTACAAAACCTTGAGGAAACAAGCCGAAGAGCTACAACGCAGCATGCATATACACACACATGTATACGCACAAACGCACGCACATACATACATACATACATACTAGAGCATTTTATTTCCCATATACTTTATATTCCCCAACTGCTGAAAAATTAAACATATTGTCCGATCTTACCTGGAGAGAAGATGTCAGGGTTGAAGCGGATGTCGAAAGACGTATTGCTGATGGAGCCGACTGCCTTGCAGGCATTAAGGACAACCTCACGGTTTTTTTGGTCTGTTTGAAAAGGACAGACCCATGAGAAAGAGGGCGAGTAAAAATATTGAGCAATGAATATTGAAACGTCAATTTGGGAATATTTTGTCAATCAGTATCTACAGAATACACAACATGCAAAAAGCACTACAGTGTATCAGTGCAAACCCAACACCACTGAGAAAAACGTGTCAACATGCACATCATACAGGGCCAAGCGAACAAATCAACCATTCAACTGTCAATCTCAAACAGATTTTGATGGACAGTACACAGTATGATTGTTTTTTTTTTCTTGTTTTTTTTTGTTAATTCATTCAGCAGGCTGGACCATTGATGTGGGTTGGGGGCATTAATTAACATTTTTTCCCCATGCAGGTTGAGGACTGAGCAGACACAGCTAGCCAGGTGGATTGAAGCCACTTGAAAATTGGATGTTGTTTCCAATACTCTAACACCTAAACTACTTCTCTCTTTGCGACTATCCACCAGAGTAGCTGTCTCAGCCTTTAACGTTTTTTTGGACGTACCAATACCAGATCCATCTTCGGCAACTAAGGTCTCCGCCAGCTCTTTGGCCTGAGCTAATCCTGGAATACTTTCCTCAAGCTCCTTACCCTCCAGTGGGCTCTTGCACTCCCCATTCTGTGTGGCTGTGGGCTCCATAGGCCCATTGGTGGCAGCCTTTGAGGGTGTTTCCTCCCCGCTGTCCATTTGGACCGGGCCATCTGTCGAGACCAGCGTGCCTGAATCTGAAGCAGTGGTTTGCGTTGCATCAGCACTGGCCTCTGTTTCGGACGTTTGAGTGATGGCTGCAAGTTTTTCGTTCCTGCTGGCATCCTTGTTCGCTTTCTGCTGCATGAGTTGGAGTGCAGCCATCTTCATAAACAAAAGATACCTAAAAAGGGACAAAATCCACTATTACACTCTTGGTGTATTACAAAACAGCAGAGCTGCGGACAAACACTAACCTGTGCTCAACAAAGGCCTCAATGAGTTCTTGGCGAAGGCAGGCGAGGCGGTGACGGTGCTGGCGGGGGAAACCCTGACGCTGACATTCTGGAGCTAACTCCTCTCCATCCACAGGAAGGAAGTTGAGGTCAGGTGGGAAAGTGCGAAGAAGGTCCAGAATATAGTGACGGCCATCATTTCCAATGATGCCTTTACATTCGACCGATGAGCAAAGCTCCACTGCCTCGTTCTTCTCGTTGAGCACATTGTACCTCTGGACCTTTGATGAAGAGTCAGAACAGGTCATTATTAAAATATCAGTACTACAAGTAACTGGAGGAGGAACATCTTTCAAGTGGATTGATAGTGTCTATTAGAGCGGCAGCCACTTTTGAGGAAACACAACAGTGGTTCTGGTACTGACTTTGAGGGGCCTGCTGGTCTTCGCCAGAAGCTCCAGGTATTTGCTGTGGGACACAACTGTCTTTCCAAAGTCGATGGAGCCATAGATGACACTCTGCTCCTGCTCACGCTCCAGGATGCCAGGGATGATTGACTGGGCGGTGACACGGTAGCCTCTGTAGTCCACCACCACTGTGCCCAGTGTGTATAGTCCTTCCACATCCACTGCACCGTACGCTCTCACGCCATTCAAGTCATTGGTGGGTGCGGCGTGGGCGGCAGCGTCCCCACCCAGCTCGCGATAATGGTCCCTCACATCAAAGCCCGGGCTGAAGAAAATGTTGTTCCAGATGAACATCTGCATGTGCGTTTCATCACCGGGGTTAATGGCCATTACGTTTCCGTCGATGACTGCCATAGCGCCGCGTGTGGCTGCTGCTGCAAAGTCACTGTGGACCTGCAAAGAGAATAAACGTGAAAAATATTTTACACAAGCTGTTTGATAAAGTGTCCACACAGCAGTGGTAGTTTTCTTTCCAATTATCGTGACACTACCTGTACCTGTATGGTCTCATTGATATATATATTTTTTAAATACAGAGAAGACAAAGAAGCACCTTGAAAATAGCTCGCTCCCTAAGCAGGCGATCAGGCAGGTTCTTCCGAGGAAGCTCTCTTGTCGTCTGCAGCTCCTCATTCCAATCTCTAGTCTGAAGATAAGCATAACCACATTGTTAAATGAATACAAATCTCAGCTGCAATCAAAATGGTCTATTAACCATCCATCCATCCATCCATCCATCCATCCATTTACTACCACTTATAGGGCTGCGAAATGAGGAAGAGAAAATCCGAGAAAAGTTAAGGGCGGGCGTACCCTCACCTATAGTCACGACCCATAACTCGTGACTATAGGTGAGGGTACGAACGTAGATGGATCGGTAAATTGAGAGCTTCGCCTTTTGGCTCAGCTCCTTCTTCATCACGATAAACGAATACAAAGTCCATATCACAGCAGACCCTGCACCGATCCACCTGTCGATCTCCCGCTTCCCTCCTGCCCCACTCGTGAACAAGATCCAAAGATACTTAAACTCCTCCACTTGGGGCAAGATCTCTTCCCATACCTGAATTTTTGCCTCAGTGACCGTTGACGCTGATGACAGTTGGCTATCTATGAAAATTTGTTGCAGTACCCTGCACTCTGTGCAACAGCTCCATCGTATTTTGTCACGCAGTAAGCAGGGGGCCTAATGTTGTGAGAAACCGGTTGCCATACCTGTCCTGGTATGTGCTCTTCATAACCCAAGCGGGAGGTGTAGGCGTCCTCGGCTCGAACACAGTCCATGGAATGGTCGACCTGTGGTGATGTCCAGCTGTAGACCTGGAAAGGCGTGGCTATTCGCTCAAACGGATGCCTCTGGACCCTGCAGCCCCACCGGGAAAATAATCACTTGTACGATGGGGAGTTTGCTCATGCCAATCCAAAAAGTATTTCGAGTGTTGGTGTCAACCAATATGTGCCCTGGCACCAGATAAGATGCAGAGAAAGGAGACATTTTCACCTTTTCTTTTGCAGGGCAGTGAAGTTCTTCTTGAAGGCAGGGCTGATCTGGCTCAGTAGTTCCACCAGAGAATGGCTCAAGAAACTCGGGTTAGCTGGTTTGGGATTGAAGGTGTAGGTAGTCGACCTGAACAACACAGACAAAAACACAAACAACTTAACTAGTGTAAAGTGATTTTGTTTGTTGAAAGACTGAGGTGACTGTTCTGGGCAGCACAGATTCTGACCTACATACTACTGCCAAATGGAATTCAAGTCTACCTAATTGATATGACTGAGCTGTTTTGGCCTCAAAAATTAGGAGAATGACACAGCAAAATAGACGAAGTTGCATGCTTTTGAATCACTACTTCCAACATAGTCCCTCTTGTTGAGTAAAACCTGAGAAAGACACTCACTAGTCACTCATGCAATCTAATGATGTGTATTGATATTTTACAAGAGGTGTATAGAGATTTTTATTTTGTATTTTAAGTGTGTCGTGAGTTGTCCATTATGTATTGATAAGGGGTTGATATTATATGTTTTTTCTTTTTCACACCTTCCTGCCCCTTGCATTTATTTTTCTTTAAATAAAGGGAAAAAAATGAATGAAATGTTTACCATTTCTTTTCAGCTGAATGAGACGAATACTGTAATGGTTAAATATTACAAATAACTCTCTATATGATTCAGGCCAGTTGGGCACCAGAAGCAACATAAACAATGTTCACTTAATCCCACCAAGTCTTTAATGAAATATCATTAATTCATAATGGTGTATCTGATGTTGTGACTGGTGAGTAAATACTTTCACATTTAAAATGAGGAAAACTAATGGTGAAGTTTCTATCGGAAGAACATACTTGACTGTTAACTGCAACAATAGCTCCACTTGAGCCGTTAAACATTAGATTACAATAAATTGGAGAAGTAGACTAACTGGTTGAGGTAGAAGCCACGTGTTGAGGCCGTGACACTGACGTGGCGCTCTTCTACTGTCACAATGTACAGGTACATGAGGTCACCATGCATCTTCCTGTTACCGGGGGGAGGGTTCCAGCCACTCATGGTCAGGACCTTCAGGCACTGCATAGGCTGTTGAGACAGACATGCAGGTCCACATTCCATTGGACTGCTACAATTGGTATCGCAATTAAAAAAGGCGCTCAAAACACTCACAGCGCTCTTGAAAACCAACAATACCGACCTAAACTGCATCGTGAAAAGGGGGTTTTACCTTCCAGTCCTTGTTCTGTGGCTGAAGGGGTATCAGCGGACGCTCTTTACTGCCAGGGAGAATGTGCTCTGGGGGGGTGCAGTCAATCTGCTCCAACTCGCTGCCCTTTTTCTTCCGCTTCCCACTATCTGCAGTCAAAACACAAACCTCATTTCCACCGCAAGTTGTCGTCATTGTGCATGATCTGACAAAGGTGCGGTGTCTCCAACATCAGAGGATGCTGCAGCAATCTCAAGGTACCTCCAAGGTCTCCATCCGTGAAAATACTTAGGAAGGAAAGAGAGTTGCAGTCCACTCCATTGTAAGCATCTGATGGGTCCAGGCTCTTCAAAAGGTCTCTGATATGACGCACGTGGATCCGGGCTTCACGCACAGTGTATGGCTCTAGACAAGCGCAAACAAAAGCACTTTCAAAAACAAGTGTGTATCTTCAGAATGTGTAAAATTTGGCATGGATGAGGTTGTCTGTGCTCTATTAATGTTACTCAGCAGAATTTTGTTGGTCAATCGTTAACATTTGGACTTCTCTGTCACCTCCCGTGTAACAAATGACTGTATTTATGCACCTGTACAGGGTGAAACAGTCACTGCAGATGCAGAACACACCAACCTTCCACCACTTTGAGCAGTGAGCCTTCCTGTAGGCCTTCAATGGACTTCAGTTCAGAAAAGTTGGCCAGCACATTTCCGTCTAGCTGCAGCGAAAAACAGGTGCGGTGGCAGGTGTCCTCTCTGTCTATCAACACCTGATGGATCTCCTGCACCATCTCCTGAGGAGACACCTGAGAACGAAGAATAAGAGGGAGGCGATAAGAGAGAAGTACAACATTGGTGTGCTTTTAATTATTTTTTTTCTGTACCTGAAGATCAAAAGCCTCGGCTCCGGGCGCCTGGATCTTTACGGTGAAACCCGTGTCCTGGATGACAATCACCTCCTGCTCGTTGGAGTCGTCGCCTCCATTAATGTCACTGTGCCTGTCCTTTGATTCCAACTCATCTATGTGATCATTTGCCCCTCCACCATTCACCATGACTGTGTCTGCAGAGAAACGCAAACACAAATCTCACTCATTTGGTTTCCGAGGAGCACAAGCAAAATTCTGTCACGCTGCAACAATACCGGCGGCACAATATTCAACTGGTTAGCACGTCTGTTTCACAGTGCAGTGCAGCGGTGCAGGGTTCGATTCCGGCTCCGGCCTTCCTGTGTGGAGTTTGCATGTTCTCCCCATCCATGTGTGGGTTTTCTCAGGGTTCTCCAGTTTCCTCCCACGTTCCAAAAACATGCATGGTAGGTCAATGGAACACTCTACTGTCCCTAGGTGTGATTGTGAGTACAAATGGTTGCTCGTCTACTGTATGTGTGCCCTGCGATTGGTCGGCAACTAGGTTAGGGTGTACGCCACCAACTGCCCGATGACAGCTGGGAGAGGCTGCAGCATGGCCGCGAGCCTTGTGAGGATAAGCAGATTCGAAAATGAATGAATGGATGGATGCAACAAAACCTCAAGACAATTGAACCAAATGATTGGCTGATGTGCTGCCAGGAAGTCGCATCAGTAACAAAAACACACACAGTCGGAGGCTGGATGAAAGGTTAACACTAGCTAGCAAATGGTACTATGCAAGTGGATGGATTTAAAATCGGACTAAAAGAAGGCCCTGGGTTCTGCCGTTGGCCAATGTATAGCAAGGGATCCTGAAGGTTAAAGTAAGTTATTTTCAACTAAAAAGGAAAACCGTTCCTGAAATTGACACAGTTGCATTAGCGCATCAGTGTAAAATCTGATATGTTTTGAAACAAATAAATATGAGGGGTGCTTTGGTCAACATACAGTCTGGTGTCGACAAAATACTATATAGGTGAACTCCATCTACCAGATAACATTTTGATCAAATTGGATTTTTCATTTTGTTGGACAATGACATGTTTTTCGGCAACAATGCAATTAGTAACCCATTCAGGTTGATTCTGATTAAACAATAAATAGCGACAACGAATTTTTGGTATGAGTCTGAGCTCTACGAAACACATTATCTAAATTTGCAAACATCTCCTGCCAATACACGCATCATTATTATCTCCAGGAGTTAATATCAGTGACATACAAAGGAAAGGGTATGGAAATTGAGCGGTAGGACTGAGTACTATTCGGTGGGATTCATGCATTAGGGATTCAGCTGCTGTCAGTGTGTGTATCTGTGAGTGTGCACGCACGCGCACACACATGTGCGTCCTTGCTCACCGTCAAGGGTAACACGGCGTCAGGGTTGCTAAAATAGGGGGTGGAGCTTCATAAACTAGACCCTGACTGGCACTAGCAACAACTGAAGGAGGGAGGCTGCAGTCATTGGACAGAGCAGCCTAGCTCTGAATACCAAAAAACAGTTTCACGCCAAACTATGCTGCCGAGCCTCTCTTCCTCTGATGCCAGATCCATAACACACCAAATGGGCGATCTGGAAAAACAACTGGCAGGAAATTGCTATGTTTGGGACTGTTGCATTTTATTTTTATAAATTACAGAAACCTGGCTACACACTCAAAGTGCACACACTTCAGTGCAATGAGGAACAATGGTAGTGGCAGAAAGTGAAGTTTCATTACCAGATAATTATGTCCAATAATTTGCAGACAACCACTTTGTGGCACACTCATGACTCTAGTGAAGAAAAGTGGTTCCGAAAATAGACGGATGGATAAATACTATGCCACTGTATTGTGTCCTGCTGTCATAATAGTAATTAACTCTTGTTGAACTATAAATGGCCACGTCCCATGGCTTGTTGAAATGTAGCTATGGGTGAGTGATATTTTTTTATCATTTGTTTTTATTTTGGACCTTGATATTTTCTTTACTTGAAAATGGCGATGAGAACTAAAATGTTTGAGGTCCATCTACCGTACCTACCCAGCGAAAAATATACATTTGATGATGACAATAAACTGTTGAATTTCAGGTGATGAATAAAAATATCCTCCAAAGCCAATGAGACACACCATCTATTAAACTGGAGGCTACTACCTGAGGAGCTAAGTCATTGCAACACGAAACTTGTTTGTCAAACGATTACTGAACAGTTCAAAGCAGTGAAGCGTATCACAGCTGAAAGCACAAAAATCAAATATGTGTCCTATTCCAGGGATAAGTAGGGGGGCCAAGGCAAAGGGATAAATTGAACATTAATCTGACAGAGAAGCAGACAAGTCGCAACAACAAGACTATACAAGTGCTGAGCTCTACAATGACCCATTTCCGAAATGCACAACCAACCAGTCTGAGATAAATGGCAAATGTCATTGACTGCATAAATGAGGACCCTGGCAGCTTCCGTGACATCAACCAACAAGAGGACAACCATGAAAAATAACATGCAAGGTTTTATGTGATGTTCACTGCACCCATGACGAAGTCTTCTAACACATTTAATCATTAAGTCTTTCCATCAATGAGGTGGGATTGTGCCTGGGTCAGAGGTCGACATCATTACGGTAAGACAAACAGGAAGCGTAATTATCTTGTCGGATTGGATGTGCTTGTGAGCTGAGGACTAGTGTGAGGGTGTCTGTGAGTCTCGGGATTAACCCAGTCACCCTTCACCCACCGATGCAGCATTAAAGCCACAGACCATCATCCTTGACCAATGTATCATGCTGGTCCCAGAAGTAGGAACACAGTTTTGGTCTTATTCACCCAGCAGGCCTAGGGCATCGGAAGAGCAACAGTTGGACATCAGTCGACCTGAACTGGGATGTTACATTTTAGAGATAATGATAAAATGATGCCCTACATTTGAATTGCAAAACTAGGAAGAGGTATGAACTAGGACCAGAAATGTGGTCTTCTGCTTGTTGATAACCACGGACGTGCCTGTATTAAATCTGTTTAATTACAACGACCACGGGTTATTTCACAGATGGATGAGATCATTTATTGTTCAACTGCTAAAATTGCATTGTCAAAGAGAGCAAGATAATTTCAACACTTAATTTTAACACACACACACAGGGTTGAATATTCGTCGAGAATTGGGGAAAATATTCAATTGACCAAATTGGTACATTTATTGGAGTAATTAAAGATAAAATAATGCCCTCAAGTTGACAGTCGTAACAGAAATGCGGGCGCTCTGCTTTTAGAAAAAAAGACATGCATAACTCTGTTGTGAAAGCGCTATAGACATAAAGCTGTATGTATTGCATTAAATGTGTCTTTAATTACAGTACAGATGCCATGGGTTATTTTTCAGATTGGCACGAGATAACAGCCCTAACTAGAGCAATAATGTGAATATTTAAAATGGTAATGAATACTTCATCACATTCGTAGAGGTGAGACCACTTGATGACGTTTTCCTGTCAAACAAGGGGAGTCAATGTGCCACACGACAACCACGCAGGCTGCGTCGTCTTGCTTGCCAAGTTGTGTAACTTATTTCCCGGCTGACTGCCACCCCCGGTTCGGTGTCAATCTCGAAACATGAACACAGTGCTCCGGGTTCCCCGAGAACGGACCAACTTCGGCACCCAGAGTACTCACCAGTTTGCATGTCTCATTAGAAGCGTAACCTAACTTTCCCCGTGAACGCACCTTCACGACTTTTCCTATGTAACCACCGGCTTCCGCTTCCCGGGCGCGGAGGGACACTCAATTTCATCCTCACCGGTGGGGGAGGAAGAGAGGTTGGGAACGTGTTTCGACAGGCTCACGGGTGCTTCGCTGGCTTAACAACGATTCGTCTTAGACAAAATATTGACTACAATGAATGTGAAGTCTGAGATAAGTTCGTGACGAGTGGGACAGAAATTTAAGGGATGTGTTTTTTTTATCAGACCCCCGTGTTCATGCCGAAAGTGTGCGACGCCATTGAAGGTGACCTTCAGTAACCATGTACGTCACGGCGAGTTTGCGCAAAACGAGTCCAACTTCAGATAGTTTGCCTTTCCAGTTCTCAAACTTAAACTGGCGATTTTCGGTTATTGCGTGTGCCGAGAAGCTATGTAACAAATGTTCCGCTAGCATGGCTAAAGCACTTGACAGTGGGGCAACTGTTATGTTAGCCTGTCAGCTAAACTGTTTGGGTGAGTTACATGTGCATCGGCATCCATCGTCACGCACTCGTCGCAATTGCCGACTTGTGAAAACCGGACGATTTTGTATTTTGCTAAGAAGCTATAGAAACATTGCGACGATACCGTTGGCATGTACTCCAGGTGCAGCACTCATCATATAACACTAAGCAAAGAAGGTAGAGGTGAAGTGAGACAGGGACATTTGGCCAAATTTGAACGCGACAATCCTACTCTTTACGCATGTAAGAAACAGACATACTTTGCTCACCACAGCCTCGCGAATCTTTCAAATGCGCCCTGCTGCTCTCGTGGGCGTCCTGAGCTCCATGCCCGGCTTCCGACACAGCAACATCAGCCGGACGGCAGCCGGGCTCAGAAGCCTGGGTGTCGTCCGTCTTGCTCACCATGGTCACAAAGACAAACGGCAGACGTGACAGTGTTGGAAAAGAGCTATTTGCAAGTCGTCTTGGTATGTTTAGGACCGGTTGGCAAGGGACAGGCTTACAATAACGCGTACGCTTAGGAAGGACAACGCTGTATGTATCACACGTGCTTCTCTCTTCTCCTCCTCTTGACCTCTTTGCCTTTGCCACGTTGGCCCCGCCCACTGACTGAGGATACTACGGAAAGTCACACGCGACAAATGTCATTACTAAAAAAATGCTGTTGAGTCATGATGTATGTAATACAGTACTGTATTGTACTGCATTAGTGTTTCCTACACTTTATCCAGTCGAGGCACAATTTTGAAATTATGATAATCTCACCTCGATTTTTTTCCCAATTACTTACTCAAAGTGAATTTGCGCCTGCTTTGCTGAAATATGTTACAGGTGCATGAATGTTAACAGATGTAATCAGAGTGACCAAACGTCCTCTTTTTTAAACCCTGTCCAGGCGTTCGGGAGAGTTTTATAAATGCATAAAAATGTCCGTCTTTGATCGGTTGTCCTGGGACCAAAAGCACGTGTTTAATCTTCCTGACTTTTTTTTTAATTAGAGGCGCAGTACTCCGTTATCGGCGTGTGTGAGGTGGATACTGTACTGAAGTGATGGTTTTTCCTTTGTTAAATTGTGAGACTACTGTTTTATTATTTAAGCGGCTCCGATAATAGATTGTTTTATTTTCTATAGCAGGCACAACATGCTGAAAAAATATCGTCATTGTAATAATGGCACATGCAGTGCAGAACGTAAAATATGTCATTTCGGTGTCCGACTGTCCTCTTTTTTTTAAATCAAAATACTGTATGGTCACCCTACTGTATGGGTTAACTGCACGTTCTGCCATCTGGTAGAAGATCATTTAATTGTTCTACCTGTCATAATACGTCGCAGATGAACAAAGATCATAATGCTATATTATTTGCAGTGAATACAATATTTTTCGGACCAGTTAAGTGAGACGGTGGTTGGGTGTCACTAGTGAACGTAACAGATCGTACAAAATGGGTGTAAAGAAGACTACAAAACTCAATCACCATATGAACTTTGACCACTTTGACCTAAATACTGTATAATCAGTTCTTGACAATCTCATTGTGGAGTCAGACAATGAAGGATATCATTTGCGCTGACATCACATGCATGCATATTGTAGAATATGCCAAGTATAAAGTATATCTTACAGCTGCTACTATTCCATTCATTTCGCAAGTAGCTGAAGTACAGAGATAAAATCTATGAAATACAGTACTGTATTAACTGAAAGTGTGGTTGGTGTCCCGTCTATGAAGAATACACTTGTCGAATGCTTACTTAGGTACTCAGCATAGTATCAGAAGGTCTACCGTTTTACCATATGTGCATATTTGATTATTTATTATATTTCTATTGTATCATTCGATGTCCTACCAAATGAACTGTCTAAGGGTGTGTATTAGAAAGCATTCAACACGAGGAGACTGACAGATCTTGTTTGTTTATTCCAATCATGTTTACAGTGCAGCTTACAGAGTTGATGCAGTTGTCAGCTCACCCCAAGACATGGACCATTTTAGGAGTACCTAACTTCCCCTTTGTCGTTGATGGTGTCAAGCACATATCAACTACTAGCGCGTCACAGCAGAAGCTTCTTGGGGCCACAAAGAGTTGACTGAAACTGTTCTAATAACTCCAAACTGGATAAAAAGATGGAAGACACTTTTTTTTCTGGCTGCGGGACGTGGGAATACATTGCAGCAAATTGAGGATTATTGACTTGAAATAAAAATAACAAAAATATCTCATTATAAGGGCACTCGATTTAAAAGGTAAACTTGCTTTGGCTCATTCCTGTGATCATACTGAAGCACAGATGCAAAACAGGTTTGTTAAAGCTGAATATGTAGAAATCCAGAATGGGACCTATTATACTGTCGTGCTACAACCGGATGGATAAAGTTTTTGATCTACCTGATGTGTCCTTTTTGGATACTGTGTTCTTAACAGTCTTAAATTTGAATCCTTCTGTAAAGCAACATTGTACCAGGAAGTTGTACGAACGACACCCCCTACTACACAGTTATACTATCATGGCTTACGATTTGGGACAATAGTTTTAGCTGGCATACTATCCTGACAATCATGTGGCATAGCAGCATGCCCACATGTTTATTGCTGCCACGATTGCAGCAGCTAATCGGTCCTCACACCTTCAGGTAACTACTACTATTCATCAGTATAACAGAATACGACAAAAGTCAAACAATGAGGGATTACACATGAAACAAAATGGACAACAGTAATGATATATGAACAGATTAAGTCCGCAGAACAGCTGTCACAACCTAAAAACGAGCCATAACTATTGAAATATGGTGGTCGACTGAAGACAAAAACAGAATATTTAAATGCCGATGTCAGTATTTTGGACAAGCCTCACACGTCTCATCACAAGTGAATTAAGTTTCAAAGCAGGACTCGGTCACATTAATTACATTGAGAGAAAGAAAAGTCAAAATATAAACTTCAATATATTGTTTCATACAAAACACATTGTTTGCTGTATGATAAGGCAGCGATTACAACAGAGCTTTGAATGTATCACAGAATAAAGAAATATTGACCAAAAAAACTATTCAGTTTACTTATTGAATTCAGTTCACTCATTCTCATACTTGGGGGTTTCTTCTTACACTTGCATAACTACATACCAATATTCTGTGCAAAGCTCCTGTCTAAACTGACAATCTCCCTGCACATGTTGATATCGCCATAGTATTTAAGAATTAGTACACTTGGAAAATGTTACAACCACACCATCAATTGGAAAAAAAAAGTCCTAACTTAACCAACAGTCACATTCTTGTTGATCCATTTTTCCTGAGATGTAAATAAAAGAAAGTTAGTTGCCAGCTAGTGTTTTTGTTTGGAACACAAAATTCAAGTGCAGTGAGTAATTTGGGCTTGAATAACAATTGAGCAACTGTTTATACAAAGCAACTCATGTATCAAGCACACACAGTTAAAAAAAAAAAAACACTACTTCGCGAAGAATCGTTTAGAAAAACGTTTGGTACTCAATTTTAAAATTGGATATGAAAAGTTACCAATTAAAACAAAAAAGCCATGTCCACTTCAACAAATAGCCTTCAAGTTTCATAAAATGAAAAAAATCTTCCCATCTCACAGATTACACATTTGACTTGTCAAGAGGTAACAACTGTCCACAGCGAGTTTAATTCAGTATTAAGGAGTGGAACATTTGCTGTTAATGTGCATTTGTGTGAGGACCGTAAAAATTGCAGTACCATTCCTCATAGATATTTTGTGACCACGTCCTAATCAAAACCCATAACGTGCTCTACAGATATGGCTCTTGGAACTAAAGACAGTTCAACATTTTTGTTGTCATCCAGTGATATACAGTACTCATACAGACATACACACTCAGATCGTTCCAACCGTGACTGTCGTTTTGAGGTTACACAAACACACAGTGTGGAGTTGATTTATGGTTCACCTTGAAGGGTCACAGTTGGTCACGGCCACATAAAAAAAGCTTGCCTTCCACACAACATGCCTGCCGCAACCTCAGCTGGACTCCAAAAAAAAACGGGATTGCTTTACTATTAAGGCCCCACAGTATACAAGTGACACCCGTGTAAACACATCATTCTAGTTCAAAGATGGACTTGAAGTGACACGTCTTGTAGTCCATAACATTAAAAAGGATATCCGGCAGAGGTGGGCAAACCTCTGATCTCAAGGGCCACAATTGATTTTTAAATCGGACACTTGGCTCAGTTCATTTGGAGATGAGGTCAAAAATGTGTGTGTAAAATTACGATGAAGAAACACATATGTCATCTGTTCATATAGATAAATATATGTTTATATGTTTTATATCTTTTATATGCATGTGTTTATATATATTACAATTTTATTAACTGAATGTTTCAAAAAATGAATAAAAAATATTTTCTATAAATACGTTTCAAATTTCATCATCCATCCATTTTGTAATCCGCTTATCCTCACGAAGGTCGTGCAGGGGCAGGAGCCTATCCCAGCTGTCTTCGCGCAGTAGAGCCGGAATCGAAACCTGCACCTCCGCACTGTGAGGCAGATATTTTAACCAGTCGATCACCATGCTGCCGCATATTTCATCATTTAAAATAAACGAATTAACCAATTATTTAATTCAATGACTAAAAAAATGTAAAAAAAACAAAAAGGAAATACACATTCTTATTAACCAATTTTAGGTAACAAATATGACAAGAGTCTTGATAATTTAAATGCTTGTTGGGCTGGATTAAAAAACATAGTCGGCCATATGTGGCCCCAGAGCCATACTTTGCCCACGGCAGGTCGACGGTGTTATTCCGTCAAGGGGCAGCATAACAGAAGTGTTAACAGAAGCAAAAAAAGATCAGTCCTTTGCTAATCTGCCTGTGCCTCAGCACCAGGGGGCGCTGTGGTTGCAGACACCAGCCTGGCTGCATCTTCTTGAGGGACCACTGGCCCTTGCTGACCCACTTCCTCCTCATCTCTGAGCGGAAGCGATCTGTGTGTTCCCGTTTGCCTGGTGCGTACTCGGAGCCGCCAGGGGTGAAGGAAGAGGGCGGGGTCTGGCATGGCTGCAGGCTCCGCAGGGCCCGTCACTTTCTCGATGGGCACACATTCCCGGGCGCGCTCCATTCGAGAGCAGGCTCTCGCGCTCTTGCGCTTGGGTTTAACCCCAGGAGAAGAGTTGGAGGCTCCTGCGAGCGACTGCTGGGGGGAGATGTGCTCGCTGTCATATTGCGGGGGGCCCTGACGGGAAGCTCTGGTCAGGAGCGCATGCCTCTGCTGCAGCCGCTGATGATGCAGCTTCTGCTTGGCAGCGTGAAGCTGGAAGGAAAGGTACGCCGCCGCCTCGGTTTGTTTCTGAAGCTCGGTGTTTAAGATGGTGGAGCAGTGGCTGCGTCGTTTGAGCTCCTCAAGGAAGTGGCGCTCTTTTTCTTTCAGATTGGCTCGAAGGGCTCCCACCAACGCACCCTTGTGGAGCAGTTCCTTGCGAATTTCTCCAATAGTGCACTCCTGGTCACATAGACGGTCTTCTACACCCCTGCAGCGGGCCTCCAGCAGCTCCTCTTCCTCTTGTATTTCTAACACGGGCAAAGACAAAAGAGTGATGTCAAATGTCTCAAATACTTTACAGCACACTGAGTAGCGAAACGGGTGAAAACGCTAGGATGGCACGGTTGTCGACTGGTTAGCACGTCAGCCTCACAGTGTGAAGGTGCAGGGATCCATTCCGGCTCCGGCATTCCTGTGTGGAGTTCTCATGTTCTCCCCATGGGTTTTCTACGGGTACTCCATTTTCCTCCCACATTTCAAAAGCATTAACGGTAGGGTTAATTGATGACTCTAAATTGTCTGTAAGTGTGAATGGTTGTTCGTCAATGTGTGCCCTGTGACGAGCTGGCAACCAGTTCGGGGTGTACCTGCCTACTGCTCAAAGTCAGCTGGGATAGCCTCCAACACGCTGGCACCCTCGTGAGTAAAAGCGGATTAGAGAGGATTATTTATTTATATTCCCTGGAACAGATTATTACACTTTCATTCCTATCATTGGGAAAGAGTATTTGAGATACAATCATCACTGGGAAAGACTATTTGAGATTGAGTATTTGAGTTATAAGCATGGTTGTAGAATAAATGAAACTCAACACAAGGCACTACCACTGTATGTTGTTGATATATGTGGACAAAAATAAAGTGTGCATTCCCACTCTAAAATGTATGCTTATCTGCGATCAATAACCTTAAAATAAAACATAGTTGGACTCAAGGAATGTGAACTCAAAGTTCATTCGGCTAGTTCTGATACATATTGTCTCAAGAGACATAGTGCCTACAGCGCCCTCTTCACAAGAAATTAAAACGGACAACGGTACATTATTTTCATTGCCGTCAAACTCTCGGAGAGAAAGGAGAAGAGCGGTGCACATAAAAAGCAGAGTTCGAAATGGGCCTCGGGGCTGAGTGAGCAAAGCTGGCCAGAGGAGGAGATTACATCTTTGAGGCCACTGCTGATGTTTCATTACCAGAAATAGGTCAGATTTGATGAAGGGGAGAATCCCAAGGGTAGGGAGAGATTCGGTCATTCCTCAAGGTGAATCTATACATCTATCTATACCGACATTAGACATAAATATAGTGAAACCGCAGACATACTGGAATGAGAAACGATATACTTATACTGGAGCAAATTAGGATATCATTGGAAACCTAAATTTCAGTTGTGCAATTCGAAAAGTGACACTCATATAGCTTCTCTACACATAAGGACAATATTTAAATGATTATATTTTTATGAATTTTGATGAATAAATCTCAAAGCTAGCTTGATGAGGACTTACTTTTGATTTTTAATTTGGACTCAGCTCGCTATCATGATTTAGACAAGCTCACAAAGTGCTATCTGCATTTTCTCATACAGTATATGTATATCTAAGATGTATGTGCATGCCTTGAGATATGAGTTACATTTGGTCCACAATCAAGCCTGCAACTAAAAACACTCAAGACGATGGCTAAAAACAACTTCTAAATTGTGTCACTCGTAATGTAATTTATTGAGATAGTCCTGATATTTTTGGACACAGTTTCTCTCTTTGGTATTCCAGGAAAGCTCATCAGACACTGAATCCCGGGATTGCTGCGGCCCATCATCACCACACCCAGGTTGAGCTCATAATATTGGAGACTTCATAATGTGATCTTCATATCACCCCACACACTCCTTGCCTCCACTCCTGTCTGCCGCCTTCTCGTTTTCCCTTTTATC